>NC_089724.1:22032848-22340973 GCF_035083965.1 Branchiostoma lanceolatum | reverse complement strand
CAATGTCGATCCATTCGTTCAGCCCTTGAAACAATGCACATAATGACGTAGTTGCAAGGATTCGCCTTTGTATTTGTAAAGTGCAATTTGGTTTACTCATCGACAGATTCACCCCATTTTACTCATTTGTCATGAAGACGCAAGTTTTACATTCACCCCTCCATATTTACATGGGAAGAATATGAATCTGGTTCACGGCTGTTCACCCAAATTTCCCACTATATACTCACATACTCACATTCACTTCTGCTCATGGGAAAAGGTAGTGGCTAGTTTGGTAGTGTCAGTTTGTTTTGGCATCATCCACTCGGAAACAACTGACCCACGCCCAAATTTTATAAAAAGTGCTACTACAGTCTTGCCCACATTATATATCACCAGGTGCTAATATGTTATGGCTATCTCACATACTTACTCTATTTGCCCGTTTTAAATACATTCATAAAATGTAACTCTTCGATCATTGAATAGTTTCAGAATTTAATCAAGGAGGTCTCTTCATTTACAAACTGTCCAACTAATATAGTCCCCCCGGCACTGTCAAAGAAAACAACATAAGTGCAGCAATGCCCTTATTAAAAGATATGTTTGAGGTCATGACATTTGCAATTAAACTCTTTGAAACTGCAGGCATCAAACCCATTAACTATTATATGATAGAGATACTTTCAATCACAAGTCTGCAGTCTGGTAAAATACCCATTTAGGCCCACTTTACACTTGCGTCATTTAAACCCATGCGAACCGTTTCAGTACCGTTTCCGTTTTCTTTAGACCAACAGACGGAAGCGCAGTGCACCTGACCCGTGGTGGAAGATATTACAGTCGCGCACGATTCAAATAGCGATAGAAGAGCCGCTTATTTCGTCTGGCAGTAGTTCATATTTCTTATGTTTGCTACACGTTTTCTTGCATATGGGATGCCGCCTACACACCCAACAAAAAAGGAGGATGAGACGCATGTAACGTTACAGGGACGGGCAAGACCAGACTTGAACCGCCAGCGCCTTGTCCAAACAAATTCATTCATGACATGTAAAATTCATTGAGTGTACTGAATGGTCTGTTATCAAATGAGTCTTGTCATTCAAGTTGCTATCTGATATTTAATTTATTAAGTCAAGTGTCATTGGTTGAGACAGAAAGTGTGGGGAGGGGTGCAGCACAGTTTTAAAAAGTTTGCGCAAAAAGAACTGCCAATACACTTGTTGAGAAGCGTAGGGGTGACGCATGATGGTGACCGGGACACTGTTCTTGGCTATGATATACAGGAGTTATAGGGTTTTCTGCTGCATTGATTGCACTAGTACTTTTAGCTACAAAAAAGCATCATGCTTGTCCTCAGTCTGAGGTTCCACCACTTTTTTTACATTATAAGATAATATCACCTTGAATACATTCGTAAAAAAGCCGTATGGAAGAGCTATCTTGGGAGATATACCCATGCAATTCAAGTGGGGAGACTGACTTATTTTTTGTTATAATTGGTAAATGCAATCAAACATTTTTAACCTGATATAAAAACATGCTAGCCACAGCAATGTGTTAACTAGCTGCCGTCTGAAACACATTTATTAAACAATAACTAAAGGCCACGTTCATGATTAAAAAAATAAAATGCTTCAAACCGTTTCGTATGAACCCAGAATTGAAACGGTTAACATTTTGCGTCAGCAATGCAAACTTGCACCCGCACTGAAAACGGTTTACATTGAATTTGCATAACTCTGTTGTAATCCTGCACAATTACAATTCTGCGAAACCATTTTATTCTGAACCGTTGCAGACTACCTCAGGAGGAGGTTCGAAACAAAACCGTTACGTAGTGTTCTTCATGTTAACTTTTTTAAGTGTATCATTTTCATCTCGCCTGCTCAGTTTGTCCCGCAACAAAAAGCCTTTGTTACATATTAAACTATTAGGCCGCATGGCTAAGTTTTTGCAAGGACATTTCATAGTGTCCCTGGTTTTTGTTAATCTTTGTGCAAAGATGGCCTGCTTGTCATATTACCAGCAAGCAACAACAACAAAACAAACTTGTGTAAATGATGGACCATTGTCATTCAATTTCAAGCTCTGTGTTAACCATGTTAATTGGTAGGTATCATTATCCACTCTTTTTGTATGGGTGATCAGTAAGTATTATGCAAATTGTCTACCTGAAGCTTTGTTACATAATGTTACAAATGTTTTTATAAGACAGTGGACAAATCTTTGCCATTAAGGAAAACCAAGGAGGTTTTATATATCCTTGGTCAAATAAAGATGTTATATTCATGGGCCAAGCGAACAATTAGAAGGCTTTTGATCGATAAGAGAGTTCAAACAGCAATCAAGTTATACATGGTCTAAGGCCTTGCTAACAAAGAAACAAATCCACAACTCAGGACTCGAAGCAAATCTTAAACAGTGGCAAGGAGGTTTAATATATAGGCCTGTAACCTCCTTGCATTGAGGCTTTTTTAATCTCCCAAATACAAATTATGAAAATTCCCAATGATTTCTTAACATTCTTTTTTTTGCGGCGAGGGCCAAGGGAAGACAATTGGAACTGTTACAGTTGCATTTGATTTGTTTCTTCAAGGTTTCTTCCACCATTTCTTTAAAAAAGGTCAAAATCGTTTTACACCATTACATCTTGGTTACATTTATCACAGCTTATATGAATACAACCAAGGCACATTATCCTTTTTTTTGTTCTTTGCAGATGTCCAGATGTCCTATGTAGTCAAGCTAATTGACAACATTAGCTTATTAGTTTGAAATAATGAAGCACTGTGATCTGGCAAAGTCAAATCAAGGAGGTTTGATAGAGCTTCTTGTTCAAATCAGATTGTTCACCTCAGGAGAAAATTGTCAAATAAGTGCTAATTACACTGACTAGCTAGGTGTGATAACTCATTATGCGAGTGTTTTCAACAGTGTGGAAGGACTAATTATCATCAATTATCATTGGGATAGCCCACTCTTAGCCCCCTGTGGCCCCAGTTTAGCAAAGTCTGGGCAATAGTACAGTCGCCAGGCCTAATCAATGTAGGTATGGGTTGGGCAACTTTAAAAAGGAATATCTTCATAGCTTTACATCTTATGACCAAATTAGAGGTACCATAACGCAAGGGAAATCATGCTCTTTCAAATGACATGTAAAACTAATCTGTATGTTCAGTAGAAAAAAAGTTGGAAAATTGGATTTCCAAGATGGACGCCTTCAAATCCGGAAACTGGATTTCCGGATGTGAAGTGAACAGTGTTAAATCTGTATAAGCTAAATAGTGTTTACTAAGACACTTGCTTCATTGAACCCAGGAGAACTGCAGAGAATGTCATTATCTGATCTCCACATCTCTTGTGATCAAAGCACTTACCCTTCTGTAATAATGCTTTTTCTGATAAGGGTTTAGAGATTACTTTGCCACTTGGGACTGGGAACATGTTTGTGGAACTGATAGGATCTCAGGAAAAGCATATGTCATGTCAGCCCCTTCCTGATGAAGTGTTGTTTGTGGTGACCTTGATTATTGCCATGTGTGTGTGTGATGAAACAAGTTTGGGGCATAAATGCTCATCTTTGTTAGCCTGAGTGCCAGCCTCCGTAGTGACCGCTGGCTCAAAAATTTTTGTTAGCAAGCGAATTTTTTTGAACCAGTGGTCACTATGGAGGCTGGTACTCAGGCTACATCTTTGTGGGTAGATATCATTTAAGAAATATTTTTGAAAAACTCAACACTGATATTAGTGATAACTCAGAGTGCAGACTGTTGCCTGTGCTTACACAGGCCAATGCTACATGATAGCTAATGTATCCAAGCTCTTCAGCACCAGTAACCTGGTCACCAGTCTCTCCTATCTAGGGCTTTTGCTTGGCATTCCTCAGGCACTGTAAGACCCAACGATGACGTATGTCAAATTTCCCTGGGTGTGTATCAGCCCTGCCCGTGATGCGTCAGCATTTTTATGGCCTGCATGACTTCGTCGTACATTCACCTTGGAGGTAACATGTGACGAAGTTGTACGGGCCATAAAAATGCCTGACGTACAACGAGTGGAGCCGATACACACCCAGGGAAAAAGGCAACATATCCTGCGTCATTGTTGTACGTCCAGAAAATGTCCAAGTACAGTGTGTATCGGGTCTGTATTCCAGGTTATTATACCCCAGTCAACACTCTCTCCTTAATGGCCAGGTTACATAACTTACTTGCAGGTAACTTCCTACTAGTACATGTACATGTGGACTCAGTCCCTACACACATGTAACCTGAATCACAACCAAGGGGATTCACCAGGAAAAAAAAATTGGTCCTTATAGGCTCAGATCACACCTTTCTAATCAGCCATTTGTCTCCAGCTCTGTCCTTATCAGCCTTCTGTGTCCAAATTTACAGTCCCTGTCAGGAGCGGCAGAGATGACAGGGCCCCTCCCTGCCCCCCTGATTACCCCCACATGGTGCAGGTCCTCCCCTTACATGTGACTCCCAGGTGGAGCTGTGATCTATGGGACAACTTTATCTTCACTGTAAAACTTCATCCGCATGACATCCTAGAAGTAAGAAACTGGACCACACATGGGGGAAATGTCACATGTTTCATATTCATCATCAACATCTTCGATACTGCTGAGCCTGCATTACAGTGAACTATTAGCAGTGCTGCGATGACCAATGTTAGTAAGTGCAAACAAAGGCTACGAATGAGGATGGATGAGGAGATGTGCAAAGAACAGGACAAGAGAAATTAGTGATTAGCTGCTTGTAATACTCATAGACTGATAGAGGTCTATTTACATACTATTAAGGGTGGGTTTGATAAACCATGGTAAATTGGATTATTTCTTAAAAAAGACAGATGTGCGACTAGTACTGAAGAAAGCTATATCCAAGATACATCGAAAAAGTGCGCATCGGCTTTTTAGCGAATGCCCACAAACGCCCACTCTGGCGAAGTCCGCGCTGCACGAATCTAATTTTTTTTGCTCGGAATATGTTCAGGTTGTGCTCCCATTAATTAATCCTGAGTTTCAAGTCAATCCATCGATCCGAAGTTAGGCACACTTTAGACCTACAATGTTATAAGGTCGTACGATCATCGTCGTAGGCGACGGTTTTCTTTAGACACACGGTCAGGAAATATCATGGGACCCCCGCGGCGCAGAATTCCATTGATGTGCGCGTGTGACTCACAGTGAACTCTTGCGCTCAAATTCAAAATGGCGGGGGAACCGCTTGTTTTCGTCAAAAGATGAAGCTTTTACTGACTTTGCAACAACTGTTGCCCTGCAGATGAGACGTTGAGAACGGTGCTCAACAAAGAAAGAGATTGAGGCTGGTACAGAGACGGACGGGATTTAACCCGAGTTCGTGGCCGCCGCCGGGGATGTCCCGGGGATCGAGGAATAGGGGCATACTAGAGAAGTAGCCACTGGTAGCAGCTCGTCGCGCCGGAATAACCGGTTTCGGATGAGAAAAATATGTTTCCATTGCTAACTGCATGCATATTTACAAAGAAAACGATAGAAACTTTCCTTCCCGGACAGGAAACAGCACGCTGTAGGCTTATTAGCATATCACCCACTTCCGTCGCCGGCGACGATTCTTCTTTAGACGAAAAAAACACAGCCACAGGCCCCCCCGCTGAACGTCGTGCGACTGGGTCCGAGGTGGTCGCACGACATTTCGAGGATTTCCCGTTTATTGCCGTCGTACGATTGTTTTGATCGTCTTTAGACGGCCCAAAAAATACCGTCGCCGGCGACGTCGCCCACGACGATGATCGCACGACTCTAAAATGTCGTAGGTGTAAAGAGGCCCTTAGATAAAGCGAACTTGAAGATTCTTACCTGGCTTTTTAGCGAATGCCCAGCAAAAAAGGCTTTTTAGCGAATGCCCAATATATCAGCCAAAATATCGGCCATCGTGACACGGGCGCTAAATCTAACACCATAAACATGTTCAACAAGTTGTCCCCTGAATGTGTACTCAGTTTCCGTGCTGTACACGCCTGTAAAGTCACTTTATTTTACGAAATACACGGCGTGGGAACCCACTGCCCCGGACGTAAGAATCCAATATGGCGGCTCATTTGCATATTTGGGACAGGTTACTAGCGGCCTCTAGCCCGAATACGTGCCGCGGGCCGCGCCGTGTATTTCGTAAAATAAAGTGACTTTACAGGCGTGTACAGTACGGAAACTGAGTACACATTCAGGGGACAACTTGTTGAACATGTTTATGGTGTTAGATTTAGCGCCCGTGTCACGATGGCCGATATTTTGGCTGATATTGTGGGCATTCGCTAAAAAGCCTTTTTTTGCTGGGCATTCGCTAAAAAGCCAGGTAAGAATCTTCAAGTTCACTTTATTTAACTTCGGATCGATGGATTGACTTGAAACTTAGGATTAATTAATGGGAGCACAACCTGAACATATTCCAAGCAAAAAAAATTAGATTCGTTCAGCGCGGACTTCGCCAGAGTGGGCGTTTGTGGGCATTCGCTAAAAAGCCTGTCCCAAAAAAGTGTGTGATTTGTACCCTTCACAAAACATCTAGATCTGCCTTTCTTTTTACAACCAGTGGGAGTATAGCTTTCTACAATCTGAATCAAGATACTTGTACTTTACTGTGCAGCAGAGATGTATAATTTCTTTAAGCAGTTGTGATTATTATGACGCCAATGTATATATAATGCTAAAGTAATAAAGGTAAATTGAGTCAAGTGGAAAGACTTATGGCATTTTGCCGGCTAATCTGGGTTAATTTTGGTGGGTCAGTGCCCCCAAACTGGACTGGTATCCTCTAGGATCTCTGGGGAAAAGAGCTATCTTCATCAATTATCATTAAATCTGATATAATCTAATTCAGCTCATATGGATGTTGCCCCTTCATGTCCTGAGACCTCTTCTGTTGGGCAACACCCATGTAAATTGTGTCCATGTTCTTTCTCAACAAAACGTGGGTCTTGTAATGATAAAGCGCCTTTCCTTTAATTTCCCTTCGTTTTATTAGTACCGAGCACTTGTGTTGTATCTTAGTTATTCTAACCCATGCGCAACTGCTGATAATCACAGATTTGAGGCTAAGCAGTAAAGAAGAAGAAGAAGAGAACAGCCTAAAACAAGACTACAGGGCCTGCATGCTCTTTTCTATTAATTGTCCAAATATCTAAGTCTTAGCATGAGTTCTTTGATACCAAATTTCATCAGTGTTGGTAGACGGACTGGTACATGGTGCAGTGGTGCTGTAGCCTGGGTGCCATCCGATTACTAGCTGGGCGCCTACACTCTCCTGAAAAAAAATCAATTTTTTAAGGTTAGCAAGTGTAGGAGCCCAGGGAGTAATAGGATGGCACCCAGGCTAGTGGTGCTGTATGGTCAGTCCAAACCTTTGGGTGGGTCAAACTTTTTCTTGTGTTGGAAGTCCAGCTTCATAACCCGAACTCTGGTCTTTAACATAATGATGAGCAGGGCTTAGTTCAGGTCATTGAGTAGGTAATGGTTTTTTGATGGCTTTTTAATCTTGTCAAACTGTCAGATTGAGTGATCATGTACATCATCTGGTGTCTGGCTATAGGGAAGTCTGTCATCCCTGCACAGATTAGAGGTCTAGCATCCAGGCTAGTGCAAAGGTGAACTCTGGGTTTCCTAGGACTCTCACAAACACAAAACATTCTACAGCAGCTAGTGTTTTGAAAGTTTTGGGCCGAACTCAAGGGGTCGCTAAAAAGGAACAATTTAGGGCAGTTTGAATACTGTAGCAGTAAGAAAGTATGTATAAACGATGACACAGCTCATGAATTGGTGGACAATGAAGATTGTAAGCCTTCATATAAGTGAATGATAATCTCACAACATGCTGGTCTGGAAATTCCAGCACTATAACTGCATTAACCTCTGACCTGTGATGGCAGGATCTGTAATATTGCCAGAACTGCCAAGTAGTTTTTCACCTCCGCTGACAGTCAACAGATTCCCATGGGCAACTCCAAGTCATTTCTGTGGATTTCTTTTCCTACTAATGATTCTGTTGATATTCAATGTATTTTGTTAGACCCCCATTATACATGTACCCTGGGCTTTGAGAAACTGGATTCACTCAGGGACGGATTGATCCTGATTTGCCATGAAGTCCTCTCTGGACCTCCTGATCCCCCCAAATAGATATCAGGACTGCTATTTTCCCCAATCGACCAGTAAGACTTGGCGGCCATAACAAGATTTTACGATTAAAAAATGTGCTGGAAATATCCGATTTACAGCTAAAAACTTTCCCTTTCCCTAGTGACGCCGCTAACTGCAGCTAATTACAATCATCACAAACCTCATCACAAACCATCCCTGAGACTGAGAGCAGCCTTGGAACAAAACGGCTTGAACCCGACTTGGAGCGTTCATGTTCACAAATCAATACCAAAACGAACCAAACCAGTTTCATTTTTGCATCAAGAACGGGGCCTTATAGTTACCCTGCATGCCAGCATCAGCAAAGGTCGGCTCCTTCCCAACAACTGCCCCGCCCTGTTTACAACCCATCCGCTCCCATCACTGGACACATACACCAGGCTAGCCTGGAATCCAAACCTATTATAGCTCCTGAGACTCCGGAGCTATAATAGGTTTGGATTCCAGGCTAACACCAGGCTGACATACACTATCCCCTATTTTTTTGCAAGGATATCTGGTTGGTTGCAAATCGCAGGATAGAAAAAATGCCCTATTAAAGAACAATCATGGCTCATTCAAGAGTAACTTGGATATATCTTGTCTCCCTCATTTTATTCCAGAGGAAGTTTCTGCTAACCCATAAATCTGCTGCATGCTTTGATTGATGTGATCATTAGCTCATCATCCTAACTTAATAACTTTTGCCTCTTTTGCAATTTCTGGCTCGTTGGATGATTATTGGCTCATTGCTGATGTGGGCCGGCGACAAACAGTTGGCCCAACAACCATCAAAATTGACCCTTTGATCTCCAGGAATGACTTTTTGATGATATACAAAATTGTGGAAAACATTCTAAACTTGTTATAAGTGATGTATCTAGGTCAAACGTCTCTTTTATCCTTATGGGACAGACAAAAGTGGCAGCAACATCATCCCAGCTCAGGCCATTGTAACATCATATATTGGTTTTCAAACTTTTTCAGCAGAAGTCAAGCACTGGCTTTACTCTTTCTGTGAAACCATTTATATGGATGACATTAGGCACATGCATTGATAACTGTCCCGAGTCCCCTCCAAAAAACGAAATCTTGGACTTTTGATGGATGAGCAACAATATATTATAACAGTGTGCATGGGACAAAACTAAAAAAGTAAAAAAGTCACATCTTCCCAAGCCAAAACCATAATACTTAATAGACAGGACTTCATGTTGTAATTGTCAAGAAACTGTAAAACAAAAAGAGTAAGTGTCGTAAAACATCATGCTGCAAAAGAAGCCATTTTTTTCACTCTTCCTTCCAGTGGTGGAACATGTCAGAAGATGTCATTTATAGAATCATACGTATGTGTGACAAACAATATATTTTCATGCATTTACAGTGAAACCTACCCAAGCGACCGCCTCTTCAAGCGGACCACGACTAGGCCATGACAACCCACTTTTTACGAAACCAAACCTGAGACATTTCCTACATCCTCGTCAAAAAGGGGAGAGTAAATCCACACAAAAAACTAACATATTCCAACAGTGCCTTATCAGAGCTGTGTTACACCAGAGGGGAAATTTGCAGAGTGATCATAGACACTTCATCAGATAAAGAGACTCCTATTTAACAGGAGATTAGGATCCTGTCTGTGATACCACAGATCTGGTACAAATCTCACAACCGTTTCTCAAGAGAATTGTACAGGTTAAGCCTGTGGATTTATTAGTGATTTGCAGATTTAGATAAATCTTGTGAAGTACAGCAGCTGGGTTATCTCCTGACAACAGATACAACATGTCAAAACAAAGTGAACTTAGCAATTCCCAATTGTAGTGTAACGAACATGTATGATACCACCTACAGATTGAAGGGCTAGGGAGGGATACCACTGCCATGATGGTACCAGTCAAAACAAGGTATAATTGTATAAACCTTGCATGTACATGTATAAAGGTGCTATACTAGGTTTACTTTAGTTTAACATGTAATTTCAAATAGCATTCTATACTTTTGTAAGTCAGTTTAAATGTTATTGTTCAATTTTCTAAATCCCCAGTGTCTTTCTAAATTTAAAGTGACATATTAGTATTTTACATCGTTATTTGATTGTGGTTAGGCTTTTATTGTGATGTTTAATTGATGAGCATGGCCCAAGTACTTTTGACATACTTGAATATTTAGCATTGCAATTTGCGTATAGACCCAGATGTAATTTCACAGGTTGCTACAGGGACGTACATGATGTTTTACAATTCTGCAGGACTTCTGCTCCATGACCATGTAAATCAAAAATCACTGAAAACCCAGGGGGCTTTGCATTGGCCTTGGCAGATAGAGTGCACATAGTTTTACAAATTGGTTGGGTGAGCTTAAAAAGTTTGTATCACAAAAGCTCAGGCATGGAGAAAATGTCAGAAATCTGTTCTGTTGACAAACCAGAGTTATGATGGAGTAGGGCCTACAGAAGCAATCAATAGCGGGAGCAGCACTGCACTTGGAACAGGTTTGGGAGATGGATGCTTAGCTTGGGGACACAAATACCAATTCTCCATCCCAGCCTGCAGCTAAACATGTACCGGCCTAAATTAGATCTCCTGTGTACTGCCTGGGGTGCCAGGTACAGCACGCTTTCTCAAGTAGTCTTGACAGGCACCACGTGCAGGGACAAGCCAATGTGGTTTGGGGCAGAGGGCAGAGCTGGTAACGTAGCTGGCTTTGTGGGGAGTACGAAAATGATATATAATATATTATGT
Organism: Branchiostoma lanceolatum; assembly: GCF_035083965.1. Taxonomy (NCBI): domain Eukaryota; kingdom Metazoa; phylum Chordata; class Leptocardii; order Amphioxiformes; family Branchiostomatidae; genus Branchiostoma; species Branchiostoma lanceolatum. The sequence goes on along the minus strand of NC_089724.1, from coordinate 22,330,077 downwards.
TTCGAGACACACCTTTTCAGGGAAAGATAAATATACCGTCTTCTGTTATATCAATGCCTTTCTACTTGAAGACATCAGGCACGTGTACCTGCTATAGGTTGTCATATCTTTATTTCAAGGCTGATGGTCATGAACTATGGTAGGAATAATCAATACCTCCATTTTTTTATCATTCTACACAGAAAAAGGGTAAGATATGGCATCTTGGCATGTGAGGCACAATTAGAAATGCGAGACTGGGCTTAAAGTCATGTGCAGGTATCCTGATCATGAGTTTGGCTCCTTTGAGAACGAAATGATTCATTCATCAATGACAAACTATCTTAAGTTGTCTGTGTAATCTTTGAAACTTTCAAGGCACACGAAGCAGTCAACATTCAGAATAAATCACATCCTGAGGGGGAAAGGAAGCTGTGGCATGGTGAGCTGGGTCGTGATGAATGAAAATGTCTTTAGCCTGAGGTTTCCTTTCTGTAAGAGACTGCTAAAGTTGTTTTGAAATTTCTATCCCCATCATCACCCTGAGGAGAGGGAACATGTACACACAGGTTTTGAAACAGCAGTGCACCTCATGAGTACTGCTGTTTTGTGTAGAACTCTTATGTTCTTCAGTCCAATGCAAAGAAAAGGAAAGAACAAGCCAAACATAAGAAATTTGTCCCTAAGTAAGACAAACAACAATCTGAGATAATGACTCGAGATACATGGGTTACAAAGGAGTCAAATGACATCTTGAACCTGTAAAATCATGGATTCAGATGCCCATTGAGTTTTTTTCTCCAGTTTTATTATTTCATCAAGCACCTTTACAAGTTGCCCTCCAAGTTCTCAAAATGTTTTTCTTGGCTTACCTTTAGATATATAGAAACACTGTGGACTTGGCCCTGTGTCAACCACCCTTCCCTATTGTGTCCATAAAACCAATCATCAGCACTCGGTAGTTACCATTACCTCCCGTGGCTGACACACCCCGACCTGATGTGGTCAGAGGTCAGCTGTAATACAGGTGTCCTGCCATTCCCACCAGATTGTGCAGATGGAATGGATGCTGGTCGTGTCCCCGAAACGACACCGGGATCATCCGTGGGAAATCAGCAGACGGATGGACCATTTTGAGCCTGCTAAATGGCCATCAACAGTCCTACTGGACAAGTTGGCTGTGCTTTCGATGAATTGATGCGCTGGTCAAGCTTCATGTTCACATGTCAATGCTGTCAATTTGCCTTAAACGAGGACATTGCTCAAATGACCTGCTTCTTTCTGGCTTGTGCCGATGGTTCAGTTATTTCTTTTGCAGCAGAAATAAGCAAGGGACAGCCATGAAGGCTCCGAGGGGGGCTTATGAGAATATGTGGAGACATTTTGCGGCTTATTCTTTCAACATGCATGTACATGGACGTGTGTACACCATACAAAATAGAAGAATCAAAGGAGTCAAAGACCCCTGTATAATAGAAAAACTGTATGAAGAGGGTGCCAGAGACATATTGGTCGAATTCATCAGCAGTTGAAGTATCATAGAGAATGTTAGCAGCCATAAAGGATAATGCATCGGTACCGCAATGCGCAATCTGACAGTGAAGCAGGTTCAGTTTACATGATCCATCAGTTTTACCACCATGGACATTCCCTCCGGTGTTAGTTCTACTTGGTTTGCCATTTTCTTTCCACCATATTGTTCCAAAATAATTTTTTCTGGGATAATTTTGGTGATAGATTTTTACATTTTTACTCACATATACGTATGGCCCCTAAGCTTCCTTCACAATCCCTCCTGGACGGTCCCTACTGCTATTTTTACCTTCTACATTTACAGTATAATGAAATCATTAACTTACTGCTTAAACATGGAGAGCTTGGCAGCTGTATGTCACATCTTTCACCAATTCAGAGATTGACCCCACGTGCCAACATAGTCCTCAGGTGATACTCAAATCGTGAAAATGAAGAATGAAATAGCACCTTTGCCATACGATATTTCCCTTGTAAAGTAGCTGGTGCCATTTAGCTTTGGCCAAAGTGTGTTGTAGATCTTAACCTCAAATTCTGCAAATTTATGTGTTTCTTCCGTTACCCAGTGTGTACTTGTTCAGTCGCGTGCTTTGATGGTGTAGATGTGCTGTAGATAACCTCCGTTTTATAGCCGTAACCCACGATAGATGATAGCCTCTCCCATTGTTTCTGCATGCCCATCTATAAGTGATTGCGCGAAAGTACCGTATTCAATACATTTCCCTGGCAACAGCTATATGCGCACACATTCACTTTAATGTCACTTCCACTCAATGATGGGAGTCTGAGCTATTATTGTCGTTCTGTTGGAAACTGTTTGTAGAACACCATAAGTAGAAGTTGCTGCGTGAAGTAGATTGCTTTGGGGTCTATTGGGCATTATTAGGAGATGATCAGATGAATCTCAACTCTCAAGTCTTTTCGGTTATGTTGCATTGGTTTGAGTTCTGACATAATATACACACTCAGGAAGCAGCTTGTATTTTGTATTATCGGTGTATGGATTTTGTGTCTTGGGGGGATCGTTGCCTACCAGGGTGAAAGGCCATTTTTGGCTGTAAAAAACTATAAAAAGAAGTCAAGACAGTTTTATTTGGTAGTTTCAGTGTATGCAGGCGTAATGCCTGCATTGGGACTTGGTGTACGTGATGTAGAAACAATAAGAAATTCAGTAACTGTTAAAGCTTCATCTTGGGTAGAAAACATTAATAAAGGCGGCTGTCATTGTTGGTCGTGTTATGACTTGAATACGACAGAGAAATGCACCATATTCATTCCAAGTACTGCACACATTCAATAGCTATGCATTTTGTTACATTAGAACTTACAGTTCTACTACTATACAGCTCTTTTAGTAAAAACAACAGAGCTCCAACAAGATGGCCATTTCATGATTATCTACATGTACCTCCACCAAAGAGGTTCAACAGTGTTTTAGAACCAAAATATCAATAGTTATAATTCAATAGATAATTCAAGAAGTTCGCAATAGACTGATTTTCAGTATTAATTTACTTGAAGTCTTCGCCCAAGCCAAAAGAATTAATTTTCAACAAAAAGATTTTAGGCCTCATAACTGTTTTTATTCTTTTCATGACATAACATTATCATGGTGTTCTGATGTTATGTAGCCTAGATATCAAACATTAGAGTCATGAAACTGTAAATGTAAGCATACTTTCATACTTGTGGAACAATGTGTTCAGATGGTCTGTTTCCTGTTCTCCTAAAGATGCGGAAACATTTTTCAATTTGCAGTGAGGCGCAACTGTAATAAAGTGGGCAGAGTTATTGGTCCCACATGATTCATCTGCCAGCTCTGCTGTTAGTTGAATGGGGACATCGCGAAGTCGTTGGGATATGTTCCTGGGAAGACCTCAGTGTAATGATAATGGCTCCGCTATTAGGAATTATTGCAATCTCTGGAGAAACGGCGTGGAACACATTGCCACGGAAACGACCGACAGAAGACGTAATGTTGATAGGGTCAGTGGGTACCGTTACCGACCCATGATTTAGGAACACATCTACCAGAGTGGGAGAAGCCTTGTGCAGGAATGGTCAAGGTATTGTTTTACTTTAAAGGACTTTTTAAAAATAATTTTCCTAGTGTCAAGGGAAAAATGGAGTCTTAAAAATTCAATCTGTATGTTTTTACCTCCTCCGGCATCTGGTAGAAAGCCAGACCGAGTTTTAGTCTTAACCTGGCATCCAGTCTATCATGGCTAGGCCAGGCTATCTTTGGGGCAGAAGGAGCTCTCTGCCGCCCAGGTAATCTTTTGCACCCGGTAGTTGTTGTACGCAGTAGGAGTTTAATTGGCCACCACGATAGTCTTACTGCTTAAACTCTTACCGGGTGCCAAAGATTACCCGGCAGCAGAAAGCTTCTTCTACCCTGAAGAGAGCCTGACTAATGCACAGTAGTATTTAGTTTTTCCATCAACAGGTATACTCCAGAGCCGGTCATTTACGCACTCTATAAATAGTTTAACCAAGGAGGACTACTTCTATCTCCTCAAGGAGGTTACTGTAACAGTATAGCGATCTACAACCTTCTTTATCTCCATGGCTTTTAATATCCTGATATGCTAGAAATTCATTGGCAAAGCAACAAGGGATAGAATTAGATGTTTTGGAGTAGAGCAAGATTTGCCATATGATATTACTGTATCAGTACTTTTCAGATGAATGAAATCAGAGAACCATATTATGACATTAGCACCAAGCTTTCCCAGCATTTGACATCTGATCAAATTTTGCTGCTTGTGTCAGACAAACATTTGGATATTCTGACCTACTTGGCAGGCGAAACCTGACACATTCATGCATAGAGAAGATTGAAATTTGATTAAACCACACCAAAGGATCATCCCTGGTATAATTTCTCTGCTACTTGAAATTGGAATGCCAGAAAAAAATCAAGAGTCGCAAAAAGCCCTGGCCTTGTGTCATCCTGTATCAGCAAGTTTTCCAACAATGTTCCAAAGTGTGTCAGATGTTACTGACCCCTGGGTCAACCCACCACATTAGGTGATCAGGCCATCATTCCTCTTGCCTCCACTAAATTACAGTCAAGAATTGACATAAGTTTTCAAATTGATCTTGTTTGGAGGTCATCCCTCAGAACATGTCTCATTTCGAGGTGTCGGACATGATTGGTCAAGCAGCAAGTTGATTGCATGGTTCATGTTAACAGTTTTTTGTGTGATTTTTCATTTCAGGGGGAGAGCACTGATCCCTTTTGCCAGAGAGAAGATTTTCCTTGATGCTGAAAAAGGCTGGAAATCAAGTCTTCGTTCTTGTGTTCACCGCATCACCACCAAAATCAGACAGCTACTTTTACCAGTAATTTTTGTAACAGTAGCAGATATTAAATATGCTTCCAACCGAAAGTTTTGTATGAAAGAATTGTCGTTTGAAAGTTTCCCAAATCTGAAAATTTGATTTTCTTGTTCCCCTTTCAGCTTGTCTTCTGCCAGCTTCTCCACTTGCCTGCGTATATAGAGACCAAGATATTGTTTTGTTTTGGCCTAGAATTGGCAAAAGATCTATAGTCTCCCCTCTGAAGGTTCTAATGGAATAACCCGTAAGGCACAACTCAAATGCAGTAAATGTCTCAGATTCAGAGTTGACTGTATGACTGTAGGGAGAGAACTGCCCGTCATTGCCGAGCGGAGTCCCCTGAATACAGTATTCCTTCAAGCTCAATAGATAGCTCTACCCAGTGCCCACATCTCTTTGCTTGCTGCAGACTTTGCTCTATCAAAGAGACATTTATCCCAATCTGCATCATTCGTCACCAGGTATTACCAATCCCTTCCCAACCCTCTTTATTTAACACCAGCCCAGAACTTAATTTGAACTTGTCATTGATCGATAAATTCCCAAGGCGACGAGGCAACCTTGAACCTGAGTTTGATTTTTGGGTTGGTTGAATGATGAGTTATTTATGACGGTGCTACGCATCAACTTTGCTACTGTGGGAGAATGTTCTCTCTGTCGGAGGCTGGAATAAAGTTAGCTGTGAAAGTGAAAGTGATCTCGATGAAGAGATGAGCTAATCTTCCACTGCTTATGACAAACATGATAAACACTTTGTACAGTATTTACAGGTCCTAAGGAATGCAACAATGAGCCCTTTCCAATAGTGTGCATGTCAGGTGAGCGACTAAGCCAGATTCGAAATCACCACTTCTTGGTTCAGAATCAGAGGCAGGGTCACTAACCACTGGACTATATGCACGCTACTGTAACAGAAAAAATGAAGGCTACTTTGTATTTGTTACTGTGCCCCCATTGTAGATGCTATCAGGTTTTTGTACATGGCGTTTTAATAACGTAATAAGTACTTGTAATGAATTTACCTGTCTTACTTTCTTTACCTGTTAGATTATAACAAGAGCTGGCAGAGAGGTGGTAGTCAAGAGGCAAGGCTGGGGCAGAGATGTGACCAACATCGCTGTCAATAAAGCATGGCACCCGATCTGAAAAGTAAGTTTCTCTTTAGCTTCTACATCTTAGCTTGAAGCTGGAGAAAGACTACTTTGAGTTCTTTGGCCTGTTGTGTTGCAGCCTTGGCATGAAAACGAGCCAGGGGAACAAGGTGTCTTCTGAAAAAGTTTTCGCATTTATCATTGTATTGTAACTACCGCCCACTCAAAGCCACTGAAGACTGTTTTGTATTTACGCCTTCATCTAGAATTGAATTCTGCTGTGGGGCAGGATTAAAAAGGCACATCACACATGTACACGCACAGAAAGCAGAAATCTTCTCTTCAATCATTTGGTATAGCAAGGAGGTTCTGTATTAAACCTCCTTGGGTATAGTATTGGTACACACACTCATGTGGTATAGTAGTCCATATGGGACGGTATGGTTTGAGGCACTCATGATGGTTACAGCCCTATGTTCCGAAATCCCTATGTTCCGAAATCCCTATATTCCGAAATCCCTATGTTCCGAAATCCCTATGTTCCGAAATCCCTATGCCATATAAGTTCAAAAACCCCTATCGAAATGTTCCAACACACGGCCATATTTCTTAGGAAGAGTCCATGACGCATTTAAAACTCCGTTTGATCTTTTTTTTTAAAAGATTGGATTTTTCTATATCAGCTTTCGAAAATTTCGAGACTTTTGCATTAGCTATAAAGAAAATTCAATTTATTTGAACTAGCTATCAAAAACTCTTTTCAAAGAAAATTTCAAGATTTTTTATAAAAATCTCGAAAATCTTTCATATTTTGATATTTTATAGTCCAAACTGTCTAAATGATGCTTGGTATTCGGAGAATTTAGATATCAAAGATTAAGATATCTAATGACCTCGCGCCAGTTAGATATGCAATTTAATATATATATACTTTTTAAAAATATAAGGAAATGAAAAAAAATCACTCATACATGAACAAGACATTTGCGATGCGGTTCGGCCTCTGGTTCAAATTTAACAGAGCTCAGGATCTCTTAAATGGCACAAGAGAAGAGTATCAGAGGAAGGTATAGGATCTAAGATCAAAATCTAAATGCCACCATGAACCTCGTTAAGCCACAACTCTCTACCGAATTATGGCCCAGAGTTGGAACATTTAGTTACATATACTATACATTTATATTCACCTTGAATTTCGATTTTATTCTGTTAGATTTCGGAGCATAGAGATTTCGGAACATAGGGATTTCGGAACATAGGGATTTCGGAACATAGGGCGGTCACCCTCATGATCACCTGCAACTGGCAATTTGCACAAGGAAGTGGATCATTGCAGGTACAGTTAAAATAAAAACAATCTAATGCATTTTCTTCAGTACAAAAGAGAAAAGATGATCATGAGTCAAGTTATATCCTTCAAAAAGGCAGCGGCTTTTTTTCTAGCTTGTGGGAAGTCTTTGGCTTTAAATGCATTTGGAGAAATATTTCCAATTTTCAGAATTCTTCACCATTGCAATGTATGACCAATTTTACCATAGGGAAGGTTTGCACTCTCTCAGTGCAAACCACAGATATCACAGAAAGTCCATTTTATTTTGTACCTGCGCTAGGTTTGCTTCTAAAGAGCAAGCAACTGTAATGCATCATCTCTGCCCCTAACAGAGTGTCCTTTACCGCTTTGATAAAAAGTTTGGAATCAATCTCAGTGGGGCCCATCAGTCATACCTGACACTCTCTGACAGGGAATAAGGTGTCCTACAAGATAAATTTTCTAGCCTACTAAACCTAATACATCATCAAGCAGGGTCAAAGGCCAGGTCATGTAGCTGTTGCTGGGCAAAAAAAGAAGAGGGGTCTCCAGGCTGGTGTGCTGCTTTGGTCTTTTCACACATCCTTTCGGGAGTACAAGTCTTTGATGTGACTGACAGAATTATGTGCAAGTTTACCTACAACTGTACTTGAAAGTTTACCTACAACTGTAGAACTGTAGAATTAGGGATAGACAGAAATTCAAATGTGAAGTCAATTTCTTCCTATGTGTATAGATCTACTGTCAATGCCCTAATCTCCAACAACGGTTACTAATGTAAGAAATGTTAAAATTGTGTTCGATGCAAAAGAGTCAAACATACAGCAGTGAAAGAAAACTCTGGGTGATAATGATTTCATGTACCTAAAAAGTTTTCGCCTCAAATCAAGAAATAACAGTCATGCTTTGAAGGCATAGGCTATCTTCTAAAACTGTCTTTGTACTTGTATATCAGAGAGAAATACTGTCCAATCACAGCTCTGTAGACATGAAGTAAATGAAAAACAACTGAAAGGCTTGCCCGGCTGTGGTGTTTGAAGATGCATAAGCTGCCTGTGGTGTTTATAAAAGGTTATTCTATATTTCAATAAGCAGTGCTGTAAATTAGATGTATTTTGCGATAGTTTTGAAAGCATAAATCGATGAATGAAAACCACAGGGCCTACCTGCAGCTAACCAGCAAGACTTTGAAAACATGAAACATCTTCTGTGTTGATGAGCTTACAGGACCTACGGGGCTGCAAAATCTAGTTTTTCTGCCACCTACTTTATGGGCGTAAATCAATAGAAGAAATGCTTCAAATAATCCAGTCATCTTGTAAGACAAGAAATGTAATCAAATAAGGCCTACAGACTTTTTTGTTTCCTTTAGCCAGGGCATATTTTAAGTCAAAGTCAAAGAAGTAGATCTATTGCCTAATTAGACAAATGTTTGCCAATGTAAGTCAGGAAAATCACAGTGCCTGTAACTAGTCCTGAGCTGTGCGCCCAGTAGCCTGTATCTATGATTGTAAATCAATCAGACGCATCTTCAGGCAAAAACTTATGAATTGCAGGGAGGCCAATGATGACAACAGTAATGTAAAAGCTACTACAGAAAAGAAAATTATTAAAACATGTAAAGATATATTGCCTCATCAGAGGAAACTTTTGTCAGCATCAATCAAGGTTTGCCTGCAACATTTCATGCTGGAGAGATTTAATGAAGCTGATGTTACAAGGACATCCTCTGGAGACCCATTGTCTGAGAATGTAAACATGGGAGCTCATTTTGTGTAGGCTCATTTTCAATTTCACGACAACTTTCACAAAACTTATTCAGGCTTAGAATTAAAGCTCATTTGTGTAGGTACATGTACTTAGCATAATACACTTTGATCCTTCAGAAAGAAAAATCTTACCTGACGAATTTTTATCGTACACTCACTGGTAGCTGACCACTTATATACTACTGACGTATTTCTTCAGAAAAGAGACATCATCGGGAGTGGCTCAACCGTGCCTGGATGTTGAGCCCACCTGTTGTCCTGGTTTAGAGAAGGGTTGATACATGTGTTTAGCAGTAGTTCAACGGTATCAAGGGACTACAGGATTTGTCCAGCAAGGTTGCAAGTACACTTCTATCATTGTCTATTTCAGAAAATGGGACAATATCAATGCATGTGAAATAAAGCTGTTGTGATGGCCTATACTCCAGACCTCTGTTCTTTATTGGCTGAACAGTGAATTTGTCCAGAGGCCAGGAACACTGGCTATAAGTTGTAAGCCTGTAAGTTACTGCACTTGAACGTTGAACATCAGTCATTTCTTTTCTAATCAAACAATGACGTTTTTTCTGAGTTGAATCAGTAAGAATCATTACTACTGCCTGCAACTGTGCAAGGTTAGCAAAAGCCAGTTTCCATACAAATGATTCAACTAGTAGGAAAGTTTGCAATGTCGTGAATCAATGAAATAAATTCTTGTTGAAAAAGTGTGCTAGATCTCAAGGACATTATATAATGTTAGCCTCCGTTGCAGGCTCTGACGCGGCTTTTTGGGGGGGCAAAATGATATGTTTTGCAGCCAGCCCATAACCATCAGCCAACCCTGTAACTAATAGCCGCCTATTAGTTACAGGGTTGGCTGATGGTTACGGGCTGGCTGCAAAACATATTATTTTGCCCCCCCAAAAAGCCGCGTCAGAGCCTGCAACGGAGGCTAATTTAATGTCCTTGTAGATCAATATGCAACTTTGTTCACAGTTATCCATCCATTAGATAATCAATGGTGCCGGCCTATTGTGTGGTACTTGGAATATTACCCTTTGTTTAGTTATCTAACAATAATGGCACAATGTAAATGTATTCACCAACCATCCAACCAACCAACCAAACAACCAACCAATCGACTGAGCAACAAACACTCTGTACTTTCTATAGCAGGGAACAAAGTCTCTGCAAGCATTTGTCAATTTATCATTGCATCATCTTAATTTATTCTATACACACATTCTATTATCTGACTGTTGTCTTCCAGGATTGATACAAAAGATGTTCACAAAAACTGCCTATCAACAAATGACGAGTATGGTAGATTTATCACCTAATCATGCAAAAGTTTCGAGGACATGAATCGATCGACGACTACTGTAGGGAGGCATGATGAGGAGACGAAGTAATTAGGATTCATGGGTGGACAGAGCCTGCATGTCCTCAGGAGAGTCAGAGAAATAAGGATGACATTTGTCACTGTGTTTCTCATAGTTAACTGGGGTTCCTCTTACACATGGAGAAGGTGTGCAAGGCAGATCTCTGTGTAGGATGGATTGAGAAAAATGAGTTTATCTTTAAGTTAATTCTTTTGAGAGAAGGTTTATCGTCAGGCTTGTTTTGATGATGATGAAAGCCAAGCACTTTTAGCAGAAAGTCTCTTTTGGTTGGTTGGAAAATATTGTTTCATGCATTTATTCTAATGGCAAGAGCATCTCGGTATCACTCTGGGTTTATCTTTAAAAGTAAAAGAAAGAAACTTCAGTCAGACCATTTTTGTTAGCATGGGTACCATCCTAGTTAGTTTACCTCTGCTCTGGACAAATATTAAATGATGGATAGAAAAAGTAATGAGAATCTGAATCAATGGATGGATAGATGGAAGAAACACAAGGTACATGGTAAACATCTGTCCATTGATTTCTACCAACAAAATTTCCTCCAGCAAAAATCCATTTTGAGTGCAGGTATAGGATATGTATGTATGTGGACCTGGCAGTTGTGTTGAGGTCATGTCAGTTGTCACCCAGCTGTGGGGTCCAGTCACTGCTCACCTATACACAGGTGCCTGAAACAACTCCCTGATGTGACCAGCATTTACTTGTGTAAAATGTTCCCTACCATGAATGGTAAGTCTTGGGAGAATGGGACAGCTTTGGTTGCCTCGAGCACAAAGTGCAAAAAAAGGTGGAAGCTTAGAGAGGCCGATGTTATAAAATGTCAATACTGCGGACTCCCATCTAGAGTCTTACTCTTAGGTTCCTGTTCCTGACAGCAATCATTTTCTGACAGTGTAGGCACTTACTCTTAGAATACTACTTTTAGCAAGTCCAGATAAAACACAGGCCAGCCAACAAGAAACACCTGTGTTCTCAATGTTTCCTTGCTGCCTAACCAAGTTTCTGTATACTAGTAGCATTTCTAGCCCTCACGCAATGGTGAAAAAATGGACACTGAGTGAGTGAGTGAGTGAGTGAGTGAGTGAGTGAGTGAGCGAGCGAGCGAGTGAGCAAACTCACTCACACTCACTCACTCACTCACTCACTGAGCTGCTGCCCTGTTCGCTTGGCTTTCCTGGAACAGCCATTTGCTTTTGCCGTTTGCTTAAGTCCTTCACAAGGCCTCACTTTTGCCAAGGAGGTTAAAATAAGCCTTTTTAACCTCCTTGGTCTGCCAAGGGCTTTTAGCTCTGAGAAAATGATAAGAGACAAAATAAGTGAGATGGAACTCCCCAATTAAGGTGTCACATATTTAGAGCTTTCAGCAGCTTAAAGCTTATGTAAGCCCAGCAAAGAAAACATATATGCAATGTGAGAGAAGAAACTGAAAAGTCATTTCAGCTGCCACAAGCACAATTTGATGGTCTTGAAAAAAATCAAGTATGTGTGTTTTGTGCTCACAGGTTTCACAAAAGCACAAAGGATGATTAGTTTGTAGCTTTGGAAGGCACTGTCACAGACAAAAAAGGCATATGCAGGTTTTATATGTCAAGTGAGCCTTTTCCGTCACAAGTGTAAGAATAAAGAAAACGGTAATATAACAGTGCAGCCTCATCATGATCGTGAACTGTGTGATGCAGAAGACAGCTTTTGCTGTAGGCTAATGAGCTGACTCAAGAATCACAAGCAGCTTCTCAGAAGATTGGAAGAACGCAAAAATCACTTTGTGTTGGTGTTTAATGTATCAGGTGGAGGCAGACAGGTGGAGATGCCAAAACTATGTTGAACAGATATATATTGTCATCATCATCAGCTCCTTTTCATCCTGCCGGACGATCGGTTATATACAGATGCAAATAAAGAACAACAAGACTGTTCAAGAATAAATTGACCCATTCAACAGACATCCATGGCTGGATTTGGACCTCAGTAACAAACAAATTTTTCTCATGAAAATAGACTAGAGATCTATAAATGAAAGTAATTAAAGATTCATTATGTACCATCTTGCTACTGAAAGCAAGGAGGTTTTATATAGCCTGAGTGCCAGCCTTTTTAGCTTCCGTCCGCTACCCAAGCTCCGCTGCCAGCCAAAAAGACTTAGCGTACGGAAGCTAAAAAGGCTGGTACCCAGGCTAGGTTTTATATAACCTCCTTGCTGAAAGGCAGAGCTGACAGGAAATGGAGGTGAAAAAATAGAAGTCCTGAAATAGACAATTCAGCAACCTAGGGTGATAGAACTCCTTTTGTATTTCACAATCTTACATAACAAGAAGATACATGTATGGCTGTTGTCAAACAATTCAGAACCTTATATTTTCACCCTTCATTTTTTGTGTGTGTACAATCTGTGAAAAGTGTAGCCTCTGATGCAGACTCAACCCGGCTGTTTTCTTTTTCAAGTTATTGTTTTTATACTATTATATTTTTTTCTTATTGCTGGCCAGCAATAAGAAAAAAATATATAATAGTATAAAAACAATAAGCAATAAGAAGAAAATATAATACTAGTAGTATAAAAACAATAACTTGAAATAAAGACAGCCGGGTTGAGTCTGCATCGGAGACTATGAAAAGTGTCTGTGAATGGTTTTGTAGCCCACTTCTTGCCATTTGCCATGTTTCTTACCATATTGTGCCCCCACAGGCCCGAGCCCCGGACTAGTGCAAGTCACAGCAAACTTGAGGGCATGAACCCAAGGCCCTGATTTACACAGTAGTTTACCCTCCATTTGGTGTGACCTGTTATAGGTCTTACTGCTAAGGCATGAAATGCAGCTGGGAGATTAGTAGAGCAGACTTATCTTCTCAAGTTGGTTATTGGAGTATTTAGGCTCCTTTGGTTCAACCAAGGAGGTTAAAAAGGGATTTCAACCTCCTTGGTTCAACTACTGGTAGTTCGTGGCCTATTACTAATAGGAGGGTAAGTCATTGAAGAGGTCTACTTGCTGATATGTTTTCTGAGTTATGTCATGAGTACTAAAATGTTCCTGGTCTCTTTAGAACAGTATGTCCAAAATTAATGAGTTGTCAAAAAATGGATATTTAATCCTTGATAGGTTATATTTCACAAGAATGCCCTCTGTGATATTCAAAGCCCAAAATCCACACTGATGAGTTTTCTTGTGAAAGTAAATGTACAACATGAGGTGGACCTGTTGAGGGCTAGCCTGCATGGAAACCGGGTTTGCGGATTCGATGGGGTGGTCTACAGGGGTGGGCTAGTGGGGTGGGCTACCTCAGCATCTACCCTTTCTGGACCTCAAGGCTGTGCATGGGGGTTTAGCATTGAATGGAATTTCCTTGAGGAAAAGATGGGTCACTCTGTGGGAGGGATGGAAAGAATGCTTTATTTTGCTGAAGGATCATATTGCTTTGGGGATGCTACAGTGGGGGGTGGAGGTGGGCAATGAGCATACTGCATACATTTACATCGTGCAGGAGTTTGTTATCCCCAGTTTTAGATTTTTAAACATGGAGGACTATGTTCCCTGTTCCTTTATACATTTGTATACTGCTCAGTCAGGCCAACAGGACAGTAGCATTGTGGCTACAAAAAAGAAATGAGCAACAAAAGCAACACTATACATTGTACAAACACACACACTTAAAACATTCCAACCCACGCTCATGCACACTGACACACATAACCACAAATACATTGTACATTGTATGCAAGCACATGCATTCAGGTACATTCTAGTCTAAATGTGAGACATATGTTTTGAATTTTGTCAAACAAAGGCTCTCTCATTCCCTAGCTGTCCTATGCAACTTCCAGTTTATTTCCCCTTGTACCTCTTCCCTAAAATCCTAATTGTATACTGAGTACTTAGAAGTCTGTTTATGATAAATGGCTTTTCTACCAGTCTTGGTGCACCTACATGTACCCCCCCCCCCCCACCTGCCATATGATCAGCTGTTACCTTCCCTCTAGCCCACCCACAGCTTGACCCAGATCCTCTTCAAGGAAATTCCGTAAGAGGCCAAACCCCCATGCACAGCTATGAGGTCCAGAAAGGGTAGATGCTGAGGTAGCCCACCCCACTAGCCCACCCCTGTAGACCACCCCATCGAATCCGCAAACCCCATGGAAACCATACCGTCGGGAGCTCCCCGGTTTCTCTGTGGCACTGGGAGTCTGCCTCTATGTAAAAACACACACATGTTAAAAACCACTTCATCAACCACCTTGCTTTTTACTACAGGTACTTGATGCTAGGTCAGCCCCTGATTTATAGATAATGAACTCTGACTGATAAGGACTGGCACTGGTTCCCCTTTATTGGCACACCTGAACAGCCTTGACTGGTGGCTAAATATAGCTACCGGTATGTTTACCTTTGTCTTTCTCCCCTTGCATTGGGCGATATTTCTGTTTGTACAACCAAGGACATTATATTTATATTTATATGTCCATGCAAGGAGGTCCATGGTTCAACCAAGGAGGACAGGGACTTGGAAAAGGCGCACAGGGTATTGATTCTTTCCTGTTTGGCCACCCCAGTTCATTTTATTGGTTCTCTGACATTTCAAGCATTTCAAGTTAGACAAAAAATGAGGTAAAAGCTGCCACAGGCCCGAGAGAAAAAACATTGAATGATGTTTACATTTATGATTTTGCATGTCAGCCTGTGAACAACTTATCTGACGGAAGCAACCTGAGGACGGGTTTGCCACCAATGAACATCAGTACTTCAGACCAAGGATGTTTTAAGTTATATAACCTCCTTGTTCAGACTAATATAAACTCTCTTGTGTACAGAGATGCATTGATGATGAGCCTCACACTTCTTGTCTAATCTTATAATCCGTGGATGATGGTCGACCGGAGCCGACTCATGGGTGGTATCATGACCACTAGTGAAAAGGGGGGCAATAAAACTTCAGGGGAACAAGATGCAGTAAAGACAGGAGGAGCCGATGTCCCACCAGGAGGCAACTTGCAGTCATAAACCCGGACTTTTCCCACGAAAATAAATGTTTTCTTCTGCTGCTACTTTGTAGCCTTCTGTGCCAATGCCTCTGTTGAAGTCTTTGACCCTCTAGCACCTTGCAAAAAATAACGTCTCATCATTATTCTCAAGGTATACATGTAATTGATCAAGAGCTACATGTATTAACTTGTAAGTAGAGCCACAGCTAATACTGTGCCCCTGTTTCAGATAATCTGGTGGAAACCTACTTCAATACAGACAAGGGGACATCATGAGGATTCAAGTCCTGCCAAGCCTTGGATTTCTGAACCCCAAAATGGTTGGGGCTAGTCATTTCATCAGAGATGAGATTGTAAGTCTTCAGGAAGATTTTCCTAATGGAGAAACTGTTGTTTCCAATGGACCTATGAGAACTGAGAACATGCACCAACCTCAGGAACTAGTCAATGGGAGCAGCAGAGATGTGACCATGTAGTTCAGGTTGACAACATGATTTCAGAAAAAGATAAAATCTTGTATCTTTACCTATCCATTAAAAAACACACACACTAGAAAAGCCCGATAAACTCCTTGAAAAGCCTTACCTTCACTTCAACTGGTGCACCCTGCCCCACATTGCTCATTTGACACCTTGTTCCTGTACTCAAGTTTGCACTTCCTGTGATTTATGACTGTGTGGGGGCTAATTGTTTTTGGCACCAGGGAGCAAGAATTGACACAATGGCAGCCATAAAACAGTCTGCTGAGGAGGAGCGTCTGATGTGCAAATTTTTAGTGCCTTGTCAACATTTCACACAGACCTGCCGGACACTAGCCAGGCTTTCCCAGAAGACACGCAACACTTTACACAACAATGGAAACAGAACCCTACCATCTTTGGTGTCTTTTGGCTATGATGATTTTGTGGAAAACACAGCAATATTGTCTTTGATCCAGACCAACTTTTGAATGTGTGTTTATGTGTCACCCAACTTTTAGAATTCCTACCTGAATTCCTCCTTTCCTCCTATATTACATGCATCACAAGGTCCTCAACTCAAGAAATGACAGAAAGGAGAAAGTTGATGGGGGTCTAAATAACTCTAATGCCCAAGCTGATGTTGACAGGGAAGATTGATCAACCATTTCCAAGGTTGATCAGTCACAACAAGGAGGTTTAGGTCACAAAAAACAGAGAGGTTCTAACACCTCCTTGCAAAAATCTCCTTGAAAGTTGAAGTCCTTTTTTGAGCCTCCTTGTAAGAAAACAATACTGCTTCTGCTTGGAAGTTCATTCTAAAGCAAAAGGCACAGGTTGGCAAGGCAAGAAGGTTTGCTGGTGCCCAATGAGGAAGTTCTTGTTGATCATGTTTGGTTACAGAAGAACTGGAGAATGACAGAGTGAGTCACTGAACAAACAAAACCTACCAGGGAATCTGATTCACAGCAAGGGCTATAACCTTGTTTGTTTACATTGATAATGGTATTTTAAAATCCAATAGTATGCTATGATAGGTCTAAGTAAACATTATGATGCCAAAAGCAAGCTTGTACAGTTTTCTTGAGAGGTTTCAAACAGTAGATCTATTCTCCTCACATGTTGTTTCAAGGCTTGGTTGCTTTGAGATCAAGTGTAAACAAGAGAGCTTTAAAACTGCCTTATAGCAGTTTGAAACGATTTAAAAGGAGTACAAACAAACAATAAGTTCCAATGTCAGCATCCACCACACAGCAGCTTTGAAGAATTATCAAAGATATTTTATGAATCAAGAGCAAGGCGATAAAACCTCCTTGATAAGGCTAAGGTGGAAAAAGACGGTCAAGACGAAAATGAAGGTCACAGTGAACGTCATCATTTTTCCGAGTACCAAGTCATGCTTTCTAGGCTACAGCATATGTATATGCACACAGTATCATGCAGCTGGTATATGTCTGGGTTTGTCAGTAATAATGACTTGTGCAAAAGAGACCCCGAAAGAACAAAAAGCCGTGTAAAAGACTTTCAGCGAAGGATGAAGGATAGATGTGTACTCTCTGACCAAGGAGGTTTAACCTCTTTGCTCTAACCTCCTTGATCCAACAGATGAGCACTGGATTGAAGACTCTGCTTCTTCTGATGGCAGTATTGAAATTTGAATCCATAGTCATCTACATGTACCAGTACCGGCAGATCTAGAGCTGTCTCTACCACCCGTCCCTTCGTCCCAGGACGGAAATTTGCTTGTTGGGATGGAAAAAAATGTCACCCTGTCCATCCCCAAATTGGGAACTTCATGACATTAAAGTGATGCAAATGCATTTTTGTAGGCTTAAAAGGACAGATTTGACAACGAAAATTAAAAGATTGGATCTCAAAGAATGAGTGGGACGGAAAATAATCTAAAGCTATAGAGAGCCCTGAGTACCAGGTATGTCAAAATATTTCACCATAGAGAACAGGGATTCATACTCTTTACACACACAGACGCTGTTGAGCCTTGCGTGAGTGTAGTAGAGTTAGGGAGATCGTACGTCGTCTGCGCCAGCCTCACCAACCTGTAAATCTCCCCATCTCCTCCAGGCTGGCTCACTCAATATACATCTCTGCATTGTACAATGGTTAGTCCCTGGAATGAGGGCTGGTACATTTCAGTTGTGAGGGGTGGAGGTTATTGGCCAGAAGGTCTCAAGAAAAGATAAAAAAGATGTCTTTCTTATCTTCAGATATTTCTGTGAACATCAAGGTTTTGCTTAAGGGCTGTTACTGTATTGCACACAATACCATTGAAGTTCAATATTTGATAGAGTAATTCATGATACATCATATTAACTTTATAGTTATACTGTGTGATAGCTTTCAAGAACTTGTGAATGCCAAATATTGCTTTATTCTATTCTGTATCAGACATCTAGGTGTCTGTCTTCGAGTCCCATGTTTAGGCCATAATATGACTTTGTTGGGGGTGGTTGGCTTCAGGGGCAGGAGGATCATGTCAAGTACTTTATCTAGTCAAGTAGTGATCAGATATGCAACTTTTGGGTCTTCTTTCATAAGACTATGTGTTATCTATTATGGAATAGTCTCCACCAGATGTAATGACTGTATGAAACTTTGAGGGGAGATGACACAACAATACATAAAGGAGAGGAAATATAAATTCATCTGATAATTTTCCCAATGGAGCCTGAATGTAGGAGTCAGGCTAGTTTAATCAAAAATTCAAAGGGAAGAAGTGAAGAATTGAAGTAGACTCTAAACTGCAAAGTTTAAAATTGATATTGTATTTATTTGGTGTAGAAATCCGAAGAAACCCTCACAATATCCACTCTTTCCTTGTTTCATTTGCTTAGTTGCTATTACCTGTAGAAGATTTCTCTAACTAGAAGGTTGTTTAGAACTCTTTGATTTTTCTTTTCTACAAATTATGTAATGTGACCGTCGGTGTTTTTCCTTGCCCTGGCACCAACGGGGTTTAGACGAATGGCCCAGTTTGGCGGTTGGGAGTAACGCCGCGCTGATTGTGGCCCAATTTTCCAGCCGGTGCACACAGAGTGGCAAACAGTGTACAGAAGAATTGACTTGTGGCCGCGGGGTTATCGCATAATGAGCCCTCCGTAAATACACTGACGTCACGCGAGGTGAAAGCCCTTTGGTAGTAGAGTAGAGTAGAGTAGAGTTTCTTCGGCCAGGTGGGGGCTGCGGCAAGGAAACTCGAGTTATAGAAGCCTTCAAAGATCTAGGCAGGTTTATACATTTGTTGGTCACTCGCTGTGGACAGTCGTCAATTTATTCACGGGAATTTTGCTGTGTTTGGAAGCTGCTTTTATGTTTGTGAAATTATTCCTATTCTGTATTGATGTCAATGTGGGAGGAGGTGCGAGTTTTAGCTGGATGTGAGAAATGGCTGGAAATAAAAGAGAAGTCCGGAGGGTGAAATTAGCGGTGGAAAGTGTCACAAACAATATCTGGGCCATCAAAGCCTATTTCTAATCTCTGTGCGGCTGTTTTCCATATCAATGAGTTGCGGTTTGATTAGAGATGTCGTGCTAACGAGTGAAACCAATTCGGCATGTGTACCGACGGTCCCACTTGTTTGTGACGGGGTATCTCTCGCCAGGAAGGGGCGGAGAACTTGTTTGATGAGAGCGATAAACAACAATGGCCACTTATCCTGACCCGCGTTTGTAGTGCTAAACAGGGCGAGGTGCGATACCGAGCTGGGGGAAGAAACGCTGGCGAGAGCGCGGGAAATAAGAACGAATTTCGCATCGGTGCGAAGCCGCGAAAGTGGAGCCTGGCATGCGGTGTGTACTGGCTTCCCTGCCGCAACATTCCAGAAAACCCCAGCGGCCCCTCTTCTTGGCCCATGCGGTTTGTGGTTTGCATGCTTCTCTACCGTTCCGCCGACTGCAAATCGACTCCTGAACAACGGGGTGCTTGTTCTGCGTTGACGGCATTGGTCCGATGCGTCCATGTGATAGTGTTTGGCGCCAGCGTGTCTGGCTTGGTCGCTGCTCCTGACAGCTCACGTGAGCGATAGGAGAGGGCCGAGAATATTAATTACGTACACAACAGGTGTGCGCATGCCCAGATCGATTACGCAGGCGCACTGGGCCCGGAATGCGATAAAAACAAGCCTTGAGGTCAACGAAACTCCGCCTCTTTCCTTTGTCAAACAGGGCCTATCTTTTCTTACAACTTTTCCAACATCGGAGTTTATTCGGAGCGTAGGCAGCAGACGAGAAGGGGTGGGGAGCTGCTCCAACGGACTTATACCACGGCAGGGAGAGAAGAGAGGGAGCAGTCCAGACTGTCGTACCGAAGGAGTAACGGCACGGGACGCGGTACGATACGAGTGAGCGGTGTGTTTACGTTCGGCGCGCTGCAGAACCAGCATGTTGCGAGCGATGTACCTGGCGGAGGACTTGCTCGAGCCGCTGCCGCTGACAAGCAGTTTAAACGAACTGAACAGAAGTCAGCTCCGATCCTACACCAAGCCCGTTCCCGTTCGCTCGGACTTTTCCGTCTGGGGGGACTATCTAGGCCTCGTGGACTTGGTCAAGAACGTGCAGATAGCTCAGGGCATCCACGAGTCGTTTGCGGGGTTGGACATGTCAGTGCGGAGGCCCGCCCCCTCCCTACCCCTCTCCGACCCCCTAGGCAGTGGCAGTACGGGGCTCAGTCCGTCGCTCAGCCCGACAAGCGACGAAGAAGTTGACAGGCTGTTCGCGCCCATCAGCCGAGAGCGTTTCGACAGTCTGGGCAGTTCAGGCTCTTCTTCTTCGGCAAGCAGCGACTTTTACCTCAACGGCAGAGAGAGCGACCTGGAGCTGGGCTTCGCCACCTTGTTCGGCGATTTGCGGCTGGACTCTCCGCCCAACAGCCTAGACGGGTACGACTTTAGCAGGCATCGGCGCCGAGAGCCTCCCAGTGCCTCTCTCAGCTCCCGCGACCGGGACATCCTTTTCTCGGTGGCCGCCCGACGACGGGCTAGCAGAATGGCAAGCGGCGGCGTGGGCAGCAAAAGTCAGGTGTGTGTGTTCTGTCGTAATAACGGGGAGTCGGAGACCGTGTACGCTTCGCACATGTTAAAGGACTGTACGGGGAAGGTAACGTGTCCTGTCCTAATGGCCTACACGTGTCCGCTGTGCCATGCGACGGGAGAGGAGGCGCACACCATCAAGTACTGCCCGCAGAACACCAACCAGCTACCCAACGTCAAAAGCCTGAAGACCGCGCGCACCTCCACGGGAAAAAAGCGGCCTGTTTAGAGAGAGCGCCTCGCCTGGATTGGTGTAATGACTCGGAGCAAATCTGTGCTGCACTCATTCTTCATTCAGGACCTTTGCATATGCGAAGAATCGGACTTGCCATGCATGCAAACTCCAAGCATAGGACTTGATTCTGCCGAACCGTACCCAGGGACTGTATGTATAAATAGCCTTCTCATTCCGTCAATTTCAATGGATGCAGAATTGATAACGAATTGCGTTTTGTTGTTGTATCGCTCGCTCTGATGGAGGGATGCTTGCTTAGGTAATCCTTGATCGTGTCTTGCCTAGACTTGAGACGTTGTCAACAGTCCGAATCGTGACAATTAATTGATTGATAACTGTACCACTGTTGTTTTGGTGTGAGCGGTATGAAAAAGTGAAGCATTTTTGCTAAACTCCGTGGTTAAAGTAGCTTTCGTGGTCTAATGATACAAACCTACGTGGCTCTAGAGCGGACAGTTGCTGCCTCAATGGTGAAGAAAAATACGGGCACGTTTAAATGCATTCTAGGTTCCATGACATGTTGAGAAAACAGTTGCGCATGTATTCAGTATTGTGTAATAAGTTCGGCGGTGAAAAATGCCATTTCGCCGTCGGTGTGCGAATTACTTCCAAATCTCTTGTCGCATTCTCGCACCAGAGCAAAAAGCTTCTATATTTTTTGGATATCAATGAAACTTTTGTGAAGATAGGGCAGTGAATGTTTTGTATACAAATATGAGAATTGTGTGTGCGTGTGCGATGATCAATTCTTGACAGGCTGTATCGTTCACAGACGTCACTTCCCGGGGCCAATCTCAGCTAGATGTAACGAATATTCGCAGTCAGAAATTAGAGATTTTATATATAAATTTATCTCTAATGATCAGAGGTGATTTACGAAGATGATGGCTTGATTATTATACTGATTCTCATGGAGATTACGTTCTAGCAATACAGCGATATTGTTGACAATGCGGAAAATCAAGTTTTATATGTATTTGAAATTGTTGACATTTTTGTAACGCAGCTCTTGTATTGTCAGCCTAGATTTGGCCTTACAGAGAACCAAATCGCTCTATTCACATTCAATTCGCGCCATCATCCCATCTTCACCTGTTCAGATTCACTGCGTTCGTTTAGTTCAGTTGTCACTACCACCTCGAGACCGAGGTGTTTTTATTACGTTGTTGCAAAGTTGTAGATGTAGCGCTCTATTGTCAATATTTATGTTTAAAGGTTTAACTGTGTTAACCAGCCAATGGAGTTGAGCTGAAAATATATTGTTTGCTCAGATGTACTATGTTACGTCGTTCAGCTGCGCTGACGGTTTTTTGATAACTATTCGCCGGTTCTATAAGAGAGCTCTATATTGTATTTACTGCAGAAAAGCGGCAACATATTTGTTATGACGTATCATTTTCCTTGTTATTTGTTATATTGACAAGTTTTGTAAAAGTTATTCATGACTTTGTTCTTATTGAAAAGAAGACACTACAAAGTGTTTACACTGTTCATATTAGTACATTTGTTCTGTTCGACCATAGGAATAAATCGAGTTCTGCTCGTTCCATGGACACACGGCTTTTTCTCTTCACTTTCGATACATTGAATGATATTCTAGAAGCGTGAGAATCATAAAAAGTAGCGAGTTATTACGTGAGAATACAGTCTAAAGGGTGGTGTGGGTCCCTGCAGCCAGACTGCTGTGTAAATGTGGGAGGTAAATCGAGGTGTAGTGTGCATTCGGACCGTAGGCTAATTTCGGGGTCAGCTGGGCGCCAGTTATAGCGGGGATGTGCAGTTAGGCAGTTATTGGAAATGTTCATATGCCATGTGCGTCTACGTTGTTTCAGCGAAGGGCGGTAGGTTCTATCAGGAAACTATTTTAATCTTTTTCAAATGTTAGAAGTACATCTTGCCTAATAAGGCAGTCCCGGACAACAAGCAGTAGACAGGCCTTTTGCAGTCCAAGTATATAGAGTACACAACTGTCATTGATTCGGTCCATATTCCAGTCTGACAAGAGACCATAAGTTGATGGAAATAGTGGAAATTTGCCAAATAAACTGAATAATAGGTCAAGAGGAGTAGGCCGGCCATGAGTACAGTTTTCTAGGTTGGAAACTGCTCTCATATGGCCGGCAAACTTTTCTGACTTATTCATGTCTGCTTGAGTAGATCTATATGGCCAATTTGTACTACGAGCAACCTATGTAGTCCGGTAGAGTAATATCAAGTAATGGTGGCTAAAATCGTCGCAGTATTTGCACATTCCAGTAAGCTGGATAGACTAACAATCAATATAGACGGTCAATCACTGGAAGTATTCCTTTGAGGTATTGATCAAATTTTGTTGACACTGAAGACCGAAAAGTAAAGTTGTGAGATCGTACTGCAGTATAATGTGCATTGAATTATTCCCATCGATCGTGCACATCCCACATACACACTGTTGGCTAAAATTGAGGAAATCCGGGTATTCGAGCGCGTTTGATGTTAGTAGATGTGTTAACATTGCACAGGGCAACAATTGTAGTCTACAGCATGTAGGGTGATTTTGGGAGATCTTCGTGGTCTTGTATTCTAATTGGAAGGGTGAACTATGGCATTGGCGTTGCTGAAACTGACGACCAAACAAAGTTGAAACCTAAGCCGGCGTGTCGGCGGCCTACCAAGAGGCGTGTGGTGTTCGCATACTTGAAAGGTTGTCGTGTATTGTCGTGGAAATAATGGACGGGTAAGGGAACCCGGGTAAAGCCCTGGACAAGTATGTGGTTACTGAGCCTTCTGTGTACGCAGAAATTACCGCTAAGTGCTTGCGGATTGCGGTCAAACGCGAACCGAAGCCTAGCTTCCTGAGCATAACAGCCTGCCACTTACCGTACTGTACACAGACCTGTTCAACAAGAACTGCACAGAAACGTGTTGATATAAATAACCCGGGAATCAGCAGGCAAGCTAGAACGTTTGGAATTTTATTTTCCAAGCTACAGCGGTGCTGTGAAATCGTGTCAGGACATAGGGACCAGGTAAAGACTTCAATAACACATTTCTCTCAATATTCAGTTATGAATTTCTCCCTTCACCCCCCTAAAACGCAGCACATAAATACGACTGTTTTCAGTGACAGTAGACAAAAATAGGAACTGTACATGTAAGACTTACGTTAGGCTCGCGATGTAACTACTGGCGGGGAACAATCTTTAAACGATGTGGAATAAAGAAAATAACTGCATGTGCGGCGAAGTCTCAAGTGTAGGCTACTAGTACTACTCTCCAAGCAGAGGTTCGGCTCCGGCTTGTTTGTGACGTGTAGGCGTTTTTGCCCGACTTTCTATTTTGTCCCATCGCCAAGCCAAACGCCTGCTTGGAGAATACAGGCGACACGGTTCGACGAAATACAGTAACATCTTGAAGGTTTACTAGCTCTAGAGTCTTTTAGTTTGGCGTGCAAGTTTAGCTCTTGTACATGGAACAGATGCCGTCCAGGCACAGACTAGGCCGGAATAAGTATCGGCCAGCGATTATACCGTCTGACAATGAGACGGTGGAATGATGCCAGAGCACTGAAATACAGAAACACACATGAACGGTTCCGCCGTGGGCTTCCGTATCACAGATGTGAGGCATTGTGCAGCAGTGAAAGCCGTAGTTTCCCGCCGTGTTGTTTGTAAACACGCATACGCCACGCCCCCCTCGCTTCCTATCTAAATTTTCAAAAGTGGCGCGCTTTTCGGAGCCATCAGACAAACCACTTCCCCGGGCGAGACGTTCGAAGTCGTCATCCTGTGCGGCGGATGCCGGGGAAGGAGGGAACCGTTGTGTTGCCCGCTCTCTCTCGGGTGTCTCGCACAAACTCATGTGGAACGTACAGACTTGGGTTCCCCAAGAGAAGAATCTTCTTACGGGATACGAGGCCCAATTAGCCAGGGTCTCCAGGGCGCGCCTCTCCGCTATCAATTGACCATGCTGGCGCCAAAGTTCCGCGGGCCTTGACAGATCGTTCGGGTGATCAAATTACAGGCGAGCTCCCCGATCGTGGCCTACATCGGCGATGTGGCCGGGCCGGAGCCAGGGTGGCCCCGAACCTAAAACCGCCAGATTTGTCTTCAACACGATGACCCGAAGGATGGGGATATTAATTATTAGCCTGCAAGGGCGTTCGACGTTACACCATGTTAAATCACTGCTTCTCTCTGTCCAAGTCGCTCAGGCCGTGTCATGGGGAATTCCGTGGCGCCGCTGAAAAGTGAAAGTGATGACGTAATCAGGGCACGTCAATCACCTGTCCACTCAGGCCACCGCGGATGGCGGTAATTTATAAACAGTAGCAGAAACGTGGTTCCTCCCGGCGGTAAACACGTTGACAGGGAAAACTCTGTATTTACTACTTTGGACTCTGAATAGGTAAACATTGTTGCCACCGTTCGCTGTATAAGGTAGCAAGTACGGGCTGGGGCGAGGCTACAGAAGTCTATTCTCCAAGCAGAGGCTTCGATCGAGTGGGGTAGTTTTGTCCGGGATTTTAACGTTAAAATCCCGGACAAAACTACCCCTCTCGATCGAAGCCTCTGCTTGGAGAATAACAGTAGTCAGTACACCACCAGGGGGACGGGAGAGCTCCAAGTAGATGTTGGGAGGCAAAAACGGTTTCCTAGGATTTCCTAGTTGCCCGTTTCTGTCATAAACTAAGGAGGTAACCTCCTTGCATAAACCGCCTTTTTACAGGCACATAAAAACACTTCTTGGACCGGAGACTAGGGGACGGGTTAGCGTAGTACATATGTAATCACACACACTCGATCCGAACTACTAAAATCCAACCTGTACCTGCAGAGAGAGGGAAAAAAACTTACTCCGAGTCTTATTTTACCGTATTACAATTATTACAGCACGCGCCCTCCTCTATCTAGTGTGTGTGTGTGTGTGTGTGTGTGTGTGTGAGAGAGAGAGAGAGAGAGAGAGAGAGAGAGAGAGAGAGAGAGAGAGAGAGAGAGAGAGTAGGTAACCTACTCACTTCTCTGAGGTTTCGTTGCGGCAAGGAAGTGGTTGTAGCCATGTGAGTGACGGGTCACCAGGATTTGGACAGCAGTGGCCTTGGCTTCTTCGTGTGTACTTCTTCGTGTGGTCATCATTCCGACGACTCCTCACTGACACTGGATAGACTGAATCCTGACCCAGGCTCACGAGAATCCAGAACACAGATGTAGGTCAGTAGGCAAATGTTTTCGTGGCGATTTTGTTTGCATTTGTCTATTTTTATCAACAACTCTAATAGAGACCTCGATGTAAATCATAAGTGATTTCATGGAAGAAAGGTTAAGATTCGAAAGCTTTTATATTTTAATAGATTTTAGGACTTCCGTTGTCAGGGAGGTCAGCCATTTCGTCGGGACCCAGGCCCTGTGTGATGTAGGTCAGGCATGTCCGGAATGAACTACGTATTGGGGGACAACCTTGAACCTTGAACGAGGACATCAAATAATTTGAAATATCAACACGGATGATGAACGCTGAGAACTGTGTGTCTAGATTCGTGCTGATCGGAGTTTCTGTATGATAAACTAGAATTTGCGTCACTTGAAGTCCATGTTCCAGCTCAAACATCTGAGCTCTGCCAACCACTGTTTGGGTTGCGGTGCCACCATGCAAAAAAATATATATCCGAAAATAATGTCATCAGGTTGGTAGAACATATAGGATGTTGGAGATTCTTTTAACACAACCAGAAACATCAACCGGTGAGAGTTAAGAACATCCAAAGAATATATAACAGAAGCCATAACATTACTGATTGACGCCAAAATATCTCCCGAATGATATGGCATGGCAGATCTTCACGTGTCTAATGTAAAAAGTGCACAATCTGGAAGGCGTCGCAAAGAAACCAAAGCCCGAAACCGAAGGCATCCTGGCCGCACTAGCCTGGTTACCATCCACCTTTGTAAATGCTGGCTCAATCTTTTCACGTGTACTACGAGGGACAGAGTTAGAAGAACCCATCTGGCCCGGCCTGGCTGTGGGAGTTCGTGCCTCTCATGTTTGGACTGCCCGTAAAAACAGACGTGTCATCTCGTCTGCCTGTCCGCCTTTACTCCGACAGAACAACAAGCTAGGCAAATGTGCGGCGCCATATACTGGACTGAATTTACGACGAGAGGGGGGAAAGTCTCCATAAATCTGCAGCGAGCCCGGTGGTCCACAATACGCGTTATTGTCTGGGATTCCGGGGTGTAAAAGGCACCAACTCGACTCCACATGTGGGAGACGCACGGCAAATTTCCTGGGTCCCCAGGCGAACCTCGGTGGGCAGGGCTAGGGGGCAGAACATCGTGATTTTCAAAACATCGACAAGATGTACCTGTATGTGTCTGAAAATATTTTTTTATGAGGCTTATAACATTTTCAGGGGCTGAGGTCCAACAACGAGTGATAGCAAGGGTCCTGAATTGTTTCAGAATAATTGGTGCCGTTCGGAGTTGGGAGGCTATCCGGTGAACAACTTCCGGCTGATACAACATTTGCTTCCGGTATTGTCGTGAAAAACTTGTAAATCTTTTCATAAAATGATATGAAACTATAATCGCACGTAAAAGATTTTGTTTGAAGGATGCTCACTAATTTATGTTAAGTGTAGATTCTAGAAGTCTGTCAGAGTGTAAGAAGTAAACGTAAGTCCAGGAGGCGCTACAGGAAAAACGCCGCCGCGCGTCGCGAGGCCTGTTGACACTGGTTAAAAAATATCTGTCCTGCGACACTTGTCCTAGGACATTTGTCCTAGAAGGAAGAGAATAGTAAGTACAAGAAGTTGTCATTTTACGCCAACCAAGTTGCTCTACCAAGGAGGTTATGTATACCTTTATACCATCTTCAGTCGAGGAAGGCTGCGCCTTATATAGGCCACTCGGTTCAACTTTAGCATACTGTAAATCCAGAAATGTTCGCTGTGGTTTTATGTTCGCGGTTTTCGCGACGACCGTTTCACCGCGAACTTAAAACCACCGCGAATATTTTTGTTCAATACTGAAGCAGTATGTCACTATAGCGCTGCGGCGAATTTAAAACTCTCTGCTTTCGCCTTAGCGCGAAATAAAAACCACGCGAACTGAAATGCATTTACAGTACTCTGACCCTATAGTGGACCCAGTAAACTGTTGGGCAGTTCCTCAGCGGCAGTGATGACGTCGTTCTTGTTTGGACCAAGCAGAGTGACCTTGAACATGTGTGAATCTGACCTTCGCGGCCCAGACATATATACGAGTGGGAAGCATGTTGGCAGACGCACAAAAATGTGCTGTTGACGTCGTGGGCAGCCTTGATGTAGCCCGCATGGGCACTGCTGCAGTAACGTTTGCCAACATGTAAACAAACAGTCCGACATACATACATACCGACCTATACGCATATGCACCCACACAACAAGTTCTTCAGACGACCGTTTAAGGTGTTGTTTTTACTCTGGATGTTCAGATGAGTGAGCCAGCCAATAGAAAACGGAAGCCACTAAAACTTTGTAATAACCAGAAATCAGACAACCATAGTGCCAAATGGATATGGAATATGACCAAGTGTTAAAACGTTAGCGGGTAGATCTACTAGCCAGGATGTAGGAGGATATACGGAACATGTTTCCAACATACGCCTGTGACGTATCCACTCTCGTTCGCGCCCCATTAGGCAAAGTTCGCTTCAAGTCCTTCTGTCAGGCGAACAGAAGAGGAGGAAGAAGTCAAATTTGAAGAAACAGTCTTCACATCTGCTCGGACATGTAGGACTAATGGCCAATTAGCGTAGCACTCCTGTTTTCAAGTACTGAACACTTCTCGACATGTCGCCCAGGCCGTCACGCGAACTATGGTGGTTCACCAAGTCGGTTGGGCGTCAGAAGGATAACGGCTGAGACACAACGATTATGGGGGTTCTCCAAGTTAATCATTGAATATCAGATTTTAAAGCTTGAAAACTCGACGTTTGTCCTTTCGTGATGGGTAGGCTGGCCAACAATAACATAGCAGGTACTTGTATTTCAATGTTCTGATGACGGTTTTGACCAGTTTTGTATCTAACACGCCTGCATTTCAGGCTGATCTGTGATCTGAGTTGTACTGCAATTCATAACCGTTATAGAATCGAGACTGCCGACATTTTTACCAGATCTTAGGTTGATCTTGTCCTACTATATCAGAACGTTTAGCTCCGTCTCCTTCCTACCCATGGGTTTGCGTGGACCAGTGATGCAAACGAGAATGTGACACAGCGGTCGTGAATGTACAGTAGTTTGTGTGTGGCCGTTCAGACGACTTCCCAGAACACCCAAGCCACAGGTCGGGGGAAATTTTGCATTTATGAGTCGGCACCATCGCCATTGGTGGCATAGCCTGCAGTCCGATGTGACGTCCGTTGCTAGGGAACGCGCGACTGGACTACCCGATGGAGATGGGCGCTGTTTTTAGGGTTTGGATGGTTACGCCCCTAACGGGACAAACCGGTATGGTAGGTATGGCTACCTGTAATACGCACGTGCTGTGTGTGCACATGTTCACGCCTGGAGCGAAAAGTTGTTTTTCTGCAGCACTCCAGACATATTACTACTTGTAACTACTTTAGTGTTTTGGCTAATGAATGAGTCTACTGCGTTATTTGGAGCGACTGGAATCAAATAGTGTATGTGTTTGTCTTCAGTATTGACGGCATAAGAAATACAAAATGGTTTGTATGGTCTACAATATAGATGAGCAGCTACTGGTATCCGTATTGTGGCTTGATATTTTGCGATGTTATGAAATAAGAGGAGTGAGGTTATGCTTTTGTGAATCAATCTGTTTTCAGACGTTTCTGATTCATAATGACGACCATTGCATGTAAAACGTACCAGAAACTAAGATTTTGCAGAAACCAAGGACTTCCTTGCAAAACCCAAGGAGGTTTTATATACAAAAACATAATAGTGCGAAATGTTCTGATGAGTAGTATTCAAGTTTAGTTCCGCCACTTCGAGAGCAGTAATACTATGAATATTTTGGTACATTAAAACTCATGTGTTACAAGACTTGTCTTTGTTCATACCTCTTTTATACCTGGACCGAGGCGGTTGTATTCAAACATCCTTGCCTGTATTGTGAGAGCATATCGATCCTGTATACAGACTTACAATCGATCCAGCGGTATGTTAATTTGCTCTGGAAGGACGGTACAGCAGGCTCGAGCTCTCGGCTAGTGTGTCGATAATTCTGATAAGAACGGCTGCTCTCTGAGTGCTACCATGTCGTTCTATTTTGTACAGCATCGGTACGCGGTCACGTCAGCAGAGACCACGCGTATTTGGCTGGACAATATTTCTGTTGAATATTGATATTGTTACATCCTTTTTTTTGTATGTATTTTTTTTTTACAAGCGGGCTAGAAATAGCACCGTGCTTCATCTTTATGCAGCCTCGCGAACAGGAAAACAAGAAGAGGTCATGCGCCACGACTCACCAGGCGTGTGTGGCGCGTCTGAATACGTTTTATTGTTGTCATGACAACAGGGAATCTTGTCAAACATGCCTGTTGGGCAGCATAGAAGGAAAGGCCTAGTACCAGGTAGCTCCAGAGCGGCTGGAAAGAGTTATATTGGCCAAAAAATGATAACAAAACACGCAAGAGAAGTTAGCCGGCCAGGGAACTACAGATTCTCTCACCTCTAGTCTAATCTTCAGCTCATTCGCACTTCACGCTTTGTGATAATATCTACAAGTTTTGTGATGATCTCATCTTCTAGCAGATTTTTAGTTGCTATTTGTTGGAGTAGAAAGTAAACTACTAGGCCCGTTGGTTTACCATGGTGATAGTTGATCTCATTCCACGTGGCTTTTCCGCGTCAGAAAAACGTGACAGTTATGGAAGCTGCGCTGTTACAGCAGGAATGGGGCGGGCCCGCCTCATCCGAACTGCTCCGTGACTTCGGTGGTGCAGATTTTTCACTCCTCTCTGATCCTCTCTCAACACGTGTTCTGCGACGGTTCCGCGCTTAGCGGCGGATGTACGTTGAAAGTGAAGTTCCCCTCGACCCTTCCAAGAACAGCGTTTGCTTTGGCAACGAGAGTCCTTTACGGTAAGGATTGGCCTGGGTACCATCCTCCGTAGTAACCGCTGGCTCAATCTTTTCGCTTGCTATAAACCTGGGTACCATCCTCTGGAGTAACCACTGGCTCATTTTTTTCGCTTTCTAACCATGAAGAGATTGAGCCACTGGTTACTACGGAGGAGGTACCCATGCTAGGTAAGGATGTTTTATGAATAAATGACAAGATTCTTGACCCTCACGTCCCCTAGACCATACATCAGTCGTTTATTTACTCTCATCGGTGTGCACCTCAGTACGAGGGAATAACAATAAAATACCTTCCTCTGACAGAGTCCCATGCACGTTTATAACGTTTGTACGTTGTTGATTTTAATCGAGCTTGAAGATCTTCTCTCTCTGTAGTCAGGTTAGTTGGAACGTGACCTGTCGCTTGTCGTCCAACGCTGTCACGTCGCTTCCGGAGGACGCTGTTTTTGATCACATCATTTCTCTAATTTGGAGCGCACGTGACAGTCTTCAGGTAAAGATTTTTTTCATGTCAAACATGTTATCGTTGTGTTCGTGTGAAATATCTCCAACTTTATCAATCTATCAATCAATCAATCAATCAAGCCATCACCTTTATTTAGACTGGAAAAAATGCCCTGTCGGCCTTAGCCGTTCTTCCCAGAGGTCCAGTTTATTTTTATTGTCGCTGAAACCCTAGGTCGCTGGAAATAGTAGAAATATTGGGCAAATGATACGCCAGGAGGAGTATGCCCACCAGAGTTACAGGAACCAAGTCGGTACGGAGCCCTGGGAGGTCTTTTATTTTCCTCACAGAAATCAACAGCAAATAGATCATGCACCCCTGTTGGCCACCTGTGGTGAAGATTGTACTTTCACTTAGCGATAAGACTGAAAGTAGGTCAATGTCCTCTCCATCTACACGAATTTCCCGCCTTCTCGGAACATAAAGAAGCTCATCTTTCCAGAAACTCTTCTCTAGAAATCGCAAACACGTCACCGCTGATATGCGCTGGAGGTAAAACGAATTTCATTCCGTTTTTCTCTCCGTAATTCTGTTACCCTAAATCCAATTTAGCGGCGTCCTAATGCTTTTTTTCCTCTTCTAATCTTCCCCGAGCCTTATCACACCTGAAGCAGAAGCGACATCAAAGGGCGAAAAGTGCTTTAGATTTGAGTATCAGCTAGTCAGTAACGGTAATGCTGCCAGGGTTCTCTCCACTACGTGTAGTTACTGACAGTTTTCAGATCGATGGTGAGATCGGCGCTGCTCCCCAGCGGCACGGCTCAGGCTAATTCCATCCCTTTTATGTCCTTCTTGCGAAGAGCTAGCGTCTTCCTTCCACTGTCTTGGTCAGGGCGCTCCTCTCTGAGCACCTTGGCATATGCGGCTCCTTTTCTTTTCACCGACTCTACAGATTTTCCGCCGGATGACGCTGTCGTGTGGGAAGAATAGTTGTTCACTCGGAGATGCACGATTCCCTCCTCAGTGCCGTCTTTTGTCGCAAGATCCACTCTTTCCTCGCCTCAGTTCTCGTATATCCAATGCTTTCTTGGAAATCCCTCTACACTGAAGATGGTACCTCCCAATATCATTCGCTTGTGGATGCAGAGTCAAAGCGGGCGGCAGATATTTTCAGATATTTGCTGCTATCTTTACATGACAAAACGTTGAAGCAACGTTAACGTTCCACGCAGCATGTGCTGTGAGAATATGAAAGACATTCATTGCAGCTTTGTCAGTTTGTGCCACAATGAGCCAAGTACAGATCGTTAGGTCGGCGTACATACAACAGACATGGAATTCTATCAGGACTTCTCTAATTTTATAAACAAGATCGACTTCTTGCATCTTGATACAGGTTACGTTATATACGTTAGGTAGTATCAGAAATCATTACTTTTCTGATACATTTACATACCTGGTGTTGACATATATATTGGAATGTAGAGTTTCCCTTGCTGTTCACGTATTTAGCATTGGCGAGTAGTGAAGTTTGCTTTTGTATAAGTAAAAAGGACACTTCGATATGATATTGTAGAATGAAGTGAACAGGAGTAAGGGCCTTTGGACATGTATGTCGGATTTTTCAGTGCCATGGGCGGCCCAGTGTCGTCCGCATGAAGTAGCGCGCGCCCATTGGTCGGCCAAATTGATGATATTATGAGGGTAGAAGCCGCGCCAGGTGTGCGAACAGTGCGACCAAGGATTGCTTTTTTTTCGAGCTTGAAGCTGTTTATGACACGTCATCGCGCTACGTGACAGACTCTCGCGGTCTCAACATATTGCTACAAGATGGTTTACAAATTTCTTCTACCTAATTTTACGAGTGGGTTTCCTTATCTTATTGGTTTCTCTTTCTACGTGTAGAAAGAAAAGTCTGATGTACGTTCTGAAATCCTCTTTACGCTCGTTTTCTCAGCAACATAGTTTTAATTAGAGCATTTAAAACTTCATACTCCACAGGAGTGTGACGCAACATGGAGATAATTTCCTGTGCTCGATACCGGAAGGAGGGAAGGAAAGAAATAATGCGCACAAAACTCTTGCATCAGCGTTCATACGGTTGAGTGGATCACATCTCAAGCTGCCAATCCAATTTCTGGACGGCGAGTGAAGCAGAGGTGTGCGTACGTGCCTCACGCCGGCGCGTAATCGACTCGCAATTACTGTCACTTATCGGTGCCACGTGCTGCCGCGTGTGAGCGCTGTACTGCCATCATCTCCAAGCAGATGCAGCTGGGTGCATCGTTTATATAGCGACGAAGACATGGCGAAGATGTACCCCATAACAAGGGCGTGGAGGTTATAACGGAGTGAAAAAAATCTTGTTGTTGGGGCATTCTCATGTTTCTTCACGTATTCCATTCTGCGTATGCTTCTGTGCCTTTTAGGTTGGGTTTACACACGCATGAAAATCAGTGAAGGCACTTGGCGCAAATTTGGAATTTATTTCTTACTCTTTATGCAATTATTTTTAAGTATCTATTTTATATTTTGTGCACTCTGTGGTGCAAGTTGGTCATGATTCAAAGCGAGAAAATAATGCGGTCGTCACACCGCCGGCGCAGCTTAGCTGGCACCTGGGCGTTCCAAGTCACTTCGCGGCCCCGTGTGTAAACAGATCGCTCTTGAATCGGACTTCAGCTGAGTGTACTCCGAGTGTACTTGGAAACGCACGTGTAAACCCAGTCGCATGTGTGATCTTACATCTAACTTCAACTAATGAAAATTAAAACGCAACCGTACTGCATTACAACTGTCACTTTAAAAATACCTTCAAAATATGCAGTTTTATTACAACACGATGCCACAGAGGCAAAGTGTAAATGAGACGTCTTTACCACCCTTCATCACAAAGGGGCGCCCATTGACTTGGATGGCTCTTCACGATGTTTATTGCATCTGTCAGTGGACCAGGAGACCATAGCTAAACATACCACCGCCATGAGTCTATGTTCGGTGTGCCACGCGATAAAGGAAGAGGTGGTAGTCGTTACACGAACGACTCTGCTTCCGTGACTGTGTGCACGTGTGCGTATGTGTGCGCGCGTGTGTGTGTGTGTTTACGCGCGCGCGCGTTTGGATGGCATTCAGGACTAGGGACAGGTATGTTTGCATGTGCGTGGATGGCATTCAGCACTAGGGACAGGTCTGTTAGCATGTGAAGATCGCCTGTGATATCAAGGAGAAAAGTTATCACGTAAATGTGTCCCGAATACGTAGCAGCTGAATAACTTGCTTGAGAAGACGAAATAGAGACAGATAGAATAAAGAAAAAGCTAAAGGCTTCATCAAAGTAATGATTTTTCGACGAAAAATGGCGCCCTGCCCGTTACTGCCTTTCACAAGTTAAAGAGCAACTGCTAGCTCGTGACCAGCTGTGTAGACACGAGTGGTCCTCGGGGCGCGGAAGTGCGGCAGTTTGTAGTATTTTGTAGATGCTGGAGCAGTACGCTGGCGCCAGCCGCGTCGTTTTCACCCATAGAAACGACCTGTAAAACTTTATGGACATAGCTGGTGACGTCACGGACTGTGCCACTGTTGCCTATGGGGGCGCTGGATTTTGGTCGGCAGAAATTAAGGTAGACTGACGTGGTGGAAGGAAGGACGTCTTGCACATTAGATGAATCAGAGGCATAAAGATTTCAGAAACTCTAAGGGATTGATCTGAATCAGAGGAAAACCAGCGCGTGTGTGTGTGTGAGGGTAGATTTTAAAGGACTCTTGAGCCTCCTTGCTCAGGCGAAGTCCCCTCGATATGAACACTATGCCACGGTGACTCACACAGATCTCATGTTTATCTGCTGTTTCTCAACAAACTGACGTTCATGGGATTTCCTGTGAGTGGTATATTTCGCATTAGATCAGATGTTGTCTTGTCTACTGTCTTCTCCGGTCCGCGAATAGCTTTATTAGATGGGTAGGTCAATCTTGGGATTCTTCTCACACAAAAGGGACTTCAACTAACATTTCAGCAGCCGCTCTGCTGACTTCATCAATGCCTAAATACATCTACTGAAGCTTCCTGTCTTAATTCTGTCGTGTTTTTCATAAATCTTGGCCGCGCAAAGTTACAACGCGCCAAGCGCGCCTCCTTCTCAACTTCGATACGCGATCGACCTTGACATAGTTAACTAATTCATTTGAGCTGGCCAGACCAGATATGGGGTGTTTATTGTACAGTTTTGCTCAACGGAGCTGCTAGTAAGTACAGATCACAACAATGACATGTTAACAAACATACACTTGTTGGTACGAGTCAGTCTAATATGTATAGCATCGGCTTCTTTTTGCTTCTTGGTAATGGTGCAAACTTGCATAATGATGACAATGCTACATTATTCTGCAGACGGTTGTCCTGCGCTCTTCGAAATGAAATAAAGTCGTTACAGACCAGTGCAGAACCACGTGATTTGTCGCTCAACGAATCGCCTCTGCTGTATATCAATATCAATTGATCAATAGATTATTAACCTATTTGGAGGGAGTCCAAACTGTCCAGGTTACACCTGCATAGTGTGCATGTACGGAACTCGCCTGTTAATGTCCGAATGACTATTCGGAGGTTTATCGGATCGCAGGTAACATATACAGTAAGTAGGAAGGTGGCGTGTCCTTTGAAATATTCAACTGAAGGGCGGAGGAGGCTTGAGGGTGAAAACTGTCGTTTAGAAATCATCGACATCATATTTCCGTGATTATGGCTGTAGCGCTAATCTATGGGCTTTTGAAATTTTGCATTAAACTACCGGGCACAGATTAAAGAAAGTGACTGGAGTTATGAGGTTGCCCAGTGATCAGTGTAATTCTGCACCTTGGCGTTGTACGTGCAGTGTACGTGGTCTCCGGTATGTGCCCAATGAGTCCAAAATAAGTGTTATTACTCCCATCGAATAGGTCATATTAGAGTCTAGGAGTCTGAACACGATAGCACCCGATGTCAATGGGTAACACGTTTTATAAGCTCCTTAGGGGTCGGGATGTGTTTTGATGGATGCTATGATCCCTGTAGTTTCCTCGCACTTAGTGACATAGATTTCATCTCTCTATAATTGTTTTTCTAGACATCATCTTCTAGCTGTTCCGCCAAAAAAGTACAGCTTCTACTAGTCAAGCTATCTTTCTCTTCTTTTCCTCCCATTATCGATGTGGTGATGCAGCGTTTGCCGACCTCCTCTGGTTCCGATGCCCTGGTTTTACCGGTCCAAATTTCTCGCGTTTTTGAGGGATTCCAGGGGCCTGTGGAGGTCACAAGCCCTGCCCTCGTCGACCGATACATTTGCGAGTTCTTTTGATGCGGAATATGACACGCCTTTCACCGAAATTACTGTAAAATGATGAGTTTCACAAACGGCAATGCCAAGTAATTCTGAGGCGCCAGCCAGGCGGGGGAGATTTGTGCCGTGCGCTCCGCATTCGAATGAGAGACGTAACGTTATGTACATAAGGGTGAAGGTACCGACGTACATGCCAAACGGGGCTTTTGAAAGAGTGTAAAACTGTAAGCTGTTGTAGGAGAATTGTGCGATTAACGTTGGGCTTATTGCCAGAGAAAAGGAAATATGGTATAACGATAACGCCACTACTGTCCGGATTGGAGCAGGTAAATAGTAACAACAGAAATGCATGATTAGACAGCGCGACCAACATTTGCATTCAAATACGTTTGTTCGAGTGCCGCACAAGTCACCTGTATGTTCTCGTTTTGAAAATGGCAGATAAAAGTTAACCTGTGTTAGTTACATAACATTATGGAGACCGAAAACGCTTTTTGTAACGCCTGCTTTTCAAGACACCGTTCATTCACTTTTAAGATCGCTACAGATGTCCCTTTCCCTTTATTACTCGTCCAGGACCCAAGTTAACGTTACAGTTTCATTTCGAGCTTCAGACATGTAACTGCCGTTATAAAGTTTCATGGCTACAATTAACGGAACGCCGTAGATTTTGACGTTCTTTTTAATTGCAGGAGTTAGTGGAAGACATCGATGTAATAGTTCCAGGTTTCGCAATAATTGTCTGCATCTGCAACGACAATTTTTAACGTTGCAGTTGCTCCAGTTACATCAACTCTCATTTTGGACGCAACCACCTCTTTGGTATTTTGTTTCTCTGAAAATTATGCATAAACGAGTATTGTATTAAAGCTACAACGTAGATAACATCAAAATTGCGCTACCCCGGCCCAGCAATATGAGATGGTAGTTTTTGCGGTATATTTTAGAACAATTTCAGCATTTAGGAAGTTGTCATCTTATGGGCATCGGCCAATGGTTGAGTCCTGTCTTCACACTTAGTTCAACATGGCGGGACTCTGAGGTGGAAGTCATCAGACGATAGTCTGGTCAGATCGGCGCCTTCTTGACGCAGATTTCTGGCACCAGATTCAAAGGTTGGTCTCCTGTTCTTGTTGCAAATGTACGAGGGAACGTTTACAAGACACGGTGTTGAGTTTCTCAGAGATATCAGAGTGAGACTAGCGGACGACCGTCTGTCTGGAAAGTCTGGGACGATTGTATCGATGGGAATTGGCGGAAAGCAACTTTCTCAGAAGTATCACTTTTCCCACGCCAGATACTTTAAAACCCATCAAATTCGACGTCTTCTGAGAAAAAAAAAGTAAGCCAGGGAACAGGAATCAGAGCCATAATGTCTGGCGGAGAGCGTCGTTTTCATGCATTTTTGTAACGCCGTCTTCATCAACTCATCTGTTGTCGGCAGCTCGCGCCGTTTCCATGAATTTTTTGGCGGGAAAATCAGGGCTGACAGACGGGAGTCGGCCGCGCGCCCCAAGCGTGTCGTTTGCTTCTTGTTAATAAGTCGCCAGCTTCAGCGCAGAAATATTATCACTCACCTAAACACCGCAAGCCAACAGTCACTCCTTAAACCTGAATTTCATGCCTGTCTTTTACCCCCAAGACACGCCATGTTTCACTCAAGAAATCTGCTCCTACTCCTATTGCCCAAATTACCCGACAGCTGTCACTTTTATCTCTCAGATAACAACTCCGCGTGAGAGATAAGTTCACGTGAAATTACAGACACGAAGAAGATTTCCCACTTGTTACAGCATAATTAACTGAGCAATGATAGACTGTCTATCATACCAACAGCATTAGACCAAAACCACAGGGGTGCACCAAATGCCAGCAGATCAGATTTTGGCGCCAAGCTTTGCTTGTGACATTACAAGACTGGGGAGGAAAAGGGCTCTTGGGAGTCATTTGAGTTATCTTTAATTTCCCACTCAAACAACCTGACAATTAGGGGAAAACACGATGGTATGAAGCATGCCCAACTAAGGATAGGTACTGAATTTTTAATTAAGTTGTTAGAGATAAATGTATGTGACAGATGAGCTATCAAGTTAGTGACATAATTTTCACATGTTAGTTCTATGAAAAAGTTATGAACATACAGGGTGAGAAATATTAATCAGTTGCTAATGAGAGATTGTAAAATCGTAGGTAATCGGCACAAATGATCCTCAAGTGTTGGTATGGAGACTGTATGATGTTCTGATAACATGCTCTAGATGCTCTCAAGGTATGCTATGTGTATAGTCTGCTTATGAATTTTAGAGTCTATGCTGTGACAAAATTACAACATTTTAATCTGGGATCCTGGGTATTGTCTCAAGTTTAATCACCAGACTATGGTAAAACCAAAAAGTTATAACTTCATAGTTCATAACTTGATCCCCAACTGATGCTGTGAAAATCATGGTCAATGACAGAGTTGAAATGAGAAAAAAAGTTGGAATTAAATACTATGCCAGTGTCTGTGATTTCGCAGGGAAGGAAAAAAAAAAGATGAAAATGAATGAAATCAGACATGGGAAATAGAGCAGAAAAAGAGTTACCCTCATCCCTATTCATTAATTAAGCAAACTTATGCAATTTCATCTGCAGTAGACTCCTTTAAGAATATTCGAAAACATTGATTTAGTAACACGTTCTGGCATTACCCACACAGTGGGGAGTGCTCAATGAAGTCTCCTGAGTCATTGCATAAGTACCTGTGTAGCAGTTTAACTAGGAGGAATGGTAGCATCTCGGTTTATGTTGCCACAAGTTTTCTCCCCTTTACAGGGCCACTCCTTAGAGGAAGTAAATAAAAACACTTTGAGGATGTAGTTCATATTTGTTCACCATGTTTCCCCAATTCTGTTTTGCCATGCAGGAGCATACTGCTGTGATGGGTGTTTGCAAGCTGTCTCCCTAACTCATTCATCCCAAATCATGTCTCCAAGTGGCATCAGCAGAGGGCTGTGCCACTCCAGCAGTGGGGAGGGTAAGGTCCTAACTGAGAGGAGCACACATGAGTAGTTTTGTTTCTTTCTCGTCATTAATGATGTATGAACAGATCTTTGAGGTACTGTAATCATTTGATTAGACTAAATGCCAATAGCACTGAGTTTTGTGCCATTTTGTATCAATCACAAAGGAAATATCTTCAATTTGTGACATAACTGTGCGTGTAGACTTAAGTCAGTTTCATCCACATTTTTTTGGCCAGGAGCTTGCTGATAATCAGGTTAGGCATTAGTGGTCTAATTATTGGCCAAACAGTCTTGCTTGAGGATCACAAGATAGAATTTAGGTAACTTATTCATTGTAATTTCAGCAATTATAGGTAATCTGTGAAAGTACCTGTCAAAT
The DNA here is from genome assembly GCF_035083965.1 of Branchiostoma lanceolatum. Lineage (NCBI taxonomy): Eukaryota > Metazoa > Chordata > Leptocardii > Amphioxiformes > Branchiostomatidae > Branchiostoma > Branchiostoma lanceolatum. The sequence goes on along the minus strand of NC_089724.1, from coordinate 22,289,744 downwards.
CCAGCTTATAAAAAGCTCCACCTTCAATGATATAGAGGAAAAGAGTAGGTGCATTACACCAGCTACATACCAATTCATCTGAAAGTGCTTGTGTGTTATATTCAGAAAAATAATGCAAACATGAAATTCAGATTCAGACTCCAGCCTCAGTGGACTGGCCTTTATGACAATATGTGCCAAAGAAGTGTGACCCTCGCTGCAGCCATGTAATTGTTTAAGTAAAGGTCAGGGAAGGGGGCAAGGGAGAAATGTGAAGGGTTAATAAGGGCAAGTGATGCAAAATAGGGATGTAGTGGCAGGAAACCTACCCTTATTTTTCAGTAGCCATGGCTGGCCAAAATTCTGCATTGTAAGTAACTGATATCCCCATAATAATAACAGCTTAGATTTTGAGATGAAATTGCTCAACCCACGTTGGTTGTTTTGAGAGTTGCATCTAATTTCCTTGGGTGTTGTTTTCACAAACAACACCTGGCGGCTCTTCAGCTTTTGATACCTGGTAATTGCCACTTGAAGTATTGCGAAAGTAAGGCCTACATATGATTAGTTTTCAACGTAAAGATATCATCCTAACAACTTACAACTACTCATGTTCAGGTATACCAAGGTTAATTTTGATGTATCTGGCATTATTAGGTTCAACTTTGTTTCAGGTTCAATCTCGCATATAGAAACATTGACATTTAGTAATGTTGACAATGTATTGCATGCATGGGTGGTTATAGATACGTACGTTCCTAACATATGTTCTCTTGTACAGACATTCATTTTTGAGCCCTACTAGTGAATATCGAGTGCGCGTTAAAAGGTATATTCACAAAAGGATAACAGAATTTCCTCCTAGCATGAAATGTATCAATAGAAAGTGGTTACAAACAAGATTTCAGTACTACATGTACATGTGAGCTGAGCTGAGCTGTACATGTACATGTACATGTACTGATACAAAAACTGTGGCATACGACAGGAAAAATAGACTTAAGCTGACAGAACTTCTGAGCTGTATTTTTCCTCTCCTTTCAGTCTGTGAATCCAGGAGTTCTCCATTAATTTTTTAAAGTCTCCTGTCTTATTTCCGGGCTCAGCACAGCATGCAGAAAGGTCGCCTGAAGCTTGGCACCCACAAGAGATTTTCTGGGTCATTGATCTGTTGATCTGGTGGGGGTGATTGCATTCCTTCCGCAGGTAATGCCACACCTGCACGAGGTGTTTATCTGCATCAGGCAACACCGGTGTGTATCAAAGGGATCAGACATGGTAAACAATAGTCTAGGTTGGTGTATACTTCAGTTCATCTATACTGAAAGTAGATAGAAATAGAGGGCAAGTAGATGTATTTGCTTCTATCTACTTAGAGGATTAGACAAATACTTTGGGAGCAAATCTCTCGTGTATAATTTTAAAGAAGTTTAGAATGAAGGATGGCTAGTTTATGGGTAGCATGGAGAACCTACCACAGTTGACGATACGAGTGGAGGTAATAATATTGTCCTGGTATGCATTGGATAAAACTTCTATGCAGGTGGGATAAGCAGCATTGCACTTGCAGCCATAACAACAACAAAAACACTGTGATATATGATGGCTGATTTTATGTATTTCAAGGGATAGACGTTGCCTGGTACCCCTTTTCCTTACACTAGTATCATATAAGTAGTAAAAATAGTGTGTCGTCGAGAATGTAGACTATTACTGAATACTATGCGGAAGTAGCAGCATTTTATGCCTTCTTGATATGACAGCTAAAGGGAATTGGTCTGGCTGCATGCCAGAAATCTTCAAAACAAAAATCCAGCTATTACGCTATGTAATAATCATAACGCAGCATGCATGCCTTGTCATGTGTTCTCCTGGGGGACCTGACTAACTTGACAGCTGAGGTCTTGAGAGCTTTCAAGGAACCTTTCTCCTGAGAACAAAGAGCAAAAACTGTCAATACCCTTACCATGCCAAAGGGAACTTCTTGACAGGACTTTGGGTGGAGCACCTGGAGGTTAGCATCGATTTTAGATGTGACGCGTGCAACTTTGACAGCAAATTGTTAGAGGGAATATTATGGTATCTGCTGTATGAGATAGCAGAGACAACTCCACCAAGTCCCATGTAACTTTTAATCCATGGATCATAGGCCAGGCAAATTCAACTAGGTGCTTTTGTTGTACCTTGGTTATTAATCTTTCCAGCTTTAATTCTCTGGTTTCTTACCATCCTATCCTGTCCCGGAACTTCCTTAAAAGGCATAAGACACCAAAATACAACATTTTCTTATTATCTGAAATAGGAGTAGCATCACAAATACGCACCCTTCTGATGTTGATTTGACATTGAACCATCAGAAACCATATTGCATGCAGACCTTCCAACATTATGATGGACAACATCAGGGTATGTGCAGTGTGAATAAATGTGGTCAAATGATTAAAAATAACTTTTCCCAGCAACTTTTTCTTAATCCTCCTGTCTTGTGTGTCGTGATGTTTTGGGATGAAGAAGTACTTTTGGGCTAAGCTCAGCACTTGTTGGTGCCCAGGCAGAAAAAATCCCCATCCTCTTTTTTCACCTTCATCAATTTACCAAATCTACGCTATATACCCAAAAGCCAAATGTGTGCCGCCCTAGTAACTTCTGATCTCTCATCACTTCACATCTAAAATAGATACATCACATCTCCCGACAAGGTGGGTGGGGGGAACATGGACTGAAATTGGGTCATCTTTCGGCCACATCAATTTCCAGGTGCTGTCAACTTATGTGGACAGATTAACCGTGCATAATTTTTTTGCATCAGAAATTCCCCAGCGTGCATCTGCCTTAGGAGATAATAACATTTCCTGTTTATGAAGAGCGTGTCTACGCCGCATGTCACAGCTTGTGGTCAGCATTTCCAGGTCACCGACCAACCAGAAAGGTAGATAATGCATCGTTCATGTTTGAGGAGGGCAGGTAGCAGGATTAGGTAAAGCAGCCAGAAGAGGTGATAAGAGCAGAGCAACCCAGTTGGTATCATCACAGCAGCTTAGTCTGGACATGTGAGATAGAATGAACTGGACCCCTGATTCATTTATCATGGGAGTCCGTTCAATATACAGACAGCAAAATTCTATTGTTTTGGGGAAATATCACCTGAAAGATATAGAGAGGATGTAGGAAAAAGTCTTGTCAGATCCGTGCTGTGACTTGAGACTCTTTCTTCCATTTACTGCAACAAAAATCGAAGTCACATCTCTCAGGAAAATGTCTTCATAAAGATGCATGTGGGTCAAGTGTTATGGGGAAATTCTTCATAGACTGGTGCTCTATTGTCACTTCAAGATGAATAAAAATCATATCCTTGAGTATCCCTTGGGAAATTTCATGTGGGAGATGCTAGATTTAAGTGGGTTAAGGATTTGTAAAAAGTGTAAGTGCAGTCTTGTTACCAGCCTTGTTCTGCATTAGTCTGCTCCCAAGTTGCCAAGACTGCAGTGGTGGGCTAGATTGTAAGCTGTTGTCAAGTTACTGAAGAGGCATTAAGTCTCACTGCACTGGGCACTGATACAAGCTGTAATGTATGGATATAGGGCTTTTCAAAACTTGAAGATGTGATAGGAAAAAAATGCCAGACATTGTTTTACCAAATCCCTTCATTCTCTGTTAAAAAAAGGTGGATCTTTTGCTATTTTGTTTTACTTAAGAGGTCTTCTGAAAACTAGATTGCTGACAATTTACATTTGGCTGATTTAGAAGTCACAGATGTACATAGCATCCTCATCAATGAGTTTTAACTGAGAAAGCATTGCTTCAGGAAGTGATAGATTCACTTTCCTAATTTCCTCAGGCCACAGAATCACAGCCCCCCCCCCACAAACATGCATATTTCACATTTTGATCAGAGTGGAAATAAGTGAAACTGATGGATGACAAATGGGTTATCCTGCTCATAAATCAATTCTGAAGTGTTGCTATTACAACTACAAAGGGAAATGAGTTAAGTGCTTACTTCTGATAAGATGAGGGGGCAATTATGCAGTGGTAGGTCCTTATTTTGGAAAAGAAACTTTAAGCATGGCTAAGAAAGGTATTAATATGGTTATAGAATGCAGTAAACATCATATGCGTTGCTCACTGGGGGGCTACTCATATGTGTTTCAGAAGTGTGATGGTTCTTTTTTTTGATGTTAGAAAAGTTAGTGAAAAGGGGTCATTATTCTCCCTGCACTTGCATCTTTTTACCAGTGTAAAAATTTAAGAACCAAACAAGTAACATGGTTCTGCCTACACTTGATTTTTCATTACTACTGGTCTACTGGTCTTAAGTTTCCTAGGGAGTCTTAAGGTGGATTTAGGATGGCTGAGTTCCCTACACAGGTCACTAAGCATTGTACAGAGGATTAAGACTCCAATTAAGTTTTTTTCTCCGGATCAACAGTTTGTCAAGAGTTATTCTCTCTTGAAATTACTTAGGTCAGGTCAGAAAATAGTGCCACTGTACAGTCATGTACATGTAATTCACCAGTGCATGCTGATTAACGATTATCCAGTTATTAGTATCATGAAACTCAAGCATGGTGGTTTTCCCTGATAAATGCAGACCTTAGGATAAAACACTGGTGCTAAAAGTTAAGTCACCACTACTCAGAAGATATCGTAGAAATAGGTCAATGTTGCTCTAAATCCATGGATTAAATGTTTTATAGCAGGATGAGAAAAGTTTTTAACACTCAGAGTAACCAAAGCATTCTAAAGATTTCCGTCCCTGCTGGTACCAGTGGAGTGAGATATGGTGGCTCATAGCTCCACTTTTATCATTTTCCATGCAATGTTTTAGTGGAACCCTCAGAGTCAGAGAAACTGAACTGCGAGAAGACAGCCTGGTAAATCAATGTAAATCACTGCCAGCAGCTACTTCCAACTGACAAACGCTTATTGTGTGCAGTCTATTGTGGTTTTTCTGGTTGGCAGGTCGTAGTAACCTGTCAACTGTAATAGTGAGTTCTCACATTACCAGTGATCATCTGGTATGTGGGAGTGCACACCTGAATGGTGGGTCAAGGTGTTAAGTGGGAAGCCATCATAAGGGTGTATTGTGTTTCTCAGTCTATTTCTAACTTTTCTACCAACTGGAAAAGGGTACATAAAAGGTTCAAATCCATGCCATTGTTCAGCTACCATTACAAGAAGGTTCAATGTACTGTACTTAAGGTAAACAGAAGGGAGGGACTCCAGAAGCAGAGTCTGAGTTACTCTCCACATAACCACAATATTCTACACGTGCAATCAACTGTACCATAAAGATTAATACGCTCTAACACCTGTAATAATTAGATTGGTGTTTGAAGATGTCTTAGAGTGATTTGTCTATTGTTTATGTTTTGCCATCTGTTAAAAGCTTCACTCTAATAACGTTAGTCAGCAGGCATGTGAAACATGTACACCTGTGGCTTAGGTGTCAGGTTGGTTTTAGCAATGAAGGTGTCTGTGGGCTGCTCTAGCATACTTTATTTATCCCTCCTGCCAATCACTGTTTAAACTACAGATTGACCTAACACCTTTGATCGCTGTGGTATGTCTGTATAAAGTATTAGGGCCTCTTTAGACCTACGACATTTTACGATTGTGCGATCATCGTCGTGGGCGACGTCGCCGGCGATGGTATTTTTTGGCCGTCTAAAGACGATCAAAACAATTGTGCGACGGCAATAAACGGGAAATCCTCGAATTGTCGTGCGACCACCTTGGACCCAGTCGCACGACGTTCAGCGGGGGGGCCTGTGGCTGTGTTTTTCTCGTCTAAAGAAGAATCGTCGCCGGTGACGGAAGTGGGTGATATGCTAATAAGCCTACAGCGTGCTGTTTCCTGTCCGGGAAGGAAAGTTTCTATCGTTTTCTTTGTAAATATGCATGCAGTCAGCAATGGAAACATATTTTTCTCATCCGAAACCGGTTATTCCGGCGTGACGCCCTGCTACCAGTGGCTACTTCTCTAGTATGCCCCTATTCCTCGATCCCTGGGACAACCCCGGCGGCAGCCTCAATCTCTTTCTTTGTTGAGCACCGTTCTCAACGTCTCATCTGCAGGGCAACAGTTGTTGCAAAGTCAGTAAAAGCTTCATCTTTTGACGAAAACAAGCGGTTCCCCCACCATTTTGAATTTGAGCGCAAGAGGTCACTTTGGGTCACACGCGCACATCAGTGGAATTCTGCGCCGCGGGGGTCCCGTGATATTTCCTGACCGTGTGTCTAAAGAAAACCGTCGCCTACGACGATGATCGCACGACTGTATAACATTGTAGGTCTAAAGTGCACCTTAGCCAAGTTGTAATGTGATTATGGTGTATTTGGAGTATCAGTGGAGTCAACAATGAAAACTAGTCAGCCTGAATTTGCCAAGGCGGCATAGTTTCCTTAGACCACACCAATTTATTTTGTTGCTTCTCGGAATAGCCTCCCCTTTTTTTCCCATTTTGAAAAAAAAAAATTTGGTCGCTATTCCCATTCACAAATTTTTACTCAAGATTTTACTATTTGTTCAGTTGTAAAACTCAATAGCCATCAAAATAGATTATAAAGGCCTGCACATACCTAAAAAGTGTGGTCACATTTTATCATAAGTTATAATTTTTCATTTATTAAAACTATTTCTCAATATCAATCAATATATTACATGGCAAAAGGTAATTTTGTTACTGAAATCATAGCACTAGATCAAAGAAAAGGGCGCATTGCATAAAATGAGCCATACAAAGCTGAAACTTGAATAATCCTCTTATACTTTAAGTTATGCAAACCCTTATCTTCACCCCAGACTATTTGCAAAAAATTTTATTTGAATTTTTTTTCTGCCTGTCGCTCCAATTTTTCTCTGAAAAAATCTGAGACTCAACAAATGAAATTGGTGTGGCCTTAGTAGGATTTAAATGCAGTGATTATAATATACGAACCGTAAGCTTATAAAATTCCTGAATCCAGGTCTAGATTTTTGGTTTTACTTAACCACTTCTTTCATTGATCAAAACTGACATGAAATGATGAAAGTCCATTAATGGTGTTTCTAGTTTCTGGCTATTCAGACACAAACACTGGCAGATTTAATGGTTTGCCAGTCTGTCCCTGCACTTCAGCGGCATACACATACCCAGTACTTAGCCCCGCGGGTAGTGGTGCCATGCCTGACAGCTTCCCTCATCTCGCGGGCCCAAATTACAGTAATAATGGAACCTTGATCGCCGCGATCAGACAGGCTGCAAAGATAAGGATGATTGGAACTGAACAATTGCTGCTAATCGTGTCCTTAAAGGCCTTAATCGTGCTTGATCTAGAACTGTACCCTGCTATCTTTGCAGCATTAGGGTACCTGAACAGATTGCTGTGAATGCCATCTGTATGCACGTTGATTGTTGCATATCAGTGCTTATAGAAAAAAAGCAAACATACTCGTACTTAACAGTGAAATATATGACACTTCTGGAACTACTGTAATGAGGATTAAAACATGCTTGTGAGACGATAAAGGGGTGGCTGGCCTACAGTCTATAGTCAAATCAAGATGGTTGGGGAACCGGTTAACCAATCTTCAGCTCTGAACCGGTTTCAAATTGAAACAGACAATGCCCTATTACTATAGCAGGATTTGTATAAAATTTCTGTTGCTTGATTTTGTTGTTCTTTGTGTCCTTTGCCAAGCACATGCCGTCCAGTGTTACCTGGGTGGAGAAGATGATCAACTGCTAGAATTTATGCTAACGAGTTCCTTATTTAAGTAATCAATGAGAAACATTTGCAATATGTCACTTTGAAAGGTTAACATCATTTCGTGAAGGTATGAGGTTGTGGAACTCTAGTTACTGGTCATGCTCCAAAATACAGAGAACTCAGTATCGATGCCAGAAAAATTGTCCCCCAGAGACTAATTTTCCAGAATCTGGATTAAACAGATCTGGTCCCAACCTAAACAGGCTCTAAGATTTACATACTAGTCAATCTTGTGAGTGCATGAAAGTTATGAAGTCCATGCTAGCTAAAGGCTAATGTTGACTCTGAGTTATTGTTGTCACAGTCTGAGCATTTGGTCCTTCTTAATACAAGTCTGCCTTTTCCTTGAAAAATATTCACGCTTAAGGTTAGATTTCTGTCTGATTCCATCATGGTAAAAGCTGTGCTACAGGGCTTCAGCCCTACTGACCTAAAAAAGTCACCAAAGAGATGGATCCACCAGATAATCTTGTCTCTAATCCTACCTGGATTTGTATGTGAGCTGTTTTACATATGTTATCTCTCACTAGATCTCCATGTTATGAGCCATGTCCTTACAGGTTTGATAGCATCACAACGTGGAAAAATACCTGATTATGAAACACAGAATGTTTTGATGTTTTCAATTTTTTTGCAAATCTTAGTACACACTTCATTTTAGGCTAATGTCAACTGGATTGAACTTACGCACAGATTTTCCCAGCATTCTATCAAAGAACAGTAGTTTCACACAGACCAACAAAACTGGTGCCTTTATCAGCTTAACCATTGAAAGACATCAAACCAAAAACATTCAAATGTTTGAAGTGATACAACATAATCAAAAATAGTCCATTCCAAGTCACCACAAAGGTTTTGTTGCCATACATAATGTTTGTGTCAGAGACACACATGAAATCAACATGCTAAAGGTATAGCTACTTTTTGCTGCACTCACTAAAAGCAGTTATCAAGGGCAGGTTGCTTTAATTGACTGAGTTTGTCCAGGCGCTATACTAGTTGTGTAGTGAGATAACTGTCAACATTATCTTCTCAAAAAACAAGGTCTGGGGTTTCAGTTCTTTGATAACCGAATTCTGATCTCAGATTTGTATGCAACTGGAAGTTTGCAGTCCCTCTAAGGGAAGCTTTGAAGAGCTTTGCCTTGAGGACATGAAGAAAACCCACTGCATTTCTCGATAAGAGTTAGGTTATGTCCCAATGTGCACCGGCCCAAAGTTATCAATTCCCATACTAGCCCTATGTAATGGCCTTTGGCTAGGCCGCCTTGGCTGTGTGCTTTGCTACATTCCAAACAAGCCATTGGCCTGAAGTTTGGGTAGCACAAGCCTTGGTAACTTCAATCAAAATTTGACCTTGTTCTGTCAGAACAAATCTGTCCAGTGGTCACTTTAACCATTCCAGGAGATTGCCAGATAAATGTTTTATCATGTAACATTGTTTAGATCCCTCTAGGACCGAGGTTAGCAAAAAGCGATTTGCACCTTGTGACCGGATGTCGACTTTCGTTATCTAACTTGTTAATGACAGATGTTCAAGTGCTGTCTGGGGTTGTACGACTTTTATCACATTTGCATCAAATGTTCAATCTTACATACTCTGCAAGAGTTAGCCAACTTGGACCTTTTTGATATGCACGGTATAAGCAAGTAACAAACTTAAGGAGCAGATCATTTGCACACGTTTGATGGTAACAAGAAGAGGAATTTTCCGTGGATGTCAAAATCTTTACTTGTGGTTACAATCAGGGCTGTCTCAAGCTTTCAACTGTTTTCTGTCCCACCCATGTTGTTGAATTTTGTGGTCGGATGGGTATTTGAAACGTCTGAGATTACAATTCAGTTATCCAGTAGTAAAGACTCTTCTATCATTGCAACGTTTATACGAAAATACATTTTAATCAGTTTCATGTCATGATGTTCAGATTTTTGGGACGGAAGGGGTGAAATTTTTATCCATCCCAACAAGCCAATTTCTGTCACGGGATGGACAGGTCCTGGGGACAACCCTGGATGTAGTTTCCATATCTCAAAAGTATACAGTAGTGTTCCATTATCCAATTATAGCAAGCTATACAAAGAATTCTCATACTAGTAGTAAAGTGCTCACTCCTCCCAACATATGGCTGTTATGAGAGGTTGGCACATGGTGCAGCATTTTGCAGAAATTGACTGTCCACGGTGCTGAAATACTGGTGTTTTTGTTGGCTATGCCATCTTTTTGATTATTCTGTGAAGTTAGGAGAAATTGAACTAGTACAGTTTTGTAACCAGCTACGTATGGCAGTAGAGTGCCATATGGGGTATCACAACATTTCTATCCTGGAATTTGGTCAGTACAAGCTGTGTTGTGAGTTGTGAGCTGATACGTTTGGTGTTTGGGTCATCATTCACTTACACTTTCTCTAAAATAGTAGTGCTTCTTGATGAGACACATTTATCCCAAATCCACTCTGGACACTTGAAAGAAATCCCAAAATAACTGTTATGTAAGGAATATTCTATTCTTAATGTCAAAGGGTGCTGTGAGGAAAAAAAGCCTGTTGTCCTAGCTTTTTTTTCTTGACCAATCTTTGTCAAGTAAGATGTTTTGAACACGTCTTAATCATTAGCACACTGAAGTAGCTGTTTGGCACCCCATTCTCTATTGGTTGCAGAGTTAGGCAGCAGGGAGAAGGTTAAAGGAAATTTTCCAAGGCAATGGTAAACCTGGTAAATTTTGAATACTGTAAATCTTGAAATGTTGTTGTTTTTTGGTCACCAGTGCGAATCAATGACACTACGAATGTGTGTTTCCAATGTATGACTACTGTCCTACAAAATTGTATCAGCCATGCACTGCGAAAAGCACCTTTTCCCTTCTACGGTATAATTAAGTCCCTGCGAAAGTAATTGAATTTACAGTAGGGTGTCCCGGGTAGATTTTCTAGAATCTCCCTGGCTGAGATATGTTGACATGACAGACCACAGTTGTTAGAAGGTCCAGGATGTTTGATATTTCCGCTAACAGCTAATTGCCACGTGCAAGGCTTCGTTCCCTTTGATGATTAGCAATCCTAACAGGATGTCAAATGGGTGTGTGAAAAAGGGCTTGATGCAGCAGGCTTTGAGTCAGGCTTTGAGTCAGGGGTTTTAATTTCTTGAAGCAGAGGTTGAGTGGATATGTTAAATTATCTAACTTTTAAAGAGATCCACATGAATGCAGCTGTTAGCTTCATATGGTATGTCAATTGCAGGATGTAGGCCTTTCAAGTAAGGTCACATGTCCTCGTGCAAATGTCATGGGGTCCTTATACACATGCAGGAAGTAGACTTCTGAAGAAAGATCTGTACGATGTGAGCAAACTCAGAAGATAGCCAGGAAACATGGATGGATTCTTATTTTGATATCAAACTTTGATCTTATGTGAAGAGCGCTCCTCTTTGGGTATCATTAACAAAGACCTTTGGTTGTCCGGTGGTTATGAACACTACTTCCGGACCAGATGGTGAAGAGTTTGAACCTTGGCATGTTGTACCTGTCCTGTAAAGCCCATGCATCAAATAGTATTGTTGCTATACGTTTGTTGCTATTCTGTAAGCATTTGACTTCCTGCAAAGGTTATTCTCACATGCTGCTCTCCCCGCAACTGATCATGCATGTTGAACAATTTGGCCAACACACACTGGGGCGTACCCTTGCTCTTTTCAATTAGTACAGTGTACAGTTTGACATGCACAGAATGTGAATCTCACCAACACAGGACTACAAGATATGGCTAAGCTTAATTGATTAGTGCCTGCAATCAGTTGGCTATAGTGGTCTAACATTTAGCAATCCCCGTGGATCACAAGGTGGGGTTTCTGAATCCCAGATTACAATTCTATGATATCTTCCTAGATACATCTCTTTTTTAAGTATTAATGGATCTATGGAAAAACTGTACCCATGTTGTTGCTGCATAACACAAAGTTAACACATTCTTATCATGTCCATCCAAATTTTAAAAAACAAACGCACATGAAGATGAATCTGTGTGGCTTTACTGTTCAAACAAAGTAACATGATGATAATTGTCTTTGACACCCAGATCCCTCCAGGAAGCCAAAGGCAAGGTGTGAGGAGAGAGATGAGGGCGTCCTTGTCCCAGAGCTCTGTGGTGCATAACGGATGATGCTGCCATAGCTGCATGCCTGGCGGGCTCTTGGCCACCAAGTCACACACTATGGCCCACGGGACCCTCAGGTTTTCAATCTCAGGAACTGGAACACTGTGGTAAGGAAAGGTACTTCAAACTTCAGGAAACTTACAAACTTGATTCACTTTGGGATTCCACTTTTTCTGTTTTGTCTGCTACTCCCTTCTCAATGTTAGACAGGTTTGTACAACAAAAGTGAAAGTTTTGAGAATGTAGCAAGGGGTTTAATAGAAAAAGTAGTTTCCAAAGTAAAGGGAACTATGTTGTAGACCTTCCATCTTTTGTAACTAATGTAAGTATAGAAAATAGATAGAAAGGCATTTTTTTCTCTTTGATTTAAGGAAGTTCAAAAATGCATGTAGTATGTATTTTAATCTATATGTTCTTTTTGATTTCATTTCGAATGCTCATTACCTTATACTCTGTGTGCTTAGGTAGGAACCCTTATATTTCAACTTGCTGCAAAGTATATAGTAATAAAATGCAATTTGTACATATAATGTATTTACTTTTTACTTATGTACACAATCATGTACTTGTAGGATAAAGAGGTTGTTAGCTGACTGTACACAGAGGCCACAAGACAGGAATGCTGGAGGCAGCTGGATACTTCTGTGGTCCCGACCCTCAAACTGAGGATTGGACGACATGTAGGTGAAGGTGATGGATGGCCTGTTCCTGTAAGTCAAACAAAAATTTCTTTCCAAAACAATAAACAACCATCAAAACCCTAAATTCCCTTAAAGGTTACAATACTTGCTTTGGATTGGATTGTAGTTTAAAAAACTCCTTACACATGTATTTCGGCCAGTCATTTGGATCATACTTATTTATAGAGTTGTTTCCTTTGGTGTGTCCAGAGCTGGCTGGAAATGCCCATATTTGGATGTGTGATCCAGGATGTGTAGAGCCTTGAGTCGTGTCGCAAGCCTTACATCCCTCTCCTGCTGGCAGCGGAGGTGACATGGACAGGATGTGGGATTGCAGTGGGTTTGCTTTCCCTCCTCTCACAAATGCCCACCAGCCACGTGTCTATGTATGTCGTGCCTGTATATATAGAGCAGGCGGCAAAGGGCTGGCATTTGAAGACTAATGCTACATTCATTAATTTCCAAGCAGATGTAGGTATGGAAAATTTTGCTCAGCCATGTTTTCAGGCGTGGAGAAAAAGATGGTATTTTCCCCTGTATAAATGAATATAAACGGTCAGAAAAAGTTGTAAATTTTTGCCCCAACATCTACTTGGGGATAAATAATCCCCATAACTCTAAGACCATACTATTTCCTCTGCCAAGGAGGTTATGTGTGTTGGTTTTTGTGAGCAGGATATCTCAAAACATTGCAAATTGATATTTCTGACTTTCACTATTGGTATACCTTAGGAAGAGGTGATATGTTGTATATATAGGCTATAAAGATTGCAACTCTATCCTTTGTTCTGTTGTCAATGATGAACTTTATTGGTTATTGTTAAGAAACTGAAACTGTTCTCTCATTTTAGTTCCTATGCATACATTCTGTCGTTGCGTCAGTTTCCAACTTTTGGCATCAGCATGTCAGCCACATGCACAATCAGTCCATGAGTTTTTCTGTCACACTATCATACTTATTATGTTACAAGGCAGATGTAGTTTTTAGTACAGAAGCCAAGTCCTGATAGAGGCCTAGAAATGGGATGTCTTTGCTCCCATCTTATAGAAAAAGTTTTACCTAAATTTGTGGTAGAGGGGCCTTTGGTCCATCATGCAGCATTACTAGTATTTTTTAAGAATAATTACCCGATTTTCTAAAATAAACACTTCTTTTTTTTTACCAAAATTACTTAAAATCCAACTTTTAATACATATAACTTTTGACAAAACCAGAATTTTGGAAAAAAAGATCATTTTAGCAGAGTCTAATTCCCATGAAAAGTTTTATCTGCCTACCAATTTTGATTGAAAAAAACAGTGATGTTTATTTTTTTGCCCCTCCCCTTGAAAAACTGAATTTTTCACCTGCAAGTGCAGAATCAGTGTTCTACCTGTATGCTTTGCCAGCAAAAAAGCGATACAATAATTTGAGCATAAAAATCATGCTGCGTGATGAACCAAAGGTCCCTCTGCCACAAAATTAGGTCAAATCTATTCTGTAAGATGCCGGTGCAACGAAATCAATTTTTTCAGGACCTGACTCCTGTACTGTATGCACTTCTTTGTCATTATTACAAAATCATCCAACCACTTGGTTTGCAACTTATGTTTATATATATAAAATAGCAATAAAACAGTTCACATTGAGAGGGTTAATTACATGAAGCCACTATATTGGGTCTGTTGTCCTTGGCAAGTTCAAAAATATTACACATGAAATGTCATCATGAAATCTAAATGTAAATTTGGTTGGTCTACATTTTATTGACCTATTTTTTGTGTCCCATGAGAGAACAAACTTCAAAAGAGAAAGAAATGATATCAAAAAAGCTGTGTCCCTTTGTCCTTGGCCAGTCAAAAGGTCAATTTGTGGATCAAATGGTGGGAATGAAGGAAATGGAGGCTGTTGCCTCCCCTATGGCTACTCCTGGCATGGGGTCACCTTCTTAGCATGGCGGAAAAATTGAGTTTGCTCTCCTGCCTCTTTTGATCAGAGGCACTCTACATGAAATTTCAGTAGTCACCTTTTTTCCGGATCGGTTGGCATCAGGATTAGGGATGGTCCCAAAACTGCTCATGTTTTTGTGAAATAAAAGAATTTTGGTTAGTGTCAAGGAAAGAAATCTAACATGTTTATTTCTTTTCCACACAAACACACACACACACACACACACACACAGATTTTTTAAGAAATTGAGTTGGAACACTCAATGGGAAGAGAAGAAACTTAAGGCTTTGCAGCCCAACAGATCCGTGCTTTGTTTGGAGGTTGTAATTGAAGTTTTGACACCAGCCCTGGGTGCACCTGACAGGAACATAAATGTATACACAATATTCCATCTGCTGAAAGGTTATGAATAAGGAGTCCATCATGAATATATCTGGGTAATTGCTTCCTTCCTATTATCTTAACTACCACTAAATATGCTGTGTATCATTATGATAACCTGTCAGTGAGTTCTCCAGAAGTAGAATCTTAAATACATATTCCAATGTGATTGTAGCTTTCTTTTTATTGAAGACAATCATCGTTGACCCCCAAGTAGTTATTTCATGACCAGAAAAAGTCAAAGGCCAGCCAAAAGCAAGAGAAGTAGACATAGGGGGATATACATGTAACACTACTCAATAATAGCCATGCTTAAGCCAATCAATGTCACTACCACAGCAATGCTAGACAATCTATGGGAGTAGAGTCAATTCCACATTACCGAGAGGGTGTTTGTTGCCTTTTGTTCTAACATTTACAAAACCTTTGTAACAATCTATGTGAGATAAGTAGCTGTTAAGAACAATTTCCAACATTTATTTGATGTTCTAAATATTTTCTGCTGTGTTCCAACAGGTTAAATAAATTTCCAACATTGAACACATTATTTGTATTAGTTTCTAAACTGTTGCAACATAGATTGATCATTTGTTTGAACATGTTCCAACATTCTACAAATATGATATAACTGGGTCAGTGGGCTGGGAACAGGGCAATTCACACATCCCTTCAAAGTATAGGGGATTAGGCCTAGGTGCCATGCATAGACACCTAAAGACAAAAGAGTTGCCAGTGTCCAGACATGAAATCTAAAAATATACAGAGGCAGACAATAGAGTGTGATTAGCACCTACTTTTATGGGGGCAATAACCCAAATCTACCATTTTGAGAATGATGCAAAATGTTGGAACATGTTCCAACAGTAGAACAATCTCACAGATGTTTGAAAACTGTTCTAAATAAAGAGATATTTGTGCAAATACTTTCATAATATTTCCAAAATATATAGATGAGTTCAAACATGTTCAAACTTTCATTTCTAATTCTTTGAACGGTCTGGAATTATTTTGACTGAAATAGTCTTTTCTCTAAAATTGTTCAAACTTATTAGCAATATCATCTGAAAACCCTCTCGGTGACATGGAATTGACTCTATGTGGTGGATGGAAAGATTATATTATATGTAGGAAAGTTTATTATAAATAAGTCATTTATTTGTTTTGCTCATTTACATTTAAGAGAACATTCTTTGTACTATTGGTGCATAGCACCAAGGTATCTAATTCATGTATTTTGATTGAGAAGTCTAAGGGTTTCCTAAACTGTTTCTAGTCTGTTAAACAAGGAGATTTGTTTGTTTGTTTGTTTGTTTGCTTGTTCATCTCTAGTAGTGGCAAAAGACAACTCTTGCTTTATGATGTTAATGATGGATGGACTTAGTAAGTTAAGCTGTAAACCTAGTAGTTGTTTCATATGGCATTGCCTACTTTGCAGCACATGTTTTCACAAACCACTCAAAGTGTGGACCTTTGAGACCATTTCTAGCTACCCCAGGTTTAAGGTTGGGAAGGCCAACTGTAGTACTAAAAGCAGCTCAAGAAAAGGTGGTTTCATAATTGTTCAAAGAACCTTAAGGGCATACTATTTCTCTTGCCTAATGTAGCCGTTATACGGTAGATCTGTTGCATTCAATATCTTGTGATAGCAAGTAACAAAAGAGGGGGCAGGCAGATGAAAGGAGGAATTTTCAAAAGATATACTCAGATGTAAATCCAGCACCCGGGCCACCCTTTGGCATCTATGAATATAATCTCTTTGAAAGGGAGATGGACTGCAGGGTGCCTCTGGCTGAGTTGGTGTTTGAGGTGGGAATTAGGGGCAGCCGAGTCACCAGGAGCACTTCAAAAAAGGCAGGCCAACTCAATTGTTCAGAGAAGAGCGAAGTTTGGAGCATTCACCCTGGAGTTGAAAAGGCTGTCCCAGATGAGAAGAGGTGGCTTCAGAGACAGACTCCTCTCGACCCAGGATGGGGGTCAATTCAAGTGTGAAAGGCGAAGAAAATCGTATTCCTTTTCTGCTGTAAATGCATTACTTTCCTCCTACATAGGCTTAATCCAGGAAATAAGTGATGGATTTGGCTCAGTCAACATTTGATGGACGTGCAAAGGAATATTTGGGTCATCTTCTAATATATTTCTTGCAAGTGAAGTGGCTGAGGTCAGTCACCTTCACATGTTCTGTGTCAGGAGAAGCTAGCTGGAATCCTATTAATATTGATGGATCGTTACGGATTGAATCCAACATTTTGTAGTTGATGTGACTAATGTACTTTCCAATTTTCCTAAGGGATTTATTAGAGCATTACACCAACATTAAGCGATTGTAGGTGGCCAAACCTGGTAATGGAAGAAGTCTAAATAGGGAAAATTGCTCACTTTCCCAGCCTCTTATGAGTTGCAGTCCTCCTGGTGTTACAAGAGGGCAATGACAGCTTGCAGAAATCATCTCTAAATGTAATTACTGTCCCACTTCCAGTCTCATTATGACAAGCAGGTACATTTAGTCAATGGTAGTGGCTTACAAATCGTCATTACCGGTTTTGCTTTAATTGTTTCTAGCAGAATCAGATGTGTACTATCTTGCCTCATTTGGTCTTACAATGCGATTAATTGAAGCTTTCAACCTAAAGTAGCTAACTGTATAACTGTATGAAGCATCAATTTTTAAGGGAAACTTGTGGCTACTAATGTACGATGTAGTGCACTGCAGCAACCATATGTCCATTGAGGTTGAGTACATTTTACCAATTTCACAATTCCAATAAATTCTTGAAGACCAAGTCACTCCAAATTCAAAGACCATGAGTACTCTATTTCCACCTTTTGTGAGAGATATCATAAGATAGCTGCAAGTTTATTTAAAGCTGGTGTGTTGGGCCGAAGGGCGGTTATACCGGGCATACAGATACAGACAGAAGTAACCCCAAAACATTTTTCAAATGGAAAAAAAAAATTAATAGCAAAGGATTGTACAGGGTGTCTGAAGTTAAATTGATTTGGCCAATAGGGGGCAGTGCTTTTGTATTAGAAAATAAATAGGGCTAATAGGTTTGAAATGTGAATAGTATGGACACAAGATAGATAATGATAGTGATCATGGTACTGACCAACGACGACCCTTTTTTTCTTCGGAGACAGCTGTCAATAAAACGGGAATGTGCCTTGAGCCATTTAACTAATTACCTCATAAATGTGTAGATAAATGATGTGATAATATGAGCCAATGAGCACCAGATGAGCGTGCTTCATGTCTTGATGGTTTTTCAGATATCATTGGGGCATTTTCTCAGTAAGGAACCCCCTGGGGCAAACTGAAATGTTTTCTTGCAAGTGTTTTGTCAGCCAATTTATGATGGATGGAAACAGTGATTTTGGTCTCTGTATAAGATTTATTGCATCATAACCAGGATGTTTTACAAATGCAGTTAGGTCAAGAAACGTTTTTGGCTGTTCCATTTAAGGACTAGAGGGAACTGGTATGATAATGTTAATGGCCATGTGTAAGATATTAATTGGAATAGCCCCATGGCCATACATGTAAGAAGATTTTGGGGCTTAAAAGCATTTACCGCTGTGCTCAGATAAAGTGTCACAATAGCTGTAAATGAGCTGAGCAGGGGCATCAGGGCATTTTTGAGGCTTCAGGCAAGATCTAAGGAAAATGTAGACACTTTTTTTTAGTATACTGCAGCATGTTTTTTCTGTTCTTCAACTTTTTGAATATGCTATTCTGAAACAATTAAATGAATTGCTGTGGCCTAAGTGAGACATATTTTGCATTTTAGAGATCAGTAAATGGATTCAAGGCTGCAATACCTTCCATCCAATGACAACCCTTAAATGTACTGTGAAATTGATGTGCATTGTCAAAAGTGCTGCTAGCCTTCTACACACTCAGTAATACTATCACTGTCACTATGTAAAGATAATTCATTATTTTTGCCATTACTATGCCAGTCATTGTCCATCAGCTGTAGATATTGATTGTTGAATTCAAGTTTTCGTAGTTCTCATTCATGAAAGTGCAGACAAAATGTGTGCTACATGTATCAACATGGGAAAACTCCTAAAAATTTGTTTAAACTGCATACTGCATTGCTGAGCTGTCTGATGATGGAGATAGCACTACTGTATTCCAAACTTGACATCACAACATACCAGATATGTAATTTCATCTGACTGCAATACTTAGTGCATTTGTCCAAGACACAGTCCCAAGAAAACATCAAATGATACAGAGATCTATGAAATATGTTTTAAGTTCCCTTCTTTTTTTTCACAGATAAACAATCCTAGTTTAAATTGCAGGAAAAGTGTGTGCTGATATGTTGAAACATTTTGCATCTTTCACAACTGAGGACCACTATAACGTTACACAAAGGTGCAAATGTATGTATAAGTCTTCCTTTGAATGTGCATGAGGACCAAAACTAATAATTTTCCTTTCGTGTCCCCCTTTGGAGAAAATTCTCTTCGGAAATGAAACCTTTATCTGTTTTTGAGGTTCATACATCAATGAACAGGCTTTTATTATTTTGTCCCGAAGATAATAGGTACTTTGCATATCGAGTTACAATGTACCCTGCGATTCACCTTATATTATAAGCTGCTTGTAGGCTGCCAAGGTGTATTATGTGATCTGAATAATCCATCAATATATTGCAACAGCATTGAGTCAAAATGTAAGAAAATAAGATAGAATCTAGTGTCAGGCAACCTAGAAGCAATTATTCTTAAAACTGTTTTATATGAAAATATAAGATACTGTCAAAACAAATACTTATTAGGATGCAATCATAGTTGTGTCTTTTTCGAAAAACTTTCTGGCATTGAGGGTCTTTAATAGTTTCACCTTTTGTCCTTGCACCATCAGTCTTGTACAATCCCTATAAGTGGTTCCCTACTGAGATAAAGTAATCAGCAAATGCAAACCCGTCAACAGTCGGGTCCAAAGACAGTGCCACTGACTGATGTATTTCTCTTGTGGTTCCATGTTTGATATGAAAATGACCAGAGGGACGCTTCCTCCAACACACGACATCAGCGGCGTGCAGTAATTGCACTACCACAGCAACGCGTCCCTCCCGGGGCGCTGCAAACCTGGCTAATTATAGATTGTAGTGGTTGATAATGGTGCTTTTGAAGTGAGTTTAGACAGGAGCGATCCTGTGGTTTGATTTGATATGACATCATTTCAAATGAAATGGAGCGAAAAATGCTTTGAGTTTGGTTTTTTCTGCATGCTCTGTTGTTATCCTGGCATGAGGTATCATTTAGTTGAACAAGCCCACGTAATTACCTGCACTGTACATATCTTTTTCCGAAAGACGCTTTCTGGTGATATTGGTTTCTGTGTATGTGGAGGTCTGCATATTTCCCCACTGTATAATCTGTACCCCTATATTATGACTCCTCAAAACAAATTATCGTGAAAGTTCATGTTACTTCAAAGTCATACGATAGTGCATAATATACCCGTCCTTTTATATCAGTTGCTTTTCAGCAGTTTGCGATTGTTGTGTAACAGTTCAGTAACATCAGCAAATGCTGCGGGTCTGAGAAAGGCAGGTTCAAATCTACCTACTGTATCCCAAATACCTTACTCAGTCAACCTGCAGATAGAAACTGTTTTACATGTAACTGATCACAGCCATACTAAAGCTTTACTTCAGCTTACAGGATTAAGCAGTTATTTCTTCAAGGTTAGAGTGATAGGTAAAATGCATGCACACCAATAATCTCTCACAAAGGGTTCCTTTGAGACTGACTTGTTGAAACATTTGGTTAGCAATTGTTCTGATTCATTTACTGAATAATATGCTCAGATTCTAGGGTACCAGTATATACCCAAACCAGTTACAAAAGAGGTTTTCA
Organism: Branchiostoma lanceolatum; assembly: GCF_035083965.1. NCBI lineage: Eukaryota > Metazoa > Chordata > Leptocardii > Amphioxiformes > Branchiostomatidae > Branchiostoma > Branchiostoma lanceolatum. The sequence continues at coordinate 22,269,001 of NC_089724.1, read as the reverse complement.
CTATCTCAGACTGATTGCATGGTCTGTAAAGGTTTGATATGTTAGCCAGTGAATCTTTCTGATTTTCTCTTTATATACATTGATTAGACTGTTTTGTTCTCCAACGAAGACTAACTGAACTTGCAAGGCAATATTTGCAAGCAAATGAAGAATGTTTCACACTTTTTTTTTCAAATTTACAATAGATCTGTTTCTGTAACCTTTTTCTGGAAGAATTTGTTTGCATTTCATGTATGATGATATTTGAGCTCAATTGTTCCAAGATTCTCTCGCTGGTTTCATATATTCATGTGGAATTTTTTTGAAAGATCCCTAATTTTCCAGGGTTGTTTCAGTCAGGCAGCATCAAATTCAAAGAATTAGTATTCCTCATACTTATTAGTAATTTAGCAAGAAAATCAATTTTTCATCAACAAGCATCAACAGTCACATATACCAACATAAGTCATGGGGCCTATGTGGGATTAGATACTTGATAACATGTTTATAATGATGACAGGGGGTCTGGAAGGGCATGTTCTGTAATATTTCTCAATGTTGTCTGTCATGTATTGATCGTTACTCATGATTGGGTAAGGGAGTTCATGACAATGCAGAAGAAAGTTAGATAAGTAAGTGGAGATCCACTTACTTATCTGATCGCTCAAAAAGGTGAATATGAATAGGATCTAACCAGGCTACAATTAATTGATAATTATTGTTCTGCTGTTGAAAGGCTGTTTAGGGCATGGTACATGCCCTGTAGGCAGCCCAGTTTGGGCTCACTATTCATAATTCACAGCAAAAGCAAGTAGTTTAAAAGCTTAGATGTTAATTGTTGATAGATTCCTGAATGGTTAATGTAGAAAGGAATTAATCAAAGATGTGCCACGTAAGCATTCCTTTTTTAATGTCTGAATTATCTTAATGAATACATTGATGTTATCAAAAGCTGTTACAATTTACATCAGGCTGCTGCTTGGTTCTGGAACAGAAAGCAAAAACAAGTGTGTGTAAGTCATTCACACAACTTTTACATGCTTATCTGTTAAAAAGCATTTTGTATCACTGCTGTTAAAGGTGGCCAATCAATTAAAGGGTCCCTAGAAGCATACTTTAATCAGGTTATTGTTGCATTTTTGTACATTTTTTTGCACACTGATATTATCGTATTCAATTAAGCTGATTGTTGGGTCTTGTATCTCCTGTCACTGGATAATGGTTGGTGACAAATATGGGTCATGTCAATTTTCTTGATGCAAAAACTTTCTTACGATAGATTTTATAATGGTGAGGTGGGCATCAGAGTCCAAACTTTGAACAGTTTACAAGTAACAATGGAACAGTCTTAAAATTTACATTGTCACCAAATTGAGGTTTTTCATCTTCATCTAGAGGCTTCATTAACTCACTTGCTTCGAGTAAGAGCTATATATCATGACACTACCAGGATATCTCACTTTGCAAAAGAAAGAAGAAAACAATACCTTCAGATTGTTGCCTGCTTTAATTGTTCTGTGAAGTGTGACATGATTGTGTTTGTAGATGTCACCTGTGTCCAGTTATATTGAAGTAGTCAACACACCTACAGATGCTCGATACTAATTACTCCCCTGGGAGGCCCTTGATGCGTTGGGTATTGACTAATTGTACAAGGAAACAGAAAGATTGAGTGTTACTGTGCTGCGTAACCCCCCTAAGGATAGTGTCCAACTCCTGTGAGTGGTGTGGATGGTCGATAGAGTGTTGATGATGTGCACAGTTTATTGGATGGTACGTGGATAGACGAGGGACTACGTAATGTCAGCCACCTCGCATTAACGGGCATTTCCTTCACTGGTAGAAGTTTCACCTGCGGACGTTGTGGTATTGTACTTTCCCTAGGTGACCTGTCAGATTTGTTCAGAAGACAGATTCCTTGTATGTAAGTGGTCTGCTGGTTAGTAATCCAGCTTCTGGATCACAAGGTTGTGGGTTCAAACCCAGCTTACCCATGGTCCTCTGATAGGGATTTTTGTATCTCTGATAGGGATGATGTTGGAAGATATTTGCAACATCAAACTTGGAGAGAACAGACTATTTGAGGACACTGACTTATCTGCACAGCCTGATCACAAGACAGAATCCATTATCTAAAGAAAGGCTTGGTCCAGTGGCAAAAGAGAGGCTTGGGCAAGATGCTTACTCAAAATTGCCCACGCACCCCCTTTTTTGTCTCAGAATCAGTACATTTGGTTGGATTGTTGCACGACTCCAGGCACTGCCCTTAGCTTTATTTTCATGAGCCAATCCTTTAGAAAGAATAGGTAACATACCCTCTTGTGAAACAAAGCCAAAAAAGAAGAATGATGACCGACAGTAAACATAAGAAAATTGCTACCAGAGACGTATGTAAATGCTCCAGGGGAGATCTCAAGTTATTGAAAGTTTATGGAGTGGGACGGGAAGGTAGCAGCAGAGGTTAAGAGTGTCGGTGGTGTGGGACAGGGAGGACGTGATCAATCACGGAAAGCTTTCTGTTCTAAGATGGAGTATACCTCTGGGAAGGCGACTGCTGTTAACAGTGTGCTGCGCAGTAGGAGAGGTCCGGGTCACTCCCTGCCTGTCAGTGTGCTTTATAGATGGGGTTAATCTCAAGTGATGGATAAGTGGATGTTTCCTGACATAAGATCTCAGTTTGAGAAATGAGAAAGAAGTTATGTGTCCTCCTGCTCATGATTACTGTGCTACATTGTATGTTATCAAAAGTGTAATCTGTTTTCCCAAGCCATCCATAGTTTTTGGTGAATCTTTGATTAAAAAAATTGTATTGAATGCTACTTTTGTTTATAGTGGAAAAAAACTTCCGAAATATTTCCTACCCTATCACCCCTGCTACAGTTCATGGGTATGTCCATGGTACTGAAATGTGATCCCAGCCTACCACCACTGCTACAGTACATGGTTGTGTCCATGGTACTGAAATATGATCTCAACCTACCACCCCTCCTACAGCACATGGTTGTGTCCATGGTACTGAAATATGATCTCAACCTACAACTCCTGCTACTGTAACAGTAGATGGTTGTGTCCGTGGCACTGAAATGTGATCCCAGCCTACCACCCTTGCGACAGTACATGGTTGTGTCCAATATGCATTTAAACATGGTTGTATCCACAATGTTGAAATATACCAGGTAATGTGTGGTTTTCCCTAATGAAAATTTATAGGGTGTTTTCTATTTTTGTGAAACAAAAACTTACCCATAGCTTTCATTTGACGCAGAAAAAGTATATCTATAACTTTTTCAAGCATCCAATACACAAACCAACCAATCAGCAAAGAAACACAGATAAAAACACTTACTAAATGGCCTTAGTGATTATCGGAGTAGCATTGACAATTCATAAATCTTGCTGAAGGTTCAGTCTAGGCCCGAAAATCCAACAACCGCATTATCCATTTAATGCATCTTCTTCACAAAACATAATGTCTCCATGGGCTGAACATTGATGTTTCCTATAGGCCTGCCATCTGCTCAAGGACATTACTTTCATGTCTACCCAGGCAGTAAATCGTTATAGAAAACTTGTTTGCGCTGAAATATAACTCGAGATTCCGTGCTTGTGTCCTTGATGAAAAAGCCTGATCCAATATCTCTTTGTTCTCAGTACATATAGTGTAAGTATAATTGATGACTAATGTTTCTTCTGATTAATGTTTCTTGTCATTAGAAGAAATGTCTTTTCGATATTCATGGAAAAACAGCCAACTGTGCACATTTTCTTGAGTGGGACTTTGTGAATAGTCTTCATCAGGAAACACCAAATTTATATTTCAAAAATTAATTTCAATAATTTTCTCATGCAATGGTAAAAAGGCTAATGTCTTTTGCTTGTTTCATATGCAGTTTGATATAAACTAAATGTATAATGGAAAATTCACACTTTTCCTGACCTGAAATCCATGATTTATTTTGGCAACCATTATATCATCAATCCCCAAAACAAAACATTACACACAGTCCTTCATTCCAGCAGACATTAAGAACCTGCAGACCTGCTTCATATAATTCCTCTTTGGTCATTATTGGTTTGACCCATATTGCCTCTATCTGCACTTCATGAAGATGTTGAGGAACTCTTCATTTCCAGTTAAAATCTGTCCCTCCACTACGACACGGCTACCTTTAAGTTGTTTTTCCTCAATGTCGAACCATGCGTCCTGAAAACACTCTCAATTTCCTGTCCATAAATACTTTTACAGGCTTTCCGGGGATACATTATGCAATTACGAGCAAACAACCACTATTTATGAGTGCCGTAAAGTAACTTTTTACAGGCACATCATGAATGTTTGTGGCAGTTTTGTTTTGCCCATGGCTCCCTTTAGTAGTAAACTTGCAAATCTGCCAAATGTTTCATTATAGAGAAAGCATTACATCTATATCAAGGTGGGCATATCGATGAAACTTCTTTCACATCGGTATTTCCTCTAGAGAAATAACGGAGAGGTTGCGTCTTGTAAAAGTTATACGAGTTCTCGTAACTCAGTTGTCTGTCTGTTGTCCCATCGGTTGTGTGGGTTACATTAGGAGATAGTCAAAGCAAAGTTCATCCCAGGCAGAAATGGTCCAGATATTTGAGTCTGAACCACATGCTCAATAGCATGGTATTGATAACACTACAGTAACAACACTAGTCTTGCAAGTTGATAAATCTGATGTAACTGCTGTCGAAGTGATTTAAGACAAGGACAAATGAGCTGAATACATTCTCTTTAATTGACACCTATTATTACAAAATTTCTTTCATGTTAGCAGGCAGCCTAAGCCTTTGATCAAGCCAAAGTACAAACCCTCAGGATTAAGCTGCACAAAGACAACTGGTAATGCAACCTTCAAATGTTCCATGACGACCTGTAGAGATCTCATTCTTAAAGGTCACATGTACTACTGAGGACTCAGGTATTCCATTCTGAAATGTCAGGTGCTTTTCTCACCTTTCTTTGATAGAAAGCTATTGCTCCATGCTCAGCACCCAGATGCTCTACTGTACACAAACTTTCGTTGAAGCAAATTTCTTATGAAAACATTTATTATCAAACCTATTCTATGGCTAAGCTACATTGCCTGCACTTAGCCCAGTGTGGCAAAAAGTACAATATAGGTCTCCATTCATTCATTCAAAAACACTTACCCCCCTTTAAATGACTTGGATCTATTTTCCTCTTCATCTATTAAAAACTGTTGTCACAGTTTCACAAGAACATCCATGTTTACTTGGTAAGAATTGATTAATACAAAATGCAAGTGTTGAAAATCCATACTATCTGAACTAGACTTCTTGCCCATTTATCTTTCTTGTTCAGTTTTAATTACACAAATTCTTGTATGATAATATAGTACTTTGTATTCTCTAGTATTCTCTAGTTTTCTCATCCTACGGACCACCGGACATGTCATAAAGCTCACAGTCATTTTGTAGATTTTCAATATAAAAGAAACATTAAGTGACCCCATGGTCTTGTCTGCAAAACCCTTTGGCATGAAGTTTGGTAAATCTAAATCTGGTTGTAGACAGAATTTAGCCTACCCGGTCTTAATTCTTCATCTAGCTATTTTTATGTAGAGTGTTATTGCAGGTGATTTTAATGCCGTGGGTACAATCACAGCTGTAACTATCATTGATTGCATGGTGCTTAAACTGTCAGGGATCTAGGCAGCAGCATATAGTGGTCTAGCAACAGCAATTCCACTTCTGGGGTGGAGTTTGAATCCCAGCCTAGTGATGTTGAGCCCTGATGTAGGGGCTGCAGTTGCATTGAAGGAACCTTGCGCTGTTGGTTTTAGGAGACGTGTCCTTTGGGGAATCCTCAAGCTCCGCATTTTCACAAACAGAAGAAGGGTATACGCTGGTGTTTTTGATTGCTCTGATTAATCACATCCTGACACAGCATGTTGTGTTGTGCCAGGTGGTAATGTTTCAGGCTGTATTGTGGGAATATAGGCATTTTCAAACTTTAAAAGAAAATGGAAGCTAATCGTGGATCCTAAGAAAGTCAAGTCAGGAAGTTGATGGAAACTAATTACAAAAAAACATTCTTACTAAAAAAGCTTAGCTTGTGGATCACATTTCTATTTGTTTGCCAAAAAATGGAGAAAAAATCAATAAACCTGTGATTGAATTTGTTAGGCCCAAATCATGATACATGTAGAGAGGAAACTTTATGAGAGGGTGGGTAGGATTATGCTGGGTAACTTGGCAGTTTAACAGTGTCATAAAAAAGTACTGTATCTCAGTCCAGTTGTAGCTGGCAAGAATTAGGGCATTTTCCTAGTGATTGTTGCAAGAAAATCAGATGACAGTTTTTGAGATTAGAGGAAATGCCCCCAAATGATTAAGGATCCTAATGACATGCAAAGGAATGCAAGTATGCAACTTTTTCCAGTATCTTGGGTTTCTGTTGAAGATTGCTAGCCACACCGATGATAGCCACAATTCCCAATTCCATGGCTTGTAATTTTCTTGTGGCTGCCCACTGTTGGAACTGAGGGATCATATTATCACCGTGGGCCATGCTCTGTCAATTACAGAAGTGGACCTTAGGAATAGTAGTGTCAATCTTGTACTTCATCATGGAGTCATCACCACTAGTAGTCTCCCTGCAAAATAGCAAAGGAGTGACTCAATAGTGTGCATTTTATGTTTGAAAAGTTGGGTTTTTTGTAAAGTTTTTTCTTTTTTTTCAGTCAGAAGCTTGTACAAATTTCCTTTCATCCTTTTTTCTGTTTGCAGTAATTTTTTTCACTATCTCCATGTTACAAGGTTAATTTTTCAGATTCATACATGAAACTTCCCTTCCACTGGAAAAGTCTGTAAACAGAAAAACCTATGAACAGAATATTACCTTGATGCTGCCATGTAGAAACCTCTAATGGAACCTGGCATTGATGCCCAACCACTCCCTTATGCCACATTCTCTATTCACCACACTTACATTTTTATAAAGCCATGATAATCAAATTTCACCCGGGAGGCATATTGCTGCATTCCCAATCTCAGCTTTACAGCCTCATCCATTTCCGCTCAGAAGGGAAACTTCTCTCCGGGCTTCAGCAACATACGCGAGATAATCTTGTTAATTGGTTCATGTAGCCAGAGGGGGCATGACGCTCTTTTTCTGCTGAACTTTATGAAAAGAAGTGCAGCATTATCTTTTTTTGCAAGTGAATTGGGCCAGGGAACTGTGAAAGCCAGTTGAAAGTATGTAAGGAGGTGAAAATTGGATGTGCATGGCACAAAGTCCTTGAGGCACTTGACATGCACTTGAGTATGTGAGAAGCTTCAATACTGCAGTATATAGAAATGTTGCATTCATAGAGCAATGCTTGGGTTTTCCCATTTATGTTCAAAACAAAATGCCTCAAACCATAAAAATGAATTGATGTTGCCTATGTAAGTGTTCATAAGTGCTGTACAAAACATCTTCATAGTCTTATGCTTTGCTTGATGTAATTCCACAGCCGCAGCCAGCCTGGAATGTCTTTATGGATTGAATGCACTTGCATGGTTACATATCAATTGAAAAGTCCAGGTGCCGCTTCATTGCCATTGATCCTGGCATTAAGTGAAGCATGATGCCTTCCTTGGATGCCCGTGAAGTGGGAGTAATGGTTGATTAGATCTGTTGGGGCTGTAAAGCCAGTTATGGCCTTGTCTGTTGCACGTTCAGCTCTGAAAGGGCCTATTTTTCTTTCAGTTCTTCCACTTGGAAAGCTGGATGGAGTGTGTACACTGTACAGCACAAATTTCTATGAATGCCGAAAGGCAAATTGTGGAGGAGAAGCTAGTCGTATTCTACAATGTATCAAAAACATCAGTTGTTGTCCATAGTCTTCTGTTTTTCTTCCTGGAAGAATGAAATTAGAAGAAAACCTTGTACACTTCAAGGCAGTATAGTCCAGGCGATGGGTGCAAAAATTGCTCAGATTATGATAAAACCATTAAACTTGGCACAAATGTTGTATACAACATTAGAAACTGTTTCAGGGGTGGAGGCATAACAAACTGTCCTTTACATAGCAACTGTTGCTAGGCAACTTGTCTTCCTTAGCAACCAATACCTTAGGATGCCAGTGCTTGCTATTTGTACCTAAAAACAAATTACAATGATACACTAAAGATCATGTCTTCTAACTGTATCGGACATTACTTCTTGTATCAAAATCATGTTTGAGCCTTTAAAAGATATACAACACATCATTCAAGTCTAGTTGGTAGACCTGTGAACAGAAAATGCAAAAAGTACTTTTAAAAATTATGCATATTTTACCTATGAGGTCTATTTTTAGTCAAGTCAGAATCTGTCTGGACAGAATCCAGCCGGCCGGAATGCCAAGTTTCATGCTTTTTTATCACTGACTGAGCAATTGTAGCTATATTTTTCATTAATCACCAGGACTAGGACAGTTTCACCCTAGACAATCAACTTGCCTGTAAACTGCAGTTTATAGCAATTAAGTGATAAAAAATATGAAGCGTTATAAATCAAGGCATGTAGGTTATTCATTTTCTAAACATTCATTTTGATGTTTATATGTGAAGGATGAGAGATATCATCTGTCACTTTAACCACACCCAAGCCGTTCAGATGGAACAGGCCTCTGCAATGTTCATAATGTTCAAATGACGAGGAATAGATTAGATACGCCCTATTCCCAGTTTTAAGGGGCCATTATGGATGGTGACATTTACAGCTTTGATGGTGTCCTCAACAAAGCATCATGGCCATCTTTACCCTAAATTGGTGATAAATTCCCTTCTGAGTGTTGAAGATTGTGGTGTCTCTCCATATGTCAAAGAAGGATTACATGGGATGACAGGAAAGCTTGTGGAAAGTGCAGAACAGTTAATGTCAATGTTCTACCCATACAGATAAAATACAGATGGTCTGACTCTTCCCTACTTAGGCATGCATAGTCAGGCCTCGCTCCAGCTGTGACGAGATGGGACCACAAGTCTTGAATACATTTTTGATTGTTGTTCAAATCTTGATTTTTCTTTAAAATGAAAGTAGCAATTCTTGCAAGATGGTAACAAGTCTGTTGTCCGGAGAAATCCATCAAAATATATTGAAAAGGTGATTCAAAAGTGGTTTGAGAAAGTATTGTTGTTTCAACCTCAACAACTTCAGCACCAAGGCTAGCTACTGACATGACCCACTTGGCGAGAGTGTCCCTCACATTTTAGAGTCTCTGAATATCTCCATTTACATGTCATGATATACTGATTCTGCTCTTAGAGGCAGGGCTAGAAATTCATTTTTTGCACTGGTGTACCTAACCTAAAAGATTAGGTGACCCGAAAGAATCTTGGGTGCACACCATGAAATAAAATGGAATGTCAGCAAAACTGCATTTACAAACCGTACTGCCCGTCTTAACAACTCTGATCTGAAATTCCATAGCTAACTTCAGCTAATTTTCAACAAGTAATACATTGTACATCAAAGAGAGCACTAGGAAAGTTATATTGCTTTTTCAGGTATTTAAATTTCAATAATATTCTGTATCTCTACACTATAGCCTGCAGAAATATCTAGGTGCACTGGTGCACCCACAGTTAAAAATTAGGTGCACAGCTCCAATTTGGGGTGCACAATAGTGCACATGCACCCAGTGTTTTGAGCCCTGTAGAGGTGTTCAATACAGGCTCTGTTGAGGGATGATAGGTTTTGGACGTCAAAGCGTATCCTGACTCCTTCTGAGAAGCATGGCAGGTTCTTCAATGTGCTTTCTGTGTGACTCATCCTCAAACAGGAAGCCTGTACCTTGCAAAGTCACCTTCAAAGGACTGCAGGATATGCCATCTGGTTTTAAGACTGACTGTTCGACACCCAGAAACTGTGGTGTTAATCACAGGACCACTGCATGTTGGATTGGTGTGCTTTTCTGCTGGAAGTTCTATCATTTTTGGTTGTTCTGTTCTGCTTATGTTGGGATTTACCAGTTTTGCATTCACCAACCCAGAAACATGCTATATATTCATCCCTGTAGCAGTCTTACTTATATCAAGAACCACTTCCAGATTTTGTGAAGCGCAGTATATGGTCACTCAAAATGCATTATGCTTAACCAGCTAACTCTCCTCATCAGATTCTAACCATTTCTCCCTTTTCCAGTTTTTTCCTCATGGTAGTCTAGCTCAATACTTTTTTAGCCTTTACAACTGATTTGTTCATCACAATTTCATGCCCTTGCTGCATTTTCACTGCAAAAAGTTTTTAGTTTGAATCAATATCTTCTAATGTTCACAAGTGGAAAGGTTTATCTCTAATTCTGCATGATTGGTGACCCTGATAAGCTACTTTGCTCAACATACCAAAAGATGCCTTTCAGAGTTCTCATCTAACTCTCAACTTTCACTTCAGCTAATATTACATTTCCCATTTTCAGTTGCCTCAAATATTTCCCCTAAATTTCCCTATAGGATCTGTGCCTCAACAGGTAGTGGTGCTGTACCCTATACTTTTCTCCCTCAGTGCATTTTTGCTGAAGAAAATGTTAGCCTTCATTTCCAACCTTTGTGGAGGTTAGAACCTGTCGGGCATCCCTCTGTGATGTTATTGCCTAAAAGGTACTAGTTATCTCCATTGGATTGGGGTTAAAAGACCTCCCATTCTCTGCACTGAAAGGCCTTCCCTGCATGGGAGGTAGTGATTATCCTGAAGTTGGTGTGGTATGATGGAAAGGTGTGGTCCATGACCCACTCTGTAAAGGTTTGTGTTGTGGGGAGGCTGCACTAATATCTGCAGTGGTGATTAGCCTTCACTTGTCTGATTGAATCCTCACATTGATAGGTCAGTAGTGGAGGAATGAATGCTGGATTTGTCCTTCAAAGGCTGGAGGACAGTATACCAAGGTGGTTTAATCAAGAGCCTCTTGATAAAAACCCCTTATAGGGGAGGGGGCATCTTATATCAAGTGGGATTTGAAAATGAGTTACTTTTTTGTCCACTATTTATCAGTTTCAGAACTGACATCCCAAAGCATAATGAGATATGTAGTGGCCATTATAACTGTCCTTGGCAACTGTGTTTGAAAGTGGCCTTCCTCATAGAACAATTGATCTACATCCAAAGGACCAGAACTGCTACCTTACCGTGCGTAACTCACAGTTTTCCCGGGATTTGAAGCCCCAAAATCGTGATGCAAAAGTAGCATGGCATACTCACTTTTCACATAACTCAATATAAACATTTCCCCTCTCAGCAGGATGAACAACTGGGCCACCCTTTCATGGACAGGAAGTTTGATTATGTATTCCCTAATATGGTCACCTTTGCTTAAACACATAGCCGGTGTATAATGAGCATAAAGGCCGATGTGATATTATTAGGCCTATACAAATGTCAGCAGGAAGGATAAGTTGCCCACCGCTCCTCCCACGCCACCTACACATAGTACAGGAACACGACAACAGGAAACGCCAGTTTGTACCGTTTATGGCTGCACTTTGAAATATAAGACGGCAGTTTAAAGGGCTTTATATTTCCTAGGTTTCCTTGAATGTATGATGTGGTGTCTTATCCCTTTAAAACACCAGCTTAGAGCCAAAGAAATTCACTTTGTGGATTGCATCTCTGTGCCCATGTTGGTTTTTACCTGTTTTTTTATTTATTATTTTTTTTCAAACAGAATTCTTGTTTAATTCAACAGATGGGTGCATATGATCATGTTCCTGCTGACATATAATTCAAATGAAGAGTAATTGTGAGGTCTTGTTCAAACTAATGAAAATTTTGATGTGTGCCATTTGCTTTGTGCTTGACACTTAGAAAATGAACAAATATTTTGTGAATGGCAAATTACAAAATGCATCAAATTGTTTTCCTTACACTGCCGCATTAGACTTAAGGTCTCTAAGAGACGTCAGCCATTGGATAATCAGTATGCTATCTTACGGGCTTTAAGTCTTAGGTCAAAGCGATTCCTTCCATGTATGCCTGCTCACATGACGATCTGTGTTTCTACAGATGCAGTTCTGTTCAACAGTTCCAACAGACATTCTACCATGCAGTCTGAAACCTTCCTCATGTGTATTTTCATCACACTGAAGTTATTTGTACATGAATACAGATTTTAATGGGGGTTGTTTTGTTTACCATTTTATGATTCTCAGGGCAATACTGTCCTCTCTTTACAACCATTCCCAGGGAGGTTTGAAGAAAGCTGCTCAATAAAGATACTCTCTCTCCAGGTACATTTGTCAGAGGGATATTTCCTATTAAGCCTACCCCTTAAGGGTTCGTTCTCAGATTCTCCTATTTTTTCTCAGGTAACAGCCAGCATCGTAAAGATGTCAGTTGGGAGAGTTTGAAACATATAACACAGTTGTGTGCTCGTGCCTCAAGGGGGTTCAAGACAAAATGTGGTGTTGTGTCATTCTTAAAGTAAATAGGTTCAAGGTCAGCTACTTGCAGTATATCATATAGTACATTAAGAAGTTTAAAGACATTCCATTAGAAGATGGGATCTCCAAACTTCTTTTCTTGTGAAATTGAAGGACTGTTTTTGTAATGGTGTACATTAATGCCCTTAAATATCTGATGCGCCTACATTTGAATATCATTTTTACCAAATGTTGTTTTCCTTCATTCTTTCCTGAAACAACATACTAAGCTGTGGTAATAAAAACAGGAAATTGGAGTCAAACATAGTTTTTTTAGAAGTTATCTCTAATTTTGTAGTATAATCGCGATTGAATCAATCCGATCGTGATTGGTTTTTTCAGTGTGAATGCTCCCGATGGCGATTGGATCGATCCGATCGCGACTGTTTCTGATCCACCTCCAGAGGTAGTTTGGGGAGGATCAATCGCAATCGGATCCAATCCAATCGTATCAAATTTTGAGTGTGAACGCAACTACGATTTATTCCATCGCGATCGGCGTGTATTTCGGCTTGTTCTGGCGGTGGGAATCACCAATCGTCGCTTCGTTCACGCTCCCAGACTGTGTCTACAGCTCTTGCCGCGTTCATTACCTGTATTACAGCTAGGCTAATATACAAAAGCCTTCGTCGTTCACGCCTTCTCGTGATCATAGCCCGCCGATTGCCTTCCCTTCCACGGCTACCAAACATTCTCCAAAAGTTGGTGGACTCCCGCCATTTTGTAGCAAGCGACGCCGAACCGTTGACCTCAACCTATGACCTCAAATAATAAGCGTGCCTCAATCGTGCTTCAATCGTGATCGGATCACAGCGTACTTTAATCCACTTGGCGAAAAGCAGTGTGAACGCAAAAGTTTCTTTGTGTTAAATCGCGATCGGATCGAACAATCGCGATTATACTTGAAAAAGATGAGTGAACGGGGTCTAAATGAGTTAAAAAGTGAATTGTCCTACACTAAACACATGGTATTGAGCCCTGTAATGTATGAATGATGTATAAGAGAGGAGAGACGATCGTTACTTTATTTGATATTATGTAACAAGGACAGAAAAGAAGGATGGGTAGCGCACCTTAGTAAGTTACAGGCTACGGAAGGATCTCAATTGGTATTTCTTATTTTGCTACGCTGACTTTCTTGCCATTTTGCTAGACCATAAGACACAGATAAGCACGCAGAGTTGGAAAACAACCCATAAAATAATACAATAACACAAGATTGAATTAGTTCTGCCTGAGTGGAGAAGATGCTGCTGCTGGCCACCTGGACAGTAAAGATACCCCCGGTAGTTTCTTCCTTCAATGCCATTGCCTTGTGGCAGCAAGAAAATCCTGGCTTGCAGGCACATTTTAGTGCTGATACTGTCAGCTTTACACACCTGCAAACTGTTTTAATGGAAATTTTATTTCCATTTCTGGGTAAAATACGACAAGTATAAAAAGACTTCTGTCATTTTGTATATGATAGGGTGGTTATTTATGGGACTGCAAGGCATAATTAGGCACCCACCAAATAAATGCTTCCCCTTGACATTATGAAAAAAATGCTTTATTTATAAATCCTGTCACAATGCCATAAAGTTCATCTGACAGTATCAGAAGGATTAACTATTAGGAGTGAGAAAAGTGAGAAGAGACCCCTTTGAGATGATCCACAATAATTCTCTATTTATACCAGTTGTTGCTGGTTTATTACACTTTAAATTAGATCCCATGCCATTTGGTACGTTCCACTGGGACAACAAAAGTAGATATGAAAGCCAAGTGATATACTGATACAGGCTTGATATTGCAAGAACAACAACAAACTACAAAACACTCAGTGGGTGCAAATAGATGTACCTGTAGAGCATTTTGGCATACAGATTTAATAGCCTCAAAACGAAGTTTTGCAGTTCATCATTTTGGTCTGCTTTTTTGTCTTAGAATGTAACTTTGTTTGTGCAACTTTCAACTTTGTAAAGTCTAGTTCTATTATAATTGCTGATACATGTATTGCACAATGCTCAGAGTCTATCAGGTGACACAACCTTGATTTTATGGTCGCCCCAGATCAGATTTCCTGATAAGATTGTCCTATCAAAGACAAGACGTCAAGAATTTAAGAATGAACAATTGAACAGAAAGAACATGGTTTATGAACTGTTTAATCTTTCCCCCCCAAATAGCTTCAATTATTACTGACAAAACATTAGGGAAAATGCAACAAATAGATAAAGGATCTTATAGATCTACTTGCTATGAACTTCTCTTGTTACCAGAATGTAGCTGACAATATAGCTTAATGGACACAAAACCCCATGTTAAGACCCTGCTTAGGCCACAGGACAGTGCTGGATAGAGGGAGCTAGTTTGACCAGCTGCAAAGCATCCCACATCCATCCCTGGATAAGGGATCAGAAAGCCTCTAACTAACTTAAAGGTGAACGTTGCCAGCTTGCCAGCATGGTTTTTTTTTTACCGTCATTGGAGAGGAATGGATCTTTGTTTTCTACATCATCTTATGATAAAAATCAAAAACTAATGAGCACACAGATGCCATCCATAAATCCATGTTAAGAAATCTCGAGATGTACAACATGCATGTCATTTCAAAAGTGAGGCGACTTATATCTTCAATGGCTGTTTGACACATTACACACCCTCTGTATATATAACTTTTTATGTTGAAAGTGTAATCTATGACTTGCTTTTGAACTTGGAATGCATATTCTATCTATCTTCTTGGTTCCGAATATTAAACACACTTCAAACCATCGTATTGTGTTATTCACCAGATTTATACTTGAAAGTGAGTACATGAGCTGCTGATCTGGTTGCTGGGCATGCTACTTCTATTTTCAGGAAGTATGGTATGTTCTTTGAAGCTGAAGGATCAATGGCTTACAATATTCCTTTTCTTGTACTTTACCCCCACCAGTAACATACATAAGCAGGCCTTTGAACCTCCAACTTTTGAGCCCCCTACTGTGTGGTCCAGAAGCGGGATTACTTGTCACTAAATCGCCACTATGATGACATGCTTTTCACCATTTGGGAGTGATGTGGTGTGCTGTGGTGTTGAAAAATGCTTTCTAATTTCCACGGGTAACAAAACTGTCACCAAAGAGAGCTGGTTTATGACACACATCTGCAAATTTATGTAAAGGATTTATTTTATTTGTGCCATTTGTTAGTAACATCAGTTGGGTGACATAAATACATGATTTGTGGCTTGCAGCACCCATAGTTGGGAGATATTTACAAACCCAGGCCAAGGTGTGCATCTAATATATGGCAGGAATATAAAACAAGGATTAGCATTTTGGTGGAAGCATTCAAGCTGTGTTAGTCATGGTTGTAAACAGGGAAGCTGTGCTGGTGCCGATACAGCCCCCTGTGTGCCACAAGGCACTTGTTAAAGCACCTCTTCAGTAGAGTCTGTACCTTCTATGTCAGTCAAGTGCAGTTACAGTAATCCTCACGATCTTGATCTGTAGCAGATTCTGTATCAGTATTAAATCAACTGGTATTACAGTCCTTTGGAGTAATACACCGGTTTACAGGCACATGATGTGGGCTGATGATATCAAACAACTTGATCAATGTGATTGTTGTGTGAGTGTTGTCACACCTCAAACCCTGCCTATCTGACT
Organism: Branchiostoma lanceolatum; assembly: GCF_035083965.1. Taxonomy (NCBI): domain Eukaryota; kingdom Metazoa; phylum Chordata; class Leptocardii; order Amphioxiformes; family Branchiostomatidae; genus Branchiostoma; species Branchiostoma lanceolatum. The sequence goes on along the minus strand of NC_089724.1, from coordinate 22,252,955 downwards.
CCCGTGGGTATTGTTCAAAAATCCTGAATTTCCAAATATGTTTATTGCACAAACACACAAATAAACAAATTAGAAAATTTAGCCTTCTTGGTAGAGACCAAGATGTAATTCTTCTTATGATATTTCAATGAATAAATGAATTGGATTACTACAAGAAATAAAAGGGAGCTGTGACCAAGTTGAAGGTGATCTGTTGTCACACAGCACGATAAAGTCTAGAGGCGTGGGTAGTATAATGTGGCAAATCTCTTCCAGTACCTCATTCATTCTGCCACTTTATCATGTATCCTACATGTATTAAAGTCTTCTCCTCAATGGATGATCAGTACACTTCATAAGGTGTCAAAGCTGTAAGAGGCAAAATTAAACATCCCCACAGTTTGACATTTTCCAAAGGTGCAGAAATCTAATCCATCTTTATAAAGGTGCCAAAGAAAGCTGATTTAGTTGGTGTTGGGTTCAATAACAGCAGGACAGATGAAGCAGAGCCAAACTAGATTAATCTCCAGTGTGATTAATTTTCAACCAACCAGATCCTTTCTTTTTTGGAACTTGAAAGACAATCGAAAAGTATTGAAAATAGTTATTAAAAAAAAAAACTTGACTTGAATTTCACAAAAGTTAAGGGACAAGTTCCAATTTTAAAAATCATTGTATAATAAAATGCTCCAAATTGGTGAAAAAATCTGTTTATTGCTGTTTGCAATAAATCAGAAGAAACATATAATGGTAGAAACTGCTATTTTCAGTATGAAATACTATAAATTTCATGGTTAACGAGTGTGGTGACTTGTGGAATGTTTCTCTGCACGTTGGTTGTGAACAAAGCTTGTTACAAGTTGCGTTTAATTAAAATCTCCAACATTAATCACTCGAGTGAAGATTAACACATCGTTTGAGCTCATTGTCTTCTGTGTCTAATTAATTCCACTTGATTTATGTGAATTCTATGGCACAGCTGTTCATAGATGAAGAAGTTGATCACAAGTAGCATTTGTTGTTCTTGTTATTTATTTGATATTTAGATTTTGTATGCTGCTCAGAAATCTTTTTTGATTGTGAGTCTGCCAGGGTGGTTCATTTGCATCTTAAGATAGATTTATGATATGCACTTCATAGGATTTATTGATTCACACACTAATGCGGTAATAGCCGTAAACAAGAGTGCCAGAAAAGGGCTTTTTGTCGTAAGAAAATAGCAACAAAATATGGAATTTCCCAATTCAAACAGCAAATTTAATTCAATATTGCGGGTGAATATATGATAACTTACAAAAGAAGAAGTACAAATGTACCTCCTTTTTAATGACAATGTACAAATGGAACAGGTCAAAATTAATGTTCAGAATGAATGATGTACAACTTGAAAGAAAGATGAGCAACCATTCGTGACTTCTACATATTTGTGAAGCATGATGAACTTCCAAAATGTGGATAGAATTATTGTTTCCTTTGATATATCACAAATTGCTGTCATTGTAATAAGTATTTAAGAGCAAGTGAGTCATACTTGCATGATCAACAGCTTTAAGATGACTCTGCTTCACTTTCTGCCATTCTTAACATACATAGCGTCAGGTGCTTGGAGGAGATAATACAGCAAATCCAGTCTGAAATCTTTGATTCATCACTTAAGTATGGAAAGGAACCCATTTATGGGAAGGACTCATAATAAGTAGACTGAAAATTTGTGATAGACACATCATCATCATCATAAAACTGTTCATAATGTTTTATCGATAATTGGTGTAATTGAAGTGAGTTTATGATGTAGCTGACAGTGCAATGTGTGGTGCAGAGAAGATAGCGGGATTAGCGCTGATTGCTTGGTGGGGGAATCTTTATCGACAACTTAGGTGAGGTTGTTTTGTGAAGAAAGTTCTCTCCCCCATCCATCAAGACCAGTGGGATGACAGGTAGTGCTCTAAACTTCACTCAAGTCCATTCGAGTGCTGTAGGCTTAAAGGGTGAAATATATCTGATCTTGGCTCGTAGCCAAATAATAAGAAAAACTTGACTGAAGCTAAACTGGCTTAACAAGGGCACAACCCAAAAAGAAACATAGATTATCACAGAAGAACTGTTTTGTAAAGACAATGAAAATTATGGCAACGATGTATGATCATTTTACTACTGTCTTGCCCCCAATTTCATTTTACGAGCCTGTATGTGATTGACAAAAGGCTTTCATAATCCTGGACAAAATAGAAGATACCTACCTGCCTGTCTAAGTGCTCAGGCTGCTATATTGGTCAGCATATTTTTCTATGAAAACAAAGTACATACTTGTGTCAACTTGCTAATGCAGATCTATGTACATTTTCCTCACAAGCCCACAAAGGAATCTACCTGGGGTGAATGAAAGCTAACATTTCAGACACACCTTGGTGTTTTTATCACTACCTCATTGAATTAGTTTTAGGTTTGCAGAAAAACTCAGTTTTATGCCACAAAACATGATATGGTTTTGTTTCTGCTTCATCATGGATACATTAAGTTTCTGGCAATTTGTTGAAAGAAGTAGGTCATAACAGAAAGGATGAAAAAAAACTATTAATCTTGCACAGTTATCTTTCTCTGACTGCATAGATGCATCTGCCATTGCATCCCCTGGTGACATATTTTATTCATATGACAGAAGCACTGACAGCATATAAGAGGAGAGCACAATACGGGTATGATTGCCAATCATAGCAAAGGCATTTGTCATAACCCCAGGGGATCTTGTCATGGATATGTGGTGTGGACCACCAAGATATCAAAAATTCATTTTTTTCACTATATCATGAAAAACACATGGCATTAAACTAAACATAGTGTATGTTATAGGACAATCATACTTCTGTACTTGAGCCACCTTAATCTTATCTCTCTTTCTGTCTTTCTCTCCCTTTCTTTCCTTCTCTCTTTTGAATTCCTTCCCTCTCTCTTTCCTTCTTTCCTCTTCTCTTTCCTTCCTTTTCTCCTTCCTTCAGTCATTCATTCCTTCATTCATTCCTTTCTGCCTTTTTTACTTTCTTTTTTTCTTTTTTTCTTACTGATGCATTAATTTGAACATCAGGAAAATATACCCAGGAACGCAAAGGGAAAAGGGAAGGTAATTTAAGGGCTGTTTGGGACCTAACCTAAAGCCCCAGTTTAACATAGCAGACCATGGCTTCCCAACCTTCCCCCAACCATGGTTGGAAGTGTTTCGGGGAACTAGGTTGGCTGGTGTTTGGCTGGGCCAGCCGAATGTTTTGAAATGTATTTAGCTGTGGACGGGAGGAATGGGTTGGCTGGTGGTTAGCTGGTGGTTGGGGGTAAGTCAGCAGTGGTCGGGGGTGTGTTTGGGAGTCAAATTTGAGTGTACAAAAGAATAATGCCTGACTTCATTAGATCAGATATATTGGGATTAGGAGTAACACATTGTTTGGTGTGCCTGCCAAGCTGGTACATGTGTTTTACTGGCGGGAGATTACCCTAATAGATTTTTTCAAAATACAAATATAACAGACAAACACTCTGTGTGATAAGGACAGGCCAAAACTGTTTCACGTCATTTGTCACATGACCAGTTCAATAGCATCTGAAATAACCAGTCAGCATGACCCTACCTGGGAATCAGGCATTTATTTAGTTGTCACTGCCAGGAATATAAGTACTCAATCCTTTAAAAGCAGAGTTTGATTTTCCCCCTTCAACTCTAAGCCCGGAGTCTTTCCAGCGTTCCAGAATTGCTCAGAAATCTTGATGGCCCCCAGCAGCAGGAGCCCTGCTTTCGTGAAGTAACCAAATTTGTCTAGCTTCAAGCTTGTGATATGTCATTCCTTCATGCCATAAGCCACACCATGCCAAAACCAGGAGTAGTTTCATTTTGGATTTTTTCTGGAAAAGGCTGGCATATTATAGAGGAAGGAATAGCAGGGGCTGTAACTTCAATGGCCACCCCCAGAGCACTGAAGTGTTAGATACACTTGTATTTGAGCATTCCACTTGATATATTTTCGCCCTTGCTATTTATCAATACTTATGCTTTAAGACCATTGCTTGACTCTTTAACTATGAATGATTATTCTTTAACTATGAATGATTATATGATACTGGTTATGCAAGAGGCGTTGGTGACTGGTGTTGAAAGAAAAACTTCAACAAACGAAAAAAACAAAACATTTACAAGACGTTGCCATGGCGACGGTGATCTCTGTTAATGTTTTCGTTTTTAGCCCACATGCGAATAAGGACCTTACTTGCATAGATTATGTGAGTTGATCACCTCTACCCAAATAACACAATTTGTCCAATGTATGAAAGTCTTGTCTTTACAAAAAAGGATATTGTACCATTCCCTCAAAAATTATGTAAATGAGGCCCTCATATGCAAATTCTATATCTAATAATGGCCACATTTACTTAACTTCCAAATGTTGCAGGAATGAAATCCCCATCATTAACCACAGTGACTGGATTTATAGCATTTTGTCGGTAATTATGCAAATTAGGTATTAATTTCATAATAGATATCTATCGATATTCATCTCTTTCTCAGTTACATATGTCATGTATTTGAGAGTCATATGGAGTCCTATCACAGAGACCTACCCACCTGTGTGCCAAATATAAAGACAATCCATCCAGGCATTCTTGAGTTATCTTCCCATGGACTTTCACATTCCTGTGCAATTCCTAGAATTCTTGCAAACTGCACACAATATATATACCATTAGGCTCGCCCCTGAGGCGTCGCCAAAAACACCAGGTTCTATATCTTTTTTCCCCTTTAGAACAGGTAAGATATTGCCATGAGTGGATCTAGGAAGCATCTAATGACTTTAGAGTGGGCTAACCATGAAGAGGATGGGTCAGCTGACTGATGAGGCGTGTTGTGGAGCTGTTCCACTTGGGACAGGTACCAATATTCATGTCATAAATCATAGCAAGAAAGATTATTAGCACTGTTATATGTATAACAGCATCCACCGTGCATGTCCTTAACATTTTTTTTGTCAGAACATCAACAGATCATCTCAATTTATTTCTCCCATTTCAAATATAAGATATCAAACCATGAAAATTTTCTGCAAACGGCATTTTAATCATATTTTTTTTCATAGTCAACCAACTTATAAATACTCGTAAATGATTTGGTATAATTTTACCATTACTGTGTATTTTATATATATTATATGTATCTGTAGTCACATTTCTATGATTTGTATGTGCTTTTTAATGTTATGATATGGGCCATGTGCCTGAAATAAACAATAAATAGAAAGGAATCATGCCTGCAAATTGTTTTGTTCATTTTATTTTCATATATGCACACAGAGACAGACAAATATGGAGATCTATGGGGGGAAAGTGCTACCACATATATTTCCTCCTTGCTTTCACAAGCTTAATTTCAATTGGTTAGAAATATAGTTAATCATTATAGAGACAAATTGTTAACAGCCTGCAATCTTTGAAGAATGTTTGGAATAATTACAGACATGCTTGTACTGTGCATATAGGTAAGTATCTCACACTTTTGGATGAAAATCTTTCAACACTAATGGATATTCTGCTTTGAGCAACTAAATATCTGATTTGTTTGCATGTTAAAGTACTAATAGATCACTAGCACTTTTGTAAACTGTTGATATTCGAAAAGAAACACGATGGAACATTCCCATTATCTTACAAGTAGAGCCTTTGATAAGTGAATTCTTTTTGATTCAGTGTATTCCTTTTAACATGAAAAGTACTATTTGCTGTCATCATATCTTGTGATATTCGTTAAAACATGCTTCTGTTTTTCTTTAGTTTACATATAATGACATTTTACCTTATTTGTCTATTACTCAGGAATTGTTGATCTACATGTTTTTTTCTGTATGATTTGGAAATATCCTCTTGGGGACCCCCAGGATGTCTTTAGTTTGGAACTTAAATGCATGGACTAATGAGCATCTTCTTTTCCCCACTCTTGAAAATTTACTGCTGCACTCAAAGCATGGCAAGATTTATAGTGAGATAGTTTTGCTTATTAGTCTACCATTAATCTTGTGTTCATCCACAAAATGGAATATGGAAAGTATTTATCAATCTGACATGACAATCCGCCCTGAAGAAAATGGCATCAGTCTGAGAGGGTATTCTTTTGCAACGTCTTCATACAAATCTTCTTAAAATCTGCTTCAAAAAAGCATGTAACTGTTATTTATTACTTCTCTCCTCTGCCAATGAAAAAGATGGTTAGATTGGAGATAACAGGGTTTTGGGACCCTGATATATACAGACTAGTCCTACCCTTTGGATATGTTGCCTTTTCGGAAAGGATTGTTCTATCAAGGAAATGTAAGTTTGCTCCAAAATTTGATCAAGACATGTATGAAAAGTATTTACAAACTTTTAAGGCAAAGGATCCATGGAATGTATTTATTCACCAATCCTTTCCCCCATTTTACATCATATGTTTTGTTACACTGTCGTTTCTCTGTTTCTATCTCAGTCAGTACGAAATTGATTTTATTGATGTTGGGTGCCACAAGTATGGGTGAAAAAAAAAAAAACAGAAAATTGAAGCTTCTTTTGCAATTGGATATTCTTCTAGATGAAACAGTTATGTTCATTTTATTAAAAAAGTTAACGCTTAGTTAAAAGGAGTCACTATGATGTAATTTATTATACTTGTGAAATGAAGCAAAAAGACAGGCAGATCGCCTTGGTCAAGATGGTGTTTCAACAAGCATGTGCTGGAAATGTCACCATTCCTGAGCCAATTGACAAAATGGCAATGCTGCTCACTGTGGGGTGTTTATGCTCTTTAAATGTGAAACCAGCTGAATTGATTAAGGGGAGCTTACATGGGCAGTTTTGATGTGCCATCCGTAACCAAACCTAATCCTCCTCAGCATCAAAAGGCTACAGTTAAATTTGATTGGATCTTTTTGGACTGTCTTTCATAAAGGTTTTTCTGAAGAAGAAAACTTTATGACTGGAAGAAATTGATAAAGCTTAAATTGTTCTCTTGAAGGAATGGAATCTACTGCAATTCTACAATTGTCTTAATATTTGTCTGCGAAAATGTCAGAAAACTTATTTTAGCCAGAGGAGTCAATGACATTTCATAATTTAACTAATACAAAAGTAAAATTGAAGTAAATAACCAATGCAGTCACATCATGTTTAAAAGCCATTCAACATACTGTGCATCAGCGGTAAACTTTTATTCCTGTTCATTTCAGGTACCAGTATCTAAGATAAAGTGGAGCCTACAGGTTATTTGTAAAACAGCTCTCCATGGCTAAAAAAATGCCAGCATTTATACATATGATCTTAAAAAAGGTGTGGTAGCTAATCTGCATCAATGTTCCAGTCCAATGCTGACACCACAAGTCCTGTAAATGTCAGTCTCAGTAGGAGACATCTTGTGGAAAGCGTGATGGCTGCATGGATGGATCCCTCATCCCTGTGACATCCCACACACCATATCAATGTCACCCTATTGTCCAGCAGTGAAGTTCGAAGAGAAGCTGATAGGAAAGGAATGGAAAAAGAAAAGAGGGATCGAAGGACGAAAGTAACACCTCAAGCAAGCTTCCAAGTCACCCATGAAGGACTGTAATGCTGAACCCGTACTGAAGTGTGTATATCACTGGGCAGAGGCATGAGAAAGAACACGCAAAAATAAAATAACATCAACATTACCAGACAACCAGTAGTGACAGAGTTCAAGGTGCTGTCAGAAAAAAAAAAGAGAAAGACAACTTCCTTTCAATTTTCCGCGCTAGTTTGCCCCATCTAAAAATCTAAGCCTTCGAATAGTGCTGTCATGTTTTTGTATACTTTGACAAGTGTCTAAGGCTGCTGAGAGAGCTGTATGGCCCTTAGAACTAACCTCATTACCTGCTGCCAGGGTTCTTTAAGGCTTCTTGTCAAAAGCAGATGTCTTCCTATCCGACCCTTTTAGAAGGAATGAAACATGAATGGCTGAATGGACTGAATAGACGTATCTTTCAGATGAAGCATAAGTTTATCTCTTTGATACTTTTTAAGGCTAAAAGAAATTAACAATGTGGTTTCAAAGATGATAGGCTAAAGTACATAATGAAAGGACTTATCAAATGAAAAACAGAAAAGAAAAACATGATGTCCATATGGGTTGGACATGTTTTTTGTACCTAGAGAAGAATTGGATTGGATTCTGACTGAATCTCAAAGTCAGATTACGCAGATGAATACCTACAGTTAGAAAATGGAAAATCATTATGATACAAATTAATGCAAGATGGCATTTATGATGATCACCGTACAAGTGTCAATATTGTAGATGAATATGCTCATGATGTGTGTCAGGATGCCACCCTCCAGTGGCTATCAGTATGTTTGAGCCAAATCTACTCTATGATAACAGCATTCAATTACTCTGCGAAAAGGGTTGGCAAAATATTTGAACCAGGTAAAAACTTGCAGTGGCCTAATGATCCCATGGTAGGTCATAAGGTGAGCGCTAAAGTCCACTGGTTAATGATGTAACTTCTAAAGCATCCACGGTGGGGAGTATCCCTCTTCACCAGAGTGGAAAGTATGGAGACGTAGAGAAATGGTGGAATTGATTGGAGCTGAGACTCCTGACGAATAGCAGGGGTGAGCACAACATTGGATTACATTCAAATCTGATGATCAAGCAGTGCCGGGAGAGCTCGGTAGATGCACTTGAATAAACAACGACAAACCTGAATGCTTCAGTGGGTTCCGCTCATCACAGCCTTTACTTCAGCACCATGGACAGGTAGAAGGGCTTGTGTGTGTGTGCCAATAATCCCGGAAAATCGAGGGGAAAAGGCAGGTAATCAGCAGGAAATGGAATGACTTACCTATCTGAGGTAAGTCTATTTGTGTGGGGGTTGCCTTATTTCTGGTGGTTTTTCAGAATAAAGCAGGAAATCATACATCCACTGTGTATTTCAAGTCTCACTTTATTCAATGTGGAGTTTGATCTTCTGAAATATGAATAACTTGAAAAGTGTTCTCTATCAGTAATGACTTCAGATCATTTCATACTTTTATGAATTCATAGTGATGAACATAACTGGCCGGTCTCATACAATTTGATGCTTTACCAGCAAGTAATTCTATGGGGGCACACCAGCAAACTAAAAACACTGAGCTACCTACTATACCACAACGTCTAAAAGATATCTATATAAGGAACATATAGCTGTCTTTTTGTCCCCGCCAGGCACAGAAAAGTGCCGACCCACCCATTAAAGCCTTGTCTTTGTCATCGTAATGTACTGCCCTACAAGCTCTGCTGGCATTTATTGGGCCGGCATCAGTATCATTCCAACCTCTTACCTGTTTGATTCACAAAACATTTGTTAACTTTATTAAACGTCTATCTCTGCCGCACTAACTTGGCATAGGCCATGCAGGGACGTGATGTCATTTCAATTTTGGCACGGCTTCTAATGACTCGTCCCCATCTTACCCTTGAGGTTGCATGTTTCCAGCTGCAGTCAAGTTAGATTCTGAGCCTTTTTGATCAAAGGTGTCATTGAGAGATGGTGGCACTGCCAAGTGAGAATTGAGTGTGTGATTCAGCAGTCTAAAGGCCACAAAGTCCCATAATGGTATCGAGCACTACTGTTAGCATGTTTTATGAGCTGTTCTGTGCCCCAAGATTGTGCACAAATCTTGCATTGTGTCACATGTCGGTAGGCATGACCAGAAAAGTGACCGACAATATAAAGTCAGACAGAATTGCCTGGAGAGAGGGAAACGTTTTGTCCCCCTGCCATAAATTGGAGTCAATGACCTAAATCATGAACAAAGGCTGCCAAATTTAATCCCATCTCCTTAGGTGAAAATGTTGGGGAAAAGTTATGCTGTCTTTTGTCTGCCCTGTCGATACCTGTAATGGCAAATGTTAAGTTGTCAAATCCACAATACCTACCAGTACTTTTAAAAAGACATACTGCATGGGCAATTGGCATATTATTGAGCAAGCTGACAGAGATGAAGTAAATCTGAAAGTAGACAACTTCATTCCAGGCTCTAAGGTCACTGATGTAGTCATTAAAAAAAACATGAAAGCCACCTACATCAAGCCAAAATGACCGGAGACAAAAGTTTTGCTCAGAAATGTATAAAGCATCACGTTGCATCGTTTAGCATGAAAGTTCATTACATCAGCAGATCAAGCCATGCAGACAAAGCATGTTCATAGTCTTTAGGTATTGTACATTTTTCTTCTGAAGATACAGGCAACATGCAAACCATCTTAACTGCAATCTGTAAGCAGTAGTCCTGGTGACAAACAAACAACCAGACAAACCTGTAACAACCATTACCGTCTCTTTGGAGATGATGAATTTTGAATCCTTATTTGTAGAATGATACTTTTTTTCTGTTTTAACTAAGAAAGTCTTCATATTGGGTGACATTTAAAGAGGCACCTGGGCTGTTTGAAAAGGAATTGCCATGCTTCAGCTGAAAGCAGACTTACAAAAGAATTGGAGATGTCAGCCTATTGGTTTTAATGAATCGATGTAGAGACCTTTATATGGCCTTGCTGTTGCTGCTGTGACTAATCCTCAGAAAGGTTAGGTTTGTCAAATCAATGCCTTTGTCAGCAGCAACAACCTGCATTTCCACACTTCTGGGCTATTCCATTTCAAAAGGTCTTGGAGACAATCAATTTTTTTTCTGAAATATTAGTGGGTAGGATTCAGCAACATTTTCTCTCATAGAGTGATCATCAGTAAATGAAAATGATATGGCAGATGAAAGTATCTTGATGAATACACTCTAAACAGCGATGATACAGAAATTACAAACCCCCTCCTGAAAGTTCTCCTGTCCTGGAAACGTTGCTCCTCCTCTTTTAACACTGATGTTGACTTAATGTTTTACAGCAAAATTGAACAGCTCAATTTTTATCAAGCCAAGTCAATGAGATGTAACAGTTGGATGACAAGATAACAGGAGTTTTCACCGTCTGTCTGAATGCTGTTCCTAGCATGACAGTATGTAGGAGTTACTGACATAAGTTTGCCATGGTGTTTTGTGCAAGCTGAAACCAAATAACTGAAGTGGCCCAGCCTGCACTATGTCTATGTTTTCAGTTCCCGGCACCTTCATCTGTTTCCTTCCACGTGGTCTTTTCTTTTACTATCCTGTGATTGCCTTGACAAGTTAAACTGCCAAATGCCAATGTTAATACTCACCATCAGATACGCCAACTCCCATGGAACTTTCCTCTATAACTCTCTCAGCCCTCAGGCTACGATCTGTCAGAATCATTATGGCAGCCCTGAAGAATGCACGCCCTCCTTTGTCAACAGGTGTCAGGGTCTGCTCTTGAAAAAAGAGCCGTGAAAAAGTTCCTCAAAGGCAACGTGTCATCGAATTTACCACCACAGATGCAGTGCAAGATTCTTGGGAATTTGTGTCATATTCTGCTGTGGTTTTATAAATGTAAGATGGTATCTCAGCATATTGAGGTGTGGGAACAATTTTCCATAGGGGAAAGATAATGCTGTCAAAATCACTGTAAAATGCTGGAACATCAATTTTGTAATACCAACCCTAACATATACATAATGCTGAAATCAGTTTATGACTCAGTCAGCATCATCCAAAGAAGACACTGGGTACATTATCCTGTGAACCAGTCCATGTAATTCCAATTAATACATTATAAGGCCACACCGATTTGGTTAGCTGTTTCTGGTAACTTTTCAGGGAAAAGAGTAATAGAGCAAAAGAAAAGAACGAAAAGGCTCTACAGAAAGTTTTTTTTTTTTTCAAAATGTTTAAAAGGAGTAAGTGCTTTTACAAATTTCAACTTTCACAGTCTGCCATCTCTTTATTAATATATTAATAAGTAGTATTTATTTTATTTTCTTGCTGTTGTCAAAAAAGGAGTTGACATTCTCAACATTTTCATGGAATAACAACTCAAGAGACAGGCACACCTCATCCACGTTTTAACCAGATATGCATCCCATTTGACACATCAGTGAGGCATTCACAATTTCACTCTGGCATCTTTCCATTCTCCTGCCCAAGAGCCATGTCTTTTAACTAGTTTAGCCCACGGTTCTTCAGTATGCCATGTATGACGCTTTCCTGACTTGTATGCCCTTGCAGGGATTGGGACTGTTGACTCAGTATTGCTGAGGATTTTCAATTGAGCTGGAGCATTCATTCCTTATCACTGTATAATGCAGCATTGATGATGGGTTGATGCTGATGATTATGGCCCTAATGCCGATCCCCGCTCCGTGAATGGTGGCTCATGGATCATTCTGTGCCAGGGGAACTGTCCAAGCATTTCTGCTTGGTGCCTATCTGTCTTGTCTTCCTCATCTTCTATAGGAATCTGACATGTGTGTCTTTGATGTGTAGGGAGGAGGGTCCCCAGGGAGTCACACTGTGGACATCCTTCCTTAGCGAAATGCGTGCAGACAAACGGCGCATCTTTCTTTTCTTGCTCTGGTTAATCCATGCCATTAATATTTCTACGCTTTGCTGCAAATCGAAGGACAGTAAATCCATCAATGGCTTTGGAGAAGCTGTGCTCATTGATGACATGTGCTTTATGTATATGAATAGTGCTCCAATAAGAAAACACTTTAACAGATGGAAACCATTATGGCCCATCAGCATGGATTACTGCATCACTGTCAGTAGTTTTTATGTAACCCTTGTTATACGACTACATTGAAAGGTAGATGGTAATACTCAGCAGAACATGTTTTACCGGATCTGCTTGTTTGTGAACAGGATAAGTTATGAAGTTTTAATGTATTTTCATGATTTATTCTGTGTTTGGGTAGATCTGGGCTGAAAAGAGTGATTTGATTTAGGAAACATTTTTCTAAATAAGATTTGACCCAGGAATGTCTTGGAAGATTTTTATCCCAGGTCCTGTATGGTATAAAGTGTTGCGCTCAGTGATTAGAGGATGATAGGAGCTGGGTACAGTCCTAGAGCACAGGTGCAATGAAGCAAGGGTGGGTGGGCCAGTCCAATGAATGTACTTGTTTCTCAGACTTAATAACAATTCAAGATAAAGACTTGTGAGAGCTTATAGTGTCAAGATACTGTTGGTGGCTGTGAAATCCGTATGCTAAGATGCCAGAAGTTTTCCTGAAGTTAATTGGCAAAGATTTCAGCTCTTGTGAGTGCTTTTTTCAGCTATTACTTAATGCATTATACTAACAATGGTTCCTAATTCCATCATACTTCATAGATGTGATATAATTCCAAACATGTTTTCAGCACAATTTGATAAGTGACTGTTTGTATGGCCAGAATCACATTGAATGTTTCTCACATTTGGCCTGTCAATATTCATGTATATTTGACTTTTGACGAGCTTTTTTATGACAGAATTGATGCATTTTATCTGCATGTCTCCTGTAACGAATATGCACAGAATCTGATGTTTTTTGTAATTAAATTTGATGGCGCAAAGCATGTGAATGAACATGGGCAGGACTTATTCAGTTCATTGTTTCATAAAACTGGGAATGTGTGAAGTTTATTTTCTAAGTCGTCTTTTGACTTTTCAACAAATGTTAAAGCTTAGATCTTTGGTAATTATATCTTGGGCAACTATTAAATTTTTTTTCAGATTTACAAAGTCCAACACGTTGCGAAGGGTCAGGACTTGGTGAGGGTCTGAGACCACACTCCGGGTAAGACATACAGGTACTGTGTTGTACTCTAGAGATTCTGAATAAACTTGATCTCACACCATACTCTTGTCTGTCTTGACTTAGTCGCAGCACCGTTCATTCAACATATATTTAAGTAGAACGTTTCTATTAGGCCTAAGGAAAATATGCTGTGTTTTACATAAGAACTTTCTATTTTGGATTCTCATCACTCCCAAAAATTTCATCATTATGTTATGTCCCTTGCTAGCGGTCGACCGAATAAAGGCTCGGCTCGGCATATTTTTCCTAGGTTCGATCAGATAACTGAAAACACAATTGTTCCTAGGATTAAGGAATTGCAGTTTTCACTGTATGCAAGAATAAGTAGAGAAATGATTCAGTCCACTATGACTGAAACCATTAGCTCAAGGAGAGAGAGAGCTGTTCATCTCCCAAATGCTCACCACCTTCATGAACACAAATTACAAGATACTTGCAACAATAATAAATGCTCATAAAATGACAATCATATGTTATTAAGAAAGAGTAAATAAAGCAAAACGGTATTGTAATACTGTGTGTCAAAAATCACAAGGTGACACATTGTTAGACATAGTTATCTGTTCACAGCGATAGATATTGAGTTTGAAAGCAAAGCAAGGAGAATCAGTATGATGTTCTCTATGTGCATATTGTTGTCGTTGACATTGTGTTGCACCTACCATTGAAATTCTCTGGTAATCATATTCATGTCTATTATGCACAAAAATCCATGAAAGCTACTCCAGAAATCAACAATTAAGTAGTTTTTTTACTATGATCATTTTATGTAAAAAGACAATTTATTGAAAATTTTCAAGACATGTAGTTACAAGAAGGAATGTGTTTTCCTGAAATTCCAGCTTTCATTTTCCAAACAATGATATAGTTCACTGGAAGGTCATGTAATTTCAAAACAATATGTACTGTTGTTGTACTAACATTATATTAAGCAGTAAATAGAACTACTTCAGAATCTGTATTATATCGCCTGTCCCTTTCTCAGCTACTACTGAATATAACTGTGTTAAATGTAACTTTTGGATTGAAAGACCAAGGACCAAACAATGGCATTGACAAGGCACAAATCAACGCATCAGTTGGTGCTTAGGGAGAGAAGTTATGATCACTTTTACAAGCTCTTCAATTGGAAAGCAAGGCATTAGAGACATTTCAGCCTCACATAAAATTTATGTATGCTGATTTGCATGCTACAGAACTATGAATAATTATACCAGGGAGATATATTTTCTTGAAAGCTGTCTCCATGGGTAGTCCTTACAGCTGTGACTGAATAAACTGCTACCTGTCCTTGGTGCTGATTGGCCCTGTATTTCACTTTTTGTTGCTCCTGTTGTCATTTTGCTGATTGGCAGCTCCAGATTCTGTCCTTGATTCTTTCTTTGCCACACTGTATATGGATGACATCCGCACGTCCATCAATTTTTGTCCCTCCCCAAAACAAGTTTACAACCGTACTGTAAAAACTGCAAAACTTACCCCTACACAAAATGCATTTCGATGTATGAATTTTCCAAAGTCTTCCAAGAAAATGTGAAAGAACAAAGATATAGAATTCATTGTTTGTCTGGTATTGTTTGGTATACCATGTTCTGTAAGTTCAGTCATTTGTTAAACCTTCCCTGCTACTTAGATTTCATAATGAAGGCAATTTTTTGGGGCCCAACTTTTTCTTTTCACACTCGCATCAGTTTTGCAGTGCCCAGATGTCATCCATGTAGACAAATCAGTCTGGCCTAATAGTATGGAAGAGATGTCTTGTCGGTTTCTTCCCTTTCATACATGCTACCAGAATATTAAAAAAAGAAAAGATCTATGATTATCAGTAGATTCAAATTGTCAATGATCTTTTTCATACCCTCGCTTAGAGACCTCCTCTGTGAAAATTTGGCTACCACTAATGGATGTGTATGTAAGCCAGTGTCTGTAGCCAAGAGTGAAACCACTGTTCTAATGCAGTATGCTTCAAACTGCCAGGTGGCACTGCTGAATGGTTGAGACCAACATTGATGGGGGGGACAAAGGAACATGAACACTCAAAGGATGATGATGTTTACTGAGGAAGCCGGCCCTCACAGAGGTTTTATGAGGTAGATTTAAACTACTTACAACTTACGTTTACAGGGCCATGATAGCCTTGCTGTGTGATGTGTATACTATAAGGTGGTAATTCACTAGTTTATAGCTATCATGGCTATTCAGCAGTTGAATCAATGCGTGTGTGTTTGTATGTTTGCGTGGGGGAAGGGATGGTGTATTTATTTTTGTATGTTAATGTGTGTGGAGCAACAAGTCATATCTCATCCAATTAGGTATCTTATCTTGTCTGTCTCACTGCATGCAATCCTTTATCACAAAAGAACAGCAGATATCTTTATCCAAGCCCAAACCTTATTACTTTATGTGTTTTGGAGATAACACTAGTCTAATTATGTGTGACAACAAGGTGGTTATCATACTGTTTTCTTTCCAATTCAAATGAACTCTTCCAGCTGTGATAGCTTTATTTTCTGTGGTAATTTGTTCTCCATGCGCCATACTGTGAACCATACATTTGTATGAGAAAGTCAAATTACCTTATTTGGATCATTGCTTACATAATAGATTTCCTGCTTTCCTTTTTCATTCTTTGATATTCATGATTAGATTGGAAGATATAATAGGTGAAGGGGAAGAACTACAGAATGCCTTAATTGGGGATAAAGGTTTTCAGTTTTATATTAAAATTATTTGTTTTGAAAAAGCAAATTAAAAATAAAATCTGACTTGAAGGGAAATACAGGTTCTATTGATGTCTTTCCAACCAGAAGTTAGTTTGTGTTTTCCAATATCTTGAGACAACAATTGGGAAAAGGCGTTAAAAAGTTCCAGAAAAAAGTCCCCAAGCCTTTATGAGCACAAAACTGTTTATAGCCTCCCACGGAGCAGCGGCAACCATGACAGTCATACATTTTGCCTTTCCTGTCATGGATTAAGGCCAGATGGTGAAGTCACCCGGGTGAAGGTCACAGTGACATTGGGATTAGATGCTTTCAGCACCATTAAGTGTGCCCTGCGTGATATCGTACATTATGTCAGCTTTTGCAGTTGCCAGGCTAAAGAAAGGGTTGAACTTGTGACTTGCACATCTTTGTGAGAAATGTTGACATCCTTAAATGTCACAAAGAGTCATAAGCAAATGTATTCTCTTCGGAGCTTTGGAACTGTTACTGCTGAAGGGCAGGAAGGGAAAGTGAACTGAGGTTTTGTACGAGATCTTCTGAAACAGGACTGCTAAATAGTGGAAATGACAAGAGTGACGATGAGTACTTAAGGATGTCTGATGATTGTATCCTAGGCAGGTGCGCCAAACAATGGAGGATTTGATTTTCAGACAGTTTTAAAACACACATTAAGCTGAATGCTTTGTTAATTTCCTTGATTCAGCAAACAGGAAAGTACTTAGGAAAAGCAATGAAACATGTACTGTAATGTCATGAAAGAGAGTTTTGAAAAGGGCTCTTTGTAATTGAAAAAACTTATAGAGACCAAATGAAATAAGTTGGTAGAATTGCCAATTTAGACCAGAGCATGCTTTAAGTATCCCCATGGGAAAATGAGTGTTAACATTGAATCTCCTGTAATGTTTTGCTGAAATTAAGCATCCTTCTGCTGACTTATAATGTAACCAATAAATATGGGGTAAATGGCCTGGCTTACGGCAACAAGGTTAACAGTGCCTATCCCTTATGCCATTCTATTGAAATCGTTGATAAAATCCTGAATAGCTGTCAACCTAAAATCCGACAATTAATGAAAACTGCTGGGTTTTTCCATCACCTGAGAACACTTAACACCACTAGGATCATTCCCCACATTTATTTCCTCCCACAGGATTACTTAAGAGATTAAGGAGATGGGAGTTTAAGTAGTGAAATTGAGGCAAAAATAAAGGTCAGACACATTTCCGTGTGAAAAATGTGGTTTGAAAGCTGTCATGTCATTGGAACATGTCCCTTGGTAGCTGTTACACTTCCTCCACAAGAGCCATAAAGGGATGAACACAAACTTTGTTTTGTCGGCTGTTCATGTATACAAAACACAGTGGGTTTCAGGTAATATTTGCAAAAAGACTCTCAGTATTCTGTTTTCTTACCTCATTACATTTGTAATACTTGTAGGCAGACAACAATGTCATGAGGAAATTTTTTTAAATGATGTTAAATGTTGAAGAACAACTTTCAGTCCATCACGTTCCTTTTAAATCATATGGCTTGCAAAGTAAACCGATGGATATTCATTGAAGAATATCCCAGTTAACATTTACACCCTGCTCACCTCTAAAAGTTTTTGGAGCAGGCATGTTGTCCTCCTCCCTGGCAGCTCTGCCCCTGACCCCCATTTAGAATGGATTGGAGATGGTTTTTATGATGAGAACTTGACATAAAATGGTCCCCCTCTGTTCTGCCTGACAGACGACCGGGTTTGATTGACCTTGAAGATGGCTTGGGTTTGTGACCTGTTCCAGCTTAGTCCATTTGTGTTGCAGGTATGGTCTGGTTGGTGTGGTTAGGGTTGACAAGGATACAAGGCACACACACCATACTGTCATCACGGCATATCCTTCAGTAGGCATAAAATTTTGAAAAGTTGTAAACAATGAATATTTGTTGGGCATGTAACAACAATCTTTCCACCCTTTCTTGAGTTATGCTCTTTCAATTATTTTTTTTACAAAAGGCCCCTGCAGTACCAACAAGTTGCTAGGGGGCTCAAACCTATGTCATTTCTTACTGTGCACACTCCAATTCGGTGACAGAAGATACAAAAATCGAAAGTTATGCTACAGTGCCATAATAAGGGTTTTCTTATCATTTTGAGGTCTCATCAAGACTACCCACAGACCAAATAACAAGGCAATCCATCAAGGCCTTATCAAGTTAGTGACACACACACACACAGACACACACACACACACACACACACACACAGAAACGCTTCTGAAAACATAACCGTCTGGCAAAGATGATAATCAAAAAGTGCAATCATTTGGATACTTATCCACAATGAGAGGAAGACCATTACTGCACAATAGATTACATAAAGGTAGTCTTATGTATGGACTTTTCTAACAGAAAGGTCAATATGAAAAGGTAAGTGTTGGGCTCTTATCTATGAATCCCACTAGATTGGTGTGACCAAGGAAAATGTTAAAGGGCTAATTAACAGGGAGGAATGAATATCCCCTAATTTGCTTAAGTTGGTTTCATCAAACCCAAAGAGAACGTAATCCTGACTCTTTGGGACAAACCTGCTGTGCAAATTGGTTGTTACATGAATAATCATCAAGCTTTTCCAAAAGTTCTCTGTTGCTGTAAGTGTGGGCACCGACCTCAGCAACATTGCTGGCGAGACAATAAGACTCAAACTGAGACAGGTCGCCAGCCTCACAGTTTGCTTTGTAGGCCTCCGATGATGTCCTGCATCTTACAAGTGCTGTAGAAAGAGGCGCCAGGGTTCTTTATCAAAAGCACAATTCAGGCTTGTTCATGCAGTAAACAGTGTTTGATCAAGACTGGCAATGCAGCTTCACACGGATATTGTCTCTAATGAAATGTTACTTTGGCCGCAGCCCTTGGAAATAGGCACAAAGTGGGGAAACCCTGAGACGACCACTCTGAACCGAAGGCAGCTAACTGGAGAGGCTCCTAGCTGTCTGGCTCCTGATCAAGTCTTATTCCACCAACTCTGTGTGAGTGAAACTAGGTCTTGGGCAGGAAGAGCAGTGGTAGAACTCGCTGAGCTATCTTTTACCAGCTATATATATACTGTTGGAGTATTGTTCATAGAAATCATAAACTTATCAGTGGTATGCCAATATTACACTTAGTCTGGATTACAATATGCTGTAACAGTTGTAGCTTTCAAAGTTGATATGATATCATGCTAACTCTGTATTAATGAATGTATATGACAACATTAGGAGGCCAATTATAGAACTTGACCTTTGTTTTCCTGAGACATACCTACCTACCAAATATCATTAAGTTCCATCCACTACTTCTCCAGTCTAGAGAACACACAGAAAAATGGCATTCAAAATATAACCTTCTTGGCAAAGGCAATAATTGGAAAGAAAAAGAATCAATCATTACTTAAATCTATGGTCATTGGGGTGAAATATCGGTGTTTGTGGTGAAACTAACTGAGCATACTTGAAAACTGGCTGCCCATAATTACACAATATGAACACATAAGGATGATAGACATGCAATGGCTTGCATGGTTAATCACAGCCTGTTACAATGATAGGTAATTATGCAAAAGAACCGTTGTACAAGATGGACTAGTAGCCTCTAGTAACAGTTGTACATTTGTACCTATAAATAGCAACACAGCTTTGAGATGAAAGCAAGAAATATGCTGAAACAACTTTTATCTCAGGTCTGACTTCACTTGTCATTTTATCTCTGCTACTGTGGTGTGCCAGATTATCAAGTCCGTGTATAAAACACTCGTGGCAGCCAATCACCAAAGATCAAGAGGTGGCATTGCCTCCTTCATACCACTGATGTCCCTCTCTGCCCAAGTTAGTTGGCATGGAATGGCATAGCTGGCAAACTGCCAAGTTGTGGAATGCACCAGTTCTGTACTTTGAGGAAGCCAAGTTCAAGCTGCTGTGGGATTTGACAGACTTTGGCCATGGGCACAGCCCTAATATGTTCTGATGTCCCTATGTTCCGATGTTTCTATGTTCTTTTTGTGTGTGTTGGTTTTCTAATCAGTGCATGGTGTCTAAAAAAAGGTATGTTTTTAGACAATTTACCAACAGCCTATATTGTGCATATTTGAATTGCAAAAACTAGATAGTTTGTTAACTTTGCTTTTCCATTCTGGTACATACAGGGCAGTTTTCTTTGTTGTTTCTGTGGCAAGATTTTCAAGGTGATAAGTTGACTGGAATTGAGATCCTGTGATCAAGAAATTTAATTGCTGACCACTGGCAGACCATACAACTGTCAGACCTTACATGTACTGTAAGTGTGTTTTTACCAAAAAAAATGTATATACATTGTCATATATAGTATAATGTCAGTCTTTGGCAAAGTGCCCTAGGTAATCATTGCAAAAAGATTGAAAAAGACAAAATGAAAGTTAATCTCTCATACTAGAGTGGAGCAACTTTAAGTTGATTTCCCACAACTTTCATTAACTTTTTTGACCTCTGCTGCCCTCTGGACATGCTTACTTGGTGTGCCTGCACCCCCACCCCATTCCTTAGAGTGAGCCGTTCCAAAGGCACTGTACTGACAACTGCTCGACCCTCACACAGAGGTCAGCCGGCTCCTGCCTGTCTGTCTACAAATGAAACGGTTTCACGCCCACCAAAGCCCCCGCCATTTATCATGATCTATTACTCTTCCGTGTGGCTCTGCGGGTTGGTGAGATGTCTGAGCTAGTGGTGCCACAGAGCCTGCCACTGTCGCCTCCACTCCCATCTAGCTGATTCAAATCATCCCCGTGTACTTTTGTAGTCCACTGATAAAGGACCTCGGGTCTCCACATTGAATTAGGAGATGGGGCATTACCATGGCAAGGCTGGCAGGGGAAAAGATCGGAAGGTTTCTGCTGTGCTATCAGGGGAAGGCATCCTTTTCCATTGTCAATGTCAGCTACTTCTGAGAGTGGAAAATAAATCTATGACACTGGTGACTTAACAAAGACACCAGAACTGAAATCTTTAACAAATCTTTAAAAACTTCATAGTGATGAATTGAATGGTATGAATTTTAACATGGTATCCTGCAAGTTTATGAAAAACATTTACATGTTCAAAATTCAAAATGACCAGTACAATATAAGCAAGAAGTCATTGTTTATTGTTAAGTAGCATCAAAAAGAATTAAGAGAAGTTGTGAAATGCATGAAGGTCTAGGGATACAAACCAACTCCCAGACACTTTTGCAGAAATTTAGCTAAGAGCATGGTATGGAAAGTAACTGTTACCTAACTTTTCTTTACTCGGTTACCGTTCTCGTATGCTGTTTATCACACTTTGCATTGGTTGTGTCAGTAGAGGGATGCTACATCTTGGAAAAATTGAACTCTTGTCACTTGAGTTGAGCTGCCTAACTCTAATGGCTGTTGCTGATTGGTCCCTTGTTTGTCTTGCATGCTCTGTCCTTGGTGCTGATTGGCTGTTGTGCAAATTTCAAAACTACAGCATCCTGGAGGATGTTGGGTTGAATCTGATTTTTAAAAGTTACTCCTCACAGTTTTTTCCAGTTGGCTCTTTGATATGATTGGCTGATCATCATTTAACTCTGTCCTTTGTGCAGATTGGCTGTTTCTGCAGATTATGTCTATTCTTTGAGCTTATAGACTGTACTTTACCTCTGTTTCTTTGCTTGGAAGTAAACAGCTTCCTTTGCGCTGTTTCTGTTATCCATAGTAAATTGTTTGTCCTCACTGGACCTCTGTTGTGGATATGTCCCTGTATTTTAAGCAGACCCACAAGGAGCGGCCCTCATCAGACGTTTAGTGAGGTTTCCTCCCACACCAGCATTGAACCCTTGAGGGGGGGGGGGATTTCTAAGAAGAACAGCAGCTATGGTTTTATCAAGTCTAAGAGCTGCTGATGAATCCAACTTTTTTAGACTCAGAATAAAGAAGCTACTCTGTTGTCATGTCAAGGAAGACTCACATAGCATATGACGTCATCTACCTTACATGGAGGTGAATTGGAGGACAGACAGTCTAACCACAAGTGCCCTTCTCCAGAGCTGTCTCCAGTAAAGCCCAAACTATCGGTCCCTGGCTATAGGAGCAACAGGGGGTAACCTATGTCAACCACAGTCTTTGGGGATACAAGCATCCATCACTGGGAGAATTGTCAGTTTGATGCCGATACCACAACAGTTGTTAATCTAATTAGGAACAAGACATGTCAAAACAGAGTGTTGACAATCAGTGACTGATGACTGATATAGATATTGGACAAATCGACATCTACTCCAGTCACAGGAAAGTCTGCTTCCTAGCCCAGGCCGCAGCTTTATACTAATCAACATAGACCAAGACTAAGCCAATATGGAAAAACATAAAACAATTTGAATCAAGATTTGGGTAACCCTCTTCAAACAGGCAATGCCAGAATATTATCAAAACCGAGAAGAGCATGGAATGTTGCATTGGGCACTAAAACTGCTTTACTGATTCAGGTGTAGTGGTCTGCGCTTCTGTTACTTGCCACATCTGGTTCAAATTACTTGGACCAGAAGGCCCGGGTTCAAGCCCCGGGTAGGACACCTCTGGTCAAGAGGCGCATTGAGGCATACCAAAAATGGTACATACTTCTGAAACAGTATGGAAATTGAACACACTCCCGTGGAAAGTGGACTAGTCCCCTGCTGCAGTGATTGCACCACAGTGTGGCCCAGGGCTATGAAACGGAGATGGGCACTGCCCTATACACCTTATGGTGTGGGAGGATTTTAACTTTAACTAACAGATAAGAGTCCTGCACGACAGTCTTCAAACAAAGTACAATTGTACATTTCTAATCTTTTGGCAGCTTCCTATTTAAAAAAAAAGAAAGACTGAGAACCGATAGACTGGATTGAGTTAGCCTAATCAGAAAGTTTGTGTGCCCCCCACCCCCACCTGTGTAGGGCTCTCACCAATACCCTCCCAGGTTGACTCCCTGACTCCTCAATTTGGTGCAGGCAGAAGACCAGAAAATCAGCTGAATCTATTTCTCTAAAAGGTCACTTTATTTTAGGCCTGGGTTAATTAAAAGACATTACATGCAGGCAGATGGGGCGCCTCCCGGGACATATCTGACTACTTTGGGAGAAGGTCGCTCTTTCCTAATTCTCAGAGCCCTTCCATACCTGCTGAAGGTCAGTTGTAATTTTTTCCTCAAGAAAACTTTAGAAATAGGACTCAAATGCACAGCATCTTAGAAGAACAAACACTATGCAGTTAGGTCGAACCAATAATTTTATTTGGTCAAGTTCTAAACTGAAATAAGGAGAGCAAAGGTTTGTAAGAGACTAACCAAATTGAAATTTTGAGGTTAAGGGTTTTGTATGACAATGTTGCAAAACAATTTTAGGTCAACAGAGTGTAGATGTATTTTTTCAGATAAAGAACAGTTAGTTTTTATGTTGTAATCACATAATATTGTGAAGGGAGCAAAACAAAAATGGAGTGTGTTCAAACAGTTATTCATGCTATTCTCTTTATGATAATGAGGGTACATCATGGAGTTTCATGTATATTTGCCCTGTTGTTTGCTCAATTACAATATTTTCAACCATGACAAGTGCCATGATCAAATTTGCATAGGTGACAAGGACTAAAACAGACTGGAGATTAGATATACATTTCCCTTCAGTCTGATAATCTACTCTGAAACGTCTAAATGTGAAAGGTAGTCAGGGGTCACACAACGCCAAACCACAAAGGGTCCAGAGCGCCAAGGGATACTACTGATGACATTGCTCACCTCACCTTTCATTCCCATCGAGGCAGTGTTATATCTAGAGAAAATGGGCTGTTTTATCACGAAGGGAACTTCATTTGTCTGACATTGCGGGCTGATCAGTAATCCATTGGTGCCAGGATGGGTCGGTGAGTTAGTGAAACGCAGCCTGACTGTCTCCAGTATGTCTCTCTCTTAATGAGCTGCTTAACACCTCCGTAAGCCCAGAAAGGTCGTTTGGCAGCCGGCCGCCAGCGCAAGTCAGGCCTAAAAATGATGAGGCTTGATGGATGGGGGATGGAGGAACGGATGGCTGATCGGAAAAACAGATCATTGTTCATTTACTTTGCAAATAGGAAAGACAAAGGAAAATCAATGTACACAAATTAAACAATATGCAAATAAATTGTGTTCATGTTTGACAAGTTTACAATAGAATTACACACTGTAGGTCTAAGATGGTACTTCAAAGTTTTCTACCCATGTTCGACAATGCAGTTGCTTTATAGATAAAAACACTGTTTTTGTAAATAACAATGACCAACTAGAAAAAGTACCTGTTGTACCTCATTTAAGCAGTAGCATACAGATACAACTGCGGTGGCTGATAGCTCTGCTCTCAAAATTCTTGGATCTTAGGGTGTTGTCTTACAAAGAAGTTGTTTTGATTGACTGCCCTATTGACCTACTTTGGATTCATAATTATCATTGCAATAGGCTCCCCTAAATTGGTACAAGATCCCAATTATCCACATCATTTCACTATACTTAACACTTGAAGGTACCTTGGTCCTGTATTGTCTTAATCCACATGTGCTTTAAGTTGATTTGAAAGACTATGCACCAATTGCCAGAACATCCATTCATACTGATAATTTCTTTCAGCAATACAAGTTGCCAACAACACTCAAGACATACTGTAACCTCTTAACGGCAGAGGTAATAATTTGCAACATTGAAAATAGGCACAAATCCCGCAGAATCGATCTACTCTTGCCACCCTGAACAATGTCCTGCAAACTGCCTGTTGAACTGCAGGCCCCAATTCATCACTATTAGTCACTTGTGTCTGCTGCTGGCCAGATGTCACCGCACAAGGTCACTGCCAGCGACCCTAAGATGAATCATCTCTGGCCCACTGATTTCTTCCTCGCGCTGGATGGAAAAGCTACGATAGGGAAGACATTCCAACATCTTGCAGCATGTTTTACAAGTTTTGAAAAAGAGCCCCAAAAAAGATGGTGGGTTAGGGTTGATAGTACTCAGACTTCTAAAATTTTGCTATGAATCAGAATTCCTGCTTTTGTTTGTTTTCTCCTAGGAAAAGTTGGAAACACAGTGCATATGATACACAAAATGCTTCAGCCCTACTCTGTTGTATAGCCATATTGACCTTTAGCATTCCATGTGACATTTTATGTGGGACATGGCAGAAGTCATTAGAAGAAAGGTGGGCTCAAAGTGATTCCAAGTTCAACCTACGGTTTATGAGACACGGGGCATGGAAGCAAACTGCCCATCAGTGTAACTGAACTGATACAAAAACTTTACATGCTAGTATTGTCCACCATCATTTGGTAATTCCACATCATCTCTGTCTTTTTCACCCTGCTAGATACCCATTACATAAATCCTTATCAAGACTTTGTCACATTAACATCGAACCCTGACCTGGTCAAAGCATCAAAGTATACATGTTCTGACTGACCATCACGGTAATGAATGCAGATGTATGAACAGAACTTTGTCATCTCATATAAGATAAACCCATTGCAGAATCCCATGTTTCTGTTTCATGATGGCTACAGGCTCCACTCTGCTTCCCCCATTAATTTCTCTCTAAAAGGTTGCTGAGATCTGACCTCTGTGGCTCCGTGGTGTCTCCCGAGAGATAACCCATCATCAGCTCTCTTTGTCTCTCCACTGCTGGAACTTCATCATCAAGTCCAGTTGACATTGCTGAGATAACTTCATCAACTGAAGTCCCCTGGCATCAAACACACACGGATGCCTTACATTCTCCAGGTACATAGGCAGCTCAACATTTGGAAAAGTTGTCAAAGAATGACCGGCAGTTTCATTTGACTAAATAGGATGAACAGAACATGGGCTCAAAAGGAATTAAGTCCAAAGTTCTTCACCTACTCTCATGATGCGTGCTGGGGCTCGGTACTCATTGCTGTAATTTAGTAGTTACACATTAAATCATAACACAGGTCATATTTTCTACCAAATCACACAATCAACTAAGGGCTGAAGAATTAAATTGATGTAAAACAATGGTGATAGTCTACCAGCAAGCTGTTGGTAGTTGTTGTGTTTTACTGCCGTGGTACTGACTAATGACAGTTTAACAGCCTCAAAGGGATGCTCTCCTTCAGGGAAGGACCAGAAAGATCCATTGGAGATAAGTGTGAAACAGACAGAAAACTTTTGCACCTGGTGGCAAGGACAAAAGGCTTCAGTAAAAAGGTAAAAGGTAAGATAATAAAAGGAAAACATTTGTTCACTGGAAAGGAGTTTGCAGGAACATGTCTACCCCCAAGATCATTTCTGTCCTGTCCTTTTATAATTCTGCCATACAACCTTAGCATTGTAATGTTCTGACCTTTCTTCGACCACCAATCATTTCCAATTTGTTTTCTGTCACCATTAGGCTGAAGTGATGATCCTGATGATGGGCCACAGAACCAGATGTACAGATGATGACCTCTACATTGCTGGGATGACATCAGAAATGGCTTCCAGGTCAGATTGTGTCGGCAAGATATCACCGGGATTTCTTCTTCTTTTCTTGGAGCATTTGATCTGTGCCATTGACCTGTGTCTTCAGAAGGACAAAAGGCACGACCATATTCATGAGTGGGATGAATTAAGATCCGAACAAGATGGTTGATGCAAGTGTCTGGTAGTGAAGGATGGCTACAAGGTCATTTGAGTTGACCTCCATCCCTCAATGATTCAATCCTCCAGGTCTTTCTGTAGGCGTGGACTAGTCCACTATCTGAAGGGACTTTTATTATCGTTCTTGCTTTGAAATCCTTGTAATGTATCAATCTTCTGTCCAAAATGATAAATTGGAGGAGACATGAAAAAAAAACAGCAATCAAATTTGAAGATGGCACGAATTTCAAGGAATCTCAGCTCTTTTAGAAATTCGACTTCTTACACAGTCTTTATTCATTCAGTTCTTTCATTTTGCTATTTTTGCAAAAACTCAGCATGAAGTATTTCATGCAAAGTGACTCTGTAAGTAATTGATATCATCATCAAAGGAACCACAACAAACTAAGCTGGATAGATATCACAAATAGATAAAGGTCACCCATTGTTTATGTCAAAACCATGGAGAGGTCGTGCCTAGAAACTTTTAGACTGACCATGTTTCCTCATGTGCCCCAGCTGCCTGTAATGTGCTCAGTGTAATAACGCATTGTGATGCTCCGTTCTAACATTCCTTGGTTGCTGAACGATATGAAATTAGATGGCCATACAGAAAGAAATATGAGCAAATACAGACGTATTGATTGTGAAAAATGTGGTCCCGGGTTGACAACAGAATGGATTGCCGGCATCACTTCTAAAGGCTTATTCCATCCAGAGGGGTGTGTAGACAAGTGCATTAATTAAATGGCAGGCATCTTGTTCTTGAAGGTCATGAAAGTAACGTCATTTATCAAGATGGTGGATTACCAGTGCCATTCTGTATTGCCTGGGGACCCCTGGGTATTGATCCAAACTAAAGAGGTATTTGTCATAATCCAAGCAGAATGACAAACTGTTGGACTGTAAGGGTATCGAACAACAGCTAGGCTGGTACAGTCTGAAGTTATTGGAAAACTGTCAACACCAATATGACAGTGTTTTACTGGACTTGGGTGGTATGGATTATGTGGTGTTATGTATAAGTGTGGTTCCTGGATCTGAGTCACACAGCCAGTAAACCACCACATGGCATAGCGTGCCAAAGCTGTACTTTACTTGAGAAGTGCAAGCTACAATGTACATGATGTAAGGTGGGACCTATTGTTTTCGCTATTGCACACCAGGCCAAACACTACTCTTTTCCAGCTGCTTGATGAGGTTTTAACACGGTCAAGATGTGCTTCTTCTTTAATGCAACATCCCTTTGAAGAACTGCAGCAGCAGCATGCAAGTTGGCATTCAGTGATGAGGAGACATCGCAAGTGGGATTGCCAGCCGCTAGATATCTGCATGTTGCTGTATTTGTCTTATGCATGTTGAAAGCTTAAAAGTCATCCTCATCTGATAAGAATGACAAATATGACCAATGCTGCTCCACTGCCAGCTGAACAAATAGGGCTGTTGGGAACCATAATGGCAATAATGATGAAGTAGACCATTTGTATGTGGTGATGAACACTCATCATTGTGCTCCACAAATGGGGAAAGGCTGATATGTCAGCAGCTTTTTACTATCTCTACTTTGGGATGGTTGGTCCTTATCTGCCGTTACAGGTAATTAGTTTGGTGTACATAGGCCGCATTCACCATGGAACAGGAAAGCAGTTTGTGAAATGTATGGAAATAAAAGATACCCAACTTCCACCCCACTGACACTGCCGGTGCTGTAGTTTGAGACAGATGTCATGGTCATGTGTATTGTCTGCCAAAGCTGACACTACTCTGACTTACCTTGACTTGCATACCAACACTTGAATGTACATATAAGTGATATTTTATTTATTTCCATCACCTTAAGCTAAGATATTACAGAAAGTTCATTCGGTACTTGCATGCAGCCAGGAAGAAGAATGGTAATGCCTGCGGGTGGTTCTCAGGAAAGTTTGATAAGATCATTCCTGCACTGATCCGCGTTTATCCTCGCTTTATACTTGTAGAATAACTGATGGGAACCGCAGGACAATCGGGCTTTAGCTGGCTACCATCCCACCGACAGAGTGCTGCTATGATATCGTAAATTTGATCAGTGCATGTAATTGATAGTGTTAATGTGGCTGTCAGGAAAACAAATGGAATCCGGAGCCGCTTCAGACTGTTTGGAGCCTCCACAGTTTCTCCGTGCAAGACGAATGGAAAGCTGTCAGAAAAAGTTGCTATCAGGGGCCGATGTAGAGTGGATGCGACGGTTACATGGGGAGGATTTGAACCCAAGCAAAACTTGTGGCAAGCTGTGGAGATTCACGTGTCAACTTTAATGCCGTGCAAAGGGCTGCATGTGCGGCACAAGTTAACGTCGGGCCCGTGCTTACAAAGGAATCGGTGCAAAGTTTTCAATGAAAGGCTGCTCAGACTTACTTTGCCTAGGAAGGAGTTGGACTCCAACAAAGGTGCTTGATAGGGTCGATAGCTGACTGATTCAGCTTGTACACGGAGAAGACAGGATTTTGTAAAGGAAGACGTTCCATGGTGTCAAAAGTGATGTTTCTGTGGCTCAGTTGGAAGCATGTATAAGGAATTGAACAACGGACGCTTTCTTCTTTCTATTCAGCACTATATAGTGCAAGCATTATACACGACGAGAATGTGGATTGAAAGATGTCTAGGCGTGAAACACGCTCCACAAGCCTGATGTTAGGTCAAATGCGACGATAAACATTTCTACTAATTATCGTCGTTATATATTTCTACAAAAATATAGCAAAGTATACATTTCGTAGCATAAAGCAAATGAAAAATTGTTGGGCATAGCAACGTAGATTTGCGAGAAACCCACATGTTGTCCTTTTGTCAATGTGGCGATGAACCTTACCACTGAATAAGGTTTAAACGGGTGGAAGCTATGCAACGTCTTCTTTCCGCGTGCCGTACTATAATTACCTCCCCAGTTATATTTGGGCACGGGTGAAAGATGCGGGAGATACTGTATGCCCAATGGAATAGTCGGTGGTCCTCCTAGTCAATAGCAATAAATCGCCACAGTCAAATCAATGTAGCTGTCTTTGAAAAATACAATGAAAAGTTACGCATAAAGGAGTTACAAAGCTGTAAATTATGAGTGTACGATTCGCACTAACAAGTTCGGTTTCACTAGAACTGTTGCCAACGGTACCTCTCCTCGGTGCTGAAAGGCTAGTGGTGACCTTGATATTTTCAGCCTGACAGGGTAAGTCTTGCCTTGGGCCTGTTTCACTTCCTTTACTTACACCCATGCAACCTTGGCCGATACAAAGTGGTTTCCTCCTGATAACCTTATGCAAATGAATTCCAGAGATGTTGTATCCACTCAGCTCATCATCAGAGGACTTTGTGAAACAAAATTTGCTGTATACATTTTGCAGCAACACATGTCATATACATTTGTGTTGTAAAAACAATGCTGACCAAGCTTTATGAATGACCAAGCACTAAAACTAACAGGCAGACGCCTCATTCAGCGATGTAGTTAATGTAGTAATAATATACATCACCACAGTCGCTGGGTCTAGATTTGTGTTCCTCTTAACAGTAACATGCCACTTTGACCACAGTGCTACAATGCCTCTAGCAGTTCAGTCTGGAACTACAGCCTTCCATCGTCAAGTCCGACCATGCAAGACAAGAGGTATCAGACGGAAGCTTGCAGAGTCCTTGTCTCTCCTGTTATCGATCTTTACTTGCTTCATTACGCCTGGGCCCATGCGTGAGCGGTAAAGTCGCTCCAGTCCCCGGGGACTCCAGCTCCCTCTTGGGGCGCCTGACATTGAGCAGCCTTCAACTTTCTTTGTGCACCTTCACGTGGATGAAAGCTGGTAAGACAACAGACGCCCAGACAGACGGGTTTGTCTTACAAGTCGTGTCTCTTTACGTATTGATTAGGCGCAGTTCATTAGTTGCCCAGTAGACATACTCGTAAATTATAACGCTGGAACCTTGGCGTCAGCGCAATGTTAATAGAGAAAAGTCCAAAACTATGGTGAACTTTTGAGTTTGTCAAGTTAACTTTACAGTCACTACTATTTATGCTTTCTGCACTGGGGTCAGAAGTTTGGGAAAGAGAAAATAGCTAGATTATAAAATGCCTTTTTGTCCAAGTTGTTTTAAACCTTTTTGTGTGCTTCTGTTTATAGTTTGAAAATCCAGTCCATTTCCCGGTAGATCTAAGCGTCAGTTTCAATAGTAGTCCATTAGATATGACACGTTTCCAATTAACTAAGTTGACGGGACATAAACTTTGATTATGGATAGCCGCACCTATCATTTTGCCTTAAAATTTACCACTGTGTTATCCTCTTTTGAACGGTTATTCACAATAAGTCACAGGGAAATACCTTCTAAAGGCGGTATCCAAACAATACTTCACAGTAAAGCCGAAGAACGAATTTGTCATACTTTACTCAAGTCCATTTTGACTGTCTGGATTTGGACTACGTCCCGCAGACGTTAGGCGATTTCTGGGGAGATTTGTTTGATGAATTTGGACGAAGTAATATTTCAGGCTAGCTGGCGGCTAAAGTTTGTCTGGCTCCCCTCGCAGTCGAGAGCCAGAGCGATGACCAAAGCCGCAGACAGTTAAACTTCCGTGACACCGACTGTCTCAATGAGTGATGATCACTCTGCCGCTCGTTACCACCCGATAGCCCGCTAAAGCCTTTGCTAGCTCGGCTGTCTCCCCGCCACATCACCGCGTCTCCTCTGGGAGACTCCACACCGCAGAAAGGTGCCAGGGAGACGGCGAGCACCAGTCCCCAGACATCGCGGCTTTATCTTCATATTACAGCGGTCTCATGTTGGAAGCAACGTTGCGGTTTTATAATATTCCTACCTCGTAAATACTGATAGCTAAGTAAAGATTGTCTGGGAGATCAGTTTCTGCTGTGTGGTAAAGTAAAGTTTCACTCATTCGCGGAGAGAAAATTAGTTTCCTGCGCATGAAGTCAATTGGCGTGAAATAGCAGTAATCGCAAGAAACGTATCGCATGCAGGTACTGAAGCATTATTATTCCATAAGAACAAAGCACTTGTACTACTTTCAAGTGTGCTGTTAATATGGAACAATAAGTAAAGTTTATATCTAGAACAAGGAAAAGTATGAAATAGACAGATACTCAATATGGCGTTGTGATTTATAACATGAAAACTATGAAATGAGGCCACATTGAAGTTTTGTAAATATTAAAAAAGTTTCCTATAAGTTGAGTTGACGTTTGTTCCAGGAAACCTGGCTGCCAAGTCCAAGGTAATAGCAATGAAAATAGTTACTTCGAATAATTTTAATCATTGCGGGAAACAAATTTCATTTCCGATCAGGTTGATTGAATTACTCCAGCTTGCTTAGATATTGGTAAATCTAGACATCGCGGCTTACTCTTAATGACTCATTCTTAAATTATACAACTTCCTACATTGATCAGCCAATCTTCTATGTGATGTGTTATTGTTCAATGTTCACTTCTCAGACATGACAAAGTAGCCACATCATTAAAGCTGAGCAAAGGTTTCTTATTGTATGATCAGTATTCACATCCGATAAAGGTTGATCAACACAACACCTTCATCACTAAAAATCACCCTATCACCCCTTCTGAGGTTTTACAATGGAACAGTCCTAACTTGTAACCTTACATTTATTGCGAAGGTCATATCTTCAGACTTTCACAGATTTTAAGGCCACATTATCTCAGTTTCTTGGCCGGCATCCTGACGAGAGTTCAAACACGAGTACGCAAAGGAACATGGTCACCCTAAACAAGATTTTCAAAAATTCAGGAACCAACAAGAATAAAGTTAATGTTATTATGTTTCGCCAACGAAACATATTGTTTTTGTAAGGTTTCTTCTTCTCCTTCTTCTCCTTCTCCTTCTTCTTCTCCTGTCAAATCTTCAAATCGCTTCTTCTCGGTCGTCCGTCGATCAAATTAGCTGAAATTTGGTATGCAGGTAGAGTATGTGTATACCCCTAGACCCTTTTTAAATTTTTTTGATATAAGTTTTTAAAATGATTTTATGGAGGTTTTTTGGTCATTTTCAGACAAAAGTCGCACATGATGGCCTCCAGTGCCGTGGTGTTGAAACCTGAGGACCTGAAATTTGGTTCAGTTGTGCATTGGATATTTACCCAAAGGATCCTATTATTTTGTTTGGCATACACTACTTCAAAATGATTTATTTTGCAATTTTTTGATGCAATTTTTGGTTATTTTCTGTCGGGGCCAGCAAGAAGTAGGTCATACTGTAACATAAGCCCTCCCATGTCTGGGACTTAAAACCAAGCAGATGCCAGGGGGTACCCCTAGTAATGGTATTACAGAAAGTTATATGTACCTTATGTTACATGGTACGGATGTTATATTTGAGATGTAGGTACCTATAGGAAAGGTGACTATACCATACAATTACTTATGCTAATGAGGACCTAATTCGCATAATGTATGCATAAAGTTGTATGTCCCTTACCGTAAATGCTGCGGATGTCATCTTTGAGATGTAGGTACCTTTAGGAAAGGCGAACACACCAGACCATAAATTATGCTAATGAGGACCTAATTTGCATAATCAATGCATGAAGTTGTATGTCCCTTACCGTAAAAGCTGCGGATGTCATCTTTGAGATGTAGGTACCTTTAGGAAAGGCGAACACACCTGGCCATAAATTATGCTAATGAGGACCTCATTTGCATGATTTATGCGTAAACTTGTAATTCCTTTACCGGAAAAGCTGCAGATGTCAGATTTGACATGTATGTACCGTTAGCAAAAGTGATCACACCTGGCCATGAATTATGCTAATGAGGACCTCATTTGCATAATTCATGCATAAACTTGTATTTCCCTTACCGTGACAGCTGCGGGTGTCCTCTTTAAGATGTAGATACCATTAGGAAAGGTGAATGCACCTGGCCAAAAATTATGCAGAAACTTGGATTTGCCCAGGAGTTATTTTGGAACAGCCCACTTCTTGCATGAGGAGTATGGGCGAAACATCCTGAATTTGCTCTTAAAGCAAATGACGGCCAGTCTAGTATTAACTCTGTTTTTTAAATCAAGGAAGGAACAGTACCTCAACTTTTACAGGGTGATGTAAGTCTCGTGACATTAGGGAACGATAACTTTACCTCTTATCTGAGTAGCTATTTCCATCTCGCCCACTAGTTATCTGTATTCAAGTATGCATTGCTTCGAAGGGAACGATACTTCTTTCTTCTTTTACAAGAAATCAGGTCATAGTCACCGCGCGTGCCGGTGTCGCCCTTGAAACGGAGCCTGAGTGGCCCAGATTGGCATTGATCCGAGCGAAGGCAGGTCAGGTTACTGATACAGAGTCGTCTGGCGTGTAGAGACGCAGTCATGACCAGGTAAAAACGGGAGTCCTGGGATCAAAGACAGGGATAGAGCATAGATTTCCATACGTGTCAGAGGTGATTAACCCCTGACCTCCGCCAGGTGTGGTACACTGCAGTAAGAATCGGCATGCAGTGTCTCTAACAACACATGCCAGGTGGTAACGTTATGTGTTAAGTGCCAGTAGATTAGCCATACTTTGTACCTTATACAATTGTTGTGCAATAAAGCTATATGTGTCTGTGTCGACAAAATGTCCTACCCAAAGTCAAAGAAAAAAAAACGAATTCGGCGTTATATCCAAATTTTTGATACACTCGTGAGCATTTGTGAGAGTCCAGTCCCAAGAAACGTGTGCAGCGAAGAGGCAATGGACTCAGAGTCAGACGCAGCCTTAGCAATATTGCTTCTAATGATAATTGATTTTTCAATGAAGGCTTGACAGTACAAAGCTGAAGTGGTTTTTATTTTTCTATCAAGTAAGTCAAAGTTTTGAAAGTGCTGAAGCAAAAGGTAGCTTACATTTTTGGTCTAAAACCCCCCATCCATAGTAGAGCCGGATACATAACAAAACGTCCATCTAAGAGTTCAGACATAGCTCTGTAGCTTTGGCTTTAAGTCCTACAGAGCCTAGTGTAGTCTGTTCAACCAAATCAAAGCTCCCACACGTCTGGATCTTCGTTCTCTCTACAACACAGTTGTCTGGAAGGGGTTTTACGATCGACTCCGCCTACCGGGAAACTTATCTGTTTTAATCAAACTAGTCCGAGTTGATCGAAGAGTAATACAGACATAGAAGCGTCTTGAGCCTCGGGCCTTTTACGCGAGTGATCTGTGCCGTTAGAACAAATACACCTGTTTATCTAGCTCGACCCTCCTTCCCCGAACTCACTAAGTTGTCTCTGTCCGGACCGACTGGCCAATAGGAGCGGCGCGTTACAGACACGTCCCGGGCCCCGGGGAAGCCGCGGCACCAGGAATATCGACAATTCCCTCCCCTCATTACAGAACAGACTCCACAAATACCGTCTACCACAGCCGGCTCCACGGTACGGAGAGATCCTGTCCCCCGGGACGCGCCGGGATTGGGGCTGACCACAGATCACCCCGCAAGTGGCTTTTGGCATTAGTACGTAATCCCCAGTAATAACTCGCTGTAATAGTTGCTAATGGGACAGAGGAGAGCTCAAGAGTTGTGTGGAAGTTTGCGAAGTCAGCTGAGTGCATCATGAGGTTGTTGGAGTGGTAAGAAACTACTAAGGAGAATGGAGGGATCTAGTGTATGCTATGTTATATGACAAGTTCTGTTTGAAACTACCTGTTAATCGTTCACAATAGCTTGCTGTAACCAAGGAGGTTTAACCTCCTTGCTGTAACTCTTATTGATAGCTTGATGGAGCCCCGAGGAGTTGATTTAAGCTAGTAGTCTCTACCAGACTCCGTAGGTTGCTGGGAAAGTAGTAGAAACTGGCCGAATAGACTGAATGATATACCAGAAGAGGTACATAACCCCAGGGGTATAGTTTAAAGTGTACTCCTATGAATGGTTAACTCTTTTTGGACAATTTCTACTGTTTTTCCAGCAACCTATAGAGTCTGATAGAGACTGGATTTTTTAATCAATTCTATCTAGCTTAAGAGCTTCTATGAGAGGACACCGAATGGGTGCTTAATGGAAGCTGACTTCAGCAATCGGGAAAGGGAATTCTTTGTCCGTGGGTTTAAAACAAAGTAGTACAGTGGTCGTAATCCTTAGCAATTACTCTCAGTGATAGCTGCTTATGTATGAGATAAACATAAGAACGTATAAGATATTGGGACAACGCAAGTAATGTCATTGTCTTTATATGTATCTGTATTTATCATTCGCAGACGAATGTTAATCATTCTTCATACTGAAAAACAAGCAGTGGTGCCAAAGCGGAAGCGCCGTGTATAATGTTCATTGCTAAAGAGGAGGGATGAAATTAGAAATCTATACGATTACACAAGTTCCCTGGAAATCATAAATCATGGTATTTACTGTATGATATCACGCACATGTATCTCTGGATGCCTTCGGTGAACTTTTTCAAGCAGACTTTATATAATATCTCATTGGCAGCAAAAGCGTCATGGTTAATGTGCCATTAACAATTTGTTAAAACTTTCCAACTTTTAAGTAGACACCCTCCAGTCTGTCTACATAAAAAAATACACTACGCGAAAAAAAGATAAATTACGGCTTATATGGTGTGCAGGAACAAGCGGAGACGATATCTAAGTATTTACGTTTAAAGTACGCTGTGTCTGTACGTACGTCTGCGACAATGCCAGACATTTCAGGCCTGTTATGAAAACAAAGGAGGCAAATGCACAGGATTGTTACCGAGCTTGAGATAACTAATAGCCCGTTTGACCGTGCACAG
This sequence comes from Branchiostoma lanceolatum, assembly GCF_035083965.1. Lineage (NCBI taxonomy): Eukaryota > Metazoa > Chordata > Leptocardii > Amphioxiformes > Branchiostomatidae > Branchiostoma > Branchiostoma lanceolatum. The sequence goes on along the minus strand of NC_089724.1, from coordinate 22,216,149 downwards.
AGAATGACTGATTCCTTATGTAAATGTTTCCGGATGAAACTGTTTGGAGACAGGCTGGAGTTCTCAGACATCTGACTGTCCGGGATGTCCGTCTCCATCACCTGTCTACATCTCCGCGGACTTTAGGCGGACTCCTCTGATAAATGACTCCACGGAGCTGTTGATGCGAACTCTGGAGCCAGACGGGCTCCCTCCAAGTTCTGAAGTGTCGCCGTTTTTGTTTTAGTGTCTGCGTGAGTTTAATCCACTTACGTGATATCGCAACTTTAACAACTCACAATACCCGCCTCTTGCCGAAGCGATGTTTCATACATGACAGTCTCAGCACGATGCCACTCCCGCGGGTTATTTGTTATGTCCTGCACGAAACAACGAGGACAATTTGTCTCCTTTCTAAAATAGGCTAGGAGACGGCTACTGACATAGCCTGATGCCTTTGGAACTGTATTCGTCTGCAGTCTTTTTTGCATCATCATAGATAAAGACGATATATTGAAGACCTTCAGGATATGACATTGACTAATCAATATTCACTTACGATGCAAACGAATAGAAATTGTCTCTCCCCTTAAATAAGTAGGGTAAAATTGAGTCATCAACAAAGTCATACTAAAGTTGTTAAACTAAAACTTTTGTTGTTTAACGTTGCCGAAGGGAGCCTGTTACAGTCACATTTCGTACGTCTGTATCGATTTGTCTTAAGTAATTAGGAACTACGCGAAATTTCACGAAATGCAAGAACAAAGTGTGAAACAACAGATAGATCGTTCTTTATCATTCAAAGTTACTTTTTTACTTTTGAAACTTTTGTTGTTTAACGTTGCCGAAGGGAGCCTGTTACAGTCACATTTCGTACGTCTGGAGTCTTATCTGATAAACTTTGACTGAACTCTGACCGGCGACTTTCCTTGATAAAGAGCGGAAGGCTGAAATAAATTGTCGGTGCCCATATGCGCCCGACCCCGCAAGGTTCACCGACAGGCTGCGGTCAGGACGTCCCGAGTGACTCCGGATCAAGAATCGATACGTGTGGCCGCCACGCGCCGTATCGCCAGCCCAGATCTCCCAGCAATAATTGGTGGCATGAATATAATTGTGGGAGAAATAAATGGGATTGTCAGGACCCATCAGGAAGGCTGGTGCCAGGCAGGCTCACAGGAAAGATCATCTCGCCGCGGAGGGCGGAGGCCAAATGAAACAGACTATGCGATTACTTCGCTGTCTTAGCAGTGAAGAGATGTGTCAATGTGTGAATAAGAATGAGGGAGTCGAATTTGTGCTATTTCTGTTACAAAAAGTACGTACATTGATAAATTATCATGTGATAGGGACAATCTCGTCAATGGCAAATGCATCCTAATATCTTTTAGGAACAGTGCTTACAACTAGAGAAGAACAACAACAGTACAGGTCTGTGATGTATCTTTATGCATGGAATTACATCTTTACCAACAACTGCTACTTTAAAGTTTAAGGATTCAGCAGAGTTGTAGGTACTTCAGGGAACTGAACTGAAGTTCTTATTATAAACAACAGTTGCTGTTTACCTTTGACTTCAAAATATCAGAATCGATTTGTCTTAAGTAATAAGGAACTACGTATACGCGAAATCTCACGAAATGCAAGAACAGAGTGTGAAACAACAAATAGATCGTTCTTTATCATTCAAAGTTAATTCTGTTTTGGAAAGTAAAGCCAACACTATAATAAGAAAAATAATAAACACACAAGGCGCTGAAGAAAATCATTTTGTCAGACAAACAGAAGGTCTTTAATAGGCATGAGTCTAGGTGTCAATAACCCCGTTCATGTTTGGTTTGTCTCCTTATATTCCCTGTGTACTCGTTAGTGCAGTATTACACAGTCTGTCTCTGCCATCAATGGGCGCGTAAAACGGTGAAACGATCGTAGAAATCTCCGCAGGCTTGGTGAAACTGCCGTAAGAATTACCGTCCTGTGGTAATAGGCATACCGGCGGAGTCATGAATTCTCTCCCAGCCCGCTCCCGCCGCCTCTCTTTCACACAGCCTCGTTAAACTTCCCCAGCTGATAGCTTTTGTCACAAGACAGCTATTAACATGTTGTTTCTCCGACTATCGATATGAAAGCCGTCTTTCATTTGACAAATACGTTCGTCAGCATGTGGAGCCCGGCTGTCTGCTCGCGCGCAGGGGACGCTCCCTGGAAAGATAAAAATTGATGACGGAAAGTTTCTCCTGAGACGGCTTGTAATTTCAAGCGACAATTTGTTAAGTGGAGTAACGCGGGGACGGGGAACTGGTTCGGTTGTTATTGGTGCTATCAGTCACTTCGCTAGCAGAACAATAAATTACGACATCAGAAACACTAACGCCGTGGTCGACATGCCGAACACTACAACAATTGTTGTTTCGGTATAAATGAAAACCTACCCTAATCTTTTTCGATCAGAACGTTTTAAGTAACGGGGTTAGGATTTAAGTACCAGTAGACGTATGAATTACGTCATAAAACAGACAGTGACGGCGCGTGTCGAAGTTTTCTTCTTTGTAACTATACTTATTTGCATTGTATCATAATATACATTTGTGTTAGTCACGATTTTTTTAAACAACAATCCCATCATTGGCAGTGACAAAACGAGGACTTACAAACCATTAAGCGGCAAATCCACGGTATAGATGCCTAACACTACAATATTCCTGACTGTGCAGAAAAAAGAAAAAGCAAACTTATTCCGATCCTTTCATGACTAATTAATTTCCAATAGGATCAAGACTATGGTACTATCAGAACGATATATTTAATAGTCAGTTACCATAAACAGTACTACTGCCGTCTAGATGCCAAAACCAGAAAAAAAGATTCCTTATTAAATATAATACTTACTTCGCCTTGTCAGATCGTAAATATCAGTGTGGCGTTAGAGGTCACAGGAGACAAGCGCCCAATTCAGTGGAAACTTTCCACAATCAACACATCGTTTCCTTATGATAAGCTAAATCAAGATATCTGATATAGCTATACATTGTTGATGCTATATGCTACAGGGCGCGATGAGTTTACATTACTTTGTCACATTTTTATTTTTCATCAGCAGCTATTACAAAGAACTTGCCTAACATTACAACGTCTTATACGATGTACCAATAAACGTTGCATTATCTGTAAAAATGCCCAGGGCATTAATTACCAGATCATTGTTAATGAACAGCTGAGAACGTTTAGCGAATTACTCACCATACCTGCTTGTTGAGATATCCTGCACTTCAATACACAGAATAGACAAATAGAACCATTACCGCGTTATCTCCATGTATGGCTCATTACTGAATCATGACGCGTACATGTGTGACACAGATGCCTAACTCTACAATACACTGTGCGGCGTATTTGTGCGGTCGCGATTATTCTTTCCCTGAAAGTTCGTACATGGTGTTAATGACCTCATTACTACCTGGTAGATAGAATGATATGAAGTACGCAGAGCGTGTAATGTACGGACGTGTAGACCTGGCACCACACACGCACATACTCAGACAAACACAAACAGCTACTTATATCACCATCAATGATTTACATACTTGTCAATGATGTAATACGCCACAAGGACATTTACGGACATTAGCCAGCACTTAATTTAAGCGTTCGCTGTGACAAGGACCTTTTCTTCCTAGATGCCTTACAGTACAAAATATAGTCTATTGTGGCTTTGTTCTTCATATGCCACATCAAGCATTTCAGCACCTTGGGCAGTGTCCTACTGACGGGGTAGCGGACCTGCCTAACTTCAGACGGTCAGGTTAGTAAGTTAATAGGAGTATAACTAGTGGCAGGAGTGTCATACACAGAGTTAGGGAGAATCCGTTAACACCGTAGCTGTAGAGGGTGTCTTATTGTTCTTAAGGTCACCGTCAGGAGATTTGAGTGGATTGTAAGTTTGAGTGGATTAACTAGCTCAGTTTCCTTTCAATCCAATAGCCGTTTGTCATCCCTCTGTTGACCCAGTCATTTTACATAATTTACGCTCCAGAAGAACAAGAAACAGACTTGTCATGTCAACAGCTTTTGGTATCATCAGTTCTGACATTGATGTGGTTGATGTCTGTACAGTATAAACACACGTCTATTGTGTCTTTATCAACTATCCAGTGTCTGAATACAACTACAAGGGAATAACGTCACTTATTTCATCCAATCTTAGTACAGTTTCACTGTATCATGCCTGCATTGATCGTTCTGTGTCTGTGTTTGTAGTCAAGATTTTTCCGGTCTCGGACAGTGACATGGCAGTGGCACGTGGTAGAATAGTCCATTAGGTATGCCCGTAGGCTGAGGATCGTCATTAACCATTCACTGCAATTTGGGGCTTTGCGCGAAATATCTTTATCACTTCATGCATTCATTCACAAAAAAATATACCATGATACAGAAAGAAGCTTTATCTATTCAAAGGTAGTATGTAATTTTTCGGTGCGTCCAGTACAATTAATTTAAGTATTAGGCTTGAGATGAAGATGCTGACTTCTTAAGTCTTGAGTAAGCATGCTTTAATCCTTCTTCAAACACCAGTCTCAACGCTTTGGCCATCTCATAGGTCGGCTAATGTTTCATAAAAGAACTGCAAATACATATCTTTATCGTCGTTTCGTTCAAGTTCTGAAGAAATACAAGCTAGAAGTCCAGGTTTGTTCTTCTCCAGCGAAACAACACTTGTCGGGATTTCCTGGCGGAGTTGGCGGTACAATTAGCACCGCTTCACTGCCCGGAGTGACCGGGGATTACAGATTGGAGACACGTTGTCCCAATTATTTCTGCGTTTCTCAGGTTAACGTGAATTAATGGCAGGAAATTAAGGCATGAAGTCGGTGGGCGGAGCCCCGGGGCGGAACGCGGCAGCAGCGGTACCAGCATTTCAGCACCGTGGAGAGAACCTAGCAGGCGGTCTGAGGGAGGGGGGCAGGCAAGTCTAATTCTTAACAGGATTGTAATGAGGAAGGGTGTGGTGTCAACTTTGAAGGCTATCGGCAATTCCAGAACTGCGGAGAGAACCTGGGAGGGAGGGGGGCTGTATCCTTAGGCGGACCGTAAATATTGGGGCACGGAGATAACATGTGCAACTGGGGGGACACGAGGGTGCTACGTTGGTTTCAGCGTAGACTGACATGTGAGAGGGTCCATGTACAGCAGTGGTAGATTGTGTGTGTGTGTGTGTGTGCGTGTGTGTGTGTGCGTGCGCGTGTGTGTGTGTGCGCTTGTGTGCGTGCGTGTGTATGTGTGACTGACATGTGAGAGGGGTCCATGTACAGCAGTGGTAGTGTGCATGTGTGTGCGTGCGTGTGTGTGTGTGTGTGCGTGTTTGTGTGTTTGTGTGTGTGCGTGTGTGTGTGTGTGTGTGTGTATAATGCTATCAGCAATATGTAATACTTATATACATTCAAGAATCCAGAATGGAACAGGCTTTGGCAAAGTGGGAAGTGAAGTGAAAAAAAATCCCTAAGTGATGTGATAATCATTCATCAATGATTGATATTCAGTAAACTATGATCTTCCTTTGGTATATTCCTTGCTTGTTGTATTCATTATCAACTTTAGATTGATTCCTCTACTCAAACGCAAAGTTATAACAGAGTTGCAAGGGTTTTCACTAAAAAAAGGTTTGAACAGATTAAGGTATAATGGAATTTAAAGGAAGGTTAGGCTTTACCTATCGTAACTGTTACTTTACGATCTGGTGGAGCCGGAGACACGTAACTTGGGGCATCTGTCTCGGCGTGACTGGCGACAGGCTGTCTGACACAGGAACGGAAGGCGGATTATATCTAATGAAGCCGATATCACAATACAATAACACTCAGTCGCCTAAACAATGCTGGCAATCGTTACTTTAGACTCTGGTCGTGGCTGGGAGGAATAGAAAACGATTTTCGACACTATGATATCGGCAGACGCACCAATGCTCAGTCGGTGTGACCGCGCACGATAAGGCGGGAATTGGTCGGCTCGTTAGGTATATATTTTGAAGCTAAACAATTATTTCTTTCCGTTCTATTAATATGTCATCTTGGACGATGTCGGCCCCGGTCACGGACTGAGCATTCCAATGTCGCGATAAAATACGTCATTACCATCCCGGAGTCCGGGTGCCTGGCTGTGTAACTCTACTTTTACATAAATATTAACAAACAAACAAACAAATAAAAACAATGTTCTACAGTTATCCACATGATGCTGTCCCCGACCACAGCCACAGCCTCCTGTGCCGTGATGAAATACGTTACTATCAACTCGGAGTCCGTGTGTCTGGCCGTACAACACTACATAAGTACAAACAAACAAACAAACAAACAAACAAACAAACAAACAACAATGTTCTACATTTATCCACATGCCGCTGTCCCCGACCACAGCATGAGCTCTCCCGTGCCGTGATAAAATACGTTATTACCGGCCCGGAGTCCGTGTGTCTGGCCGTACAAACCTCCATGAGAAGAGATCTTCATCAAGCCCAGTTATCGGCGCGGAGGACTTTGATTCGCCCCGAACTGTCTGCCGTGATGTACGGTGTGCGGAGCGGGGGGCGGGCTGATGTGATCCCTCCGATGTTTCAGGCGACAACCGCCTATTAAAACGCCCGGGATGCGTGTCTGAATTAATCTCGCACTTTTCAATTACTGGTATTTATCATTTTTGGATTGGTAAGATAACAACCCGAGGTTAACTCTAACTATTTGATCCATATCTGTGAAAAAGGAGATTGTAAAATTGTACTATGGTATGTTGTACCACCTACTAGTAACGTTATATGTAACTCCACTTTGTTGTGAAAGTCTCAGTAGCGATCGAGAGACATTTGAACTAAACTTCGCAGGCTATGACTGGCAAAGGTAGAACTGGCCCCGGTATTTATGGGCCTTTTTTAAAACTCTATTTCATTTATGAATCAAAATACTGTCGTTCTTATCGGATAGGTAAGAGATGATATGTGATAGTACAGGCGGAACTGGTGAAATAGATGAGGCTACATTGGCCTGTTACAAAACATCTTCCCATGCATAAATCACACCTAGGTCACTTCTAACAACCCACATGACACCCCTTAGAAACAGCAAAGGTACACTCAGATATGTGATGGCTCAAGACCAATCAGTTCCTCACGCATCTTGTACTTTCCGCCTCCAAGTACAGAACTGATGGGTTACGCCATGTGGCGGTTACGCGATTCAGATCGCTTACCCGGCAACTTTCTATCCCTCCCGCGGAGCGACTACGGGTCGTGGCGCCAGACAGCTGTTTGTACTTCTCCTGACTAAAATAAAAGCCCCAACCCTCGTTCATCACCGGCTCGCTATAGCTAGTTTGACATCACTCATTCTAAATTACTTCAATGAGCTACTGTGTAATTTCAGAATACCTGTTTGTTATAACTTTCACGATAGTTTGAGATTACATTGGTGGTGTATGCGCTAAGGCAACGTAATCCTGAAATTATTCTAGATTTAATAGTCTTTTTATAGTTTTGCAAGTACATATAAGATCTAAATGCTATTCGTGTTTAGGTTATAACACATAGAGGGTATTCACATCTGCAAGTAACGCCGAACAAACATGATGTCATGGATGATATCCACGCGGAAATTGCAATTGATGTGACGTTATATTTCTCCAGGAAAAAAAACAACCTTCCACAACAGTTGGGATATAGATCTGTCAGGTTCCGGTTTCTGTCTTTACTTCGCTTTTATGAATTTACTTCTTGTTATCTTAGGCCAATCATGTCCTTTGTGTACTCTCTGTCTGAATTCGAGTTTGCGGATTATACAGCAAATGTGTGCGGCCGAACCGTAGTGTATGTCCCAGTGGCAAATAACAGTGACCAATTGTTTTCACACGTGCTGAATATGATCCATCTGGATAGACACACTGCTAGTATGTTGAATTGGGGATGTTTTTTTAGTAACGTATTAAAAGCGCCGTCTGGCGAAATTTATACAAAACACTCCAGAATTGTCGTCGCCATGATGCAGTTTGCTTGCAATTCCGCAAAACGGCGCTCCAAACTTGTCTCAGATAGCAGGAAGCGAATGTTGCATTAGAAATAGACTTTTCTGTATTCTTTTCCCTCTTTGTAACTAAGTATCATTGAAAGGTCCTCTAAGCGTAACTAGCATAATTGACTCGAAAGGAGGTCAGCTTTAAAAGCTTTGTTTTGTGTTGTGTAGAACCAATAACATTACATAGTATATCCTTGGTACATATAGAACCGGTCAAACAGGTCCAGTGGTATGATACTAATGGCTATGGTACATTGGTGTCTAGTCTTATCATGACAGTTACATTTTTCGTTTTATATGACATCATGATATTATACACTTATATTTTACTGTAGTTGTACATTTGGAAAATGAAATCTTATATGTCATCACTAAGGTATGATGTTTTCTTGTAGTTCTTCTTCGAGTGCCACGTCCTGAGTTAACTTTTCTCTCTAACAAAGCTCTGTATTGTCAAAAGATTTCTTAAACTCTTAGTAAATCTGTTTATGCCCAATATTTGTTGGTGTCCAGGATTTCTCCCCTCCCCCCTTGATTTTAAGAAAATAATCGAAAATAAATCTCGGTGCCATAAGATCTCAAACCCAGAACACCCAGTCATTCGCCTCATGGTTAATTTGTAAATAAACTGTAATAAGCATTTTTTTCAAACTGTTCTCTGGCTCTGACTGCTACTTTGTGAAGTTGTGACACGTATGCTTGGGATGTTCCAGATGATTGGACAGTGTGGTATAAAACCTGTACTGGTCCACTCGGATATCACTGCGCGGGGTGGGTTTGGGGTAATCTCCAAGTAGATGTAAGGATCCGGCTTACTTTCAGTGTTTCACGCCTGTTTTACAACATATCTAGTACGCCTTTTTAGTATTGCTCCTGTACTGTATGCTTACATCTGCTTGGATATTGAGCTGCATGGGGTAACTGTGGAATGGAAGACAATGCTATACAGCAGTATAAAGGAACAATTCATCTTCAAGCAGATGTAGGGTTTAGACTTTTTCATATCGTCTTTTTTTCCTAATTTTGTTTACTGTTCAAGTGGTGCGTGGTTTAGATCGAAAAAAAAACACACTATATGTAACTAACTCTAAAAGACGTCCAAAATGAGTCAGACAAAAACAAGCCCAACCCACACATCTGCTTGGAGCTTACTCACGATGCGAGCCGTAACGTAGTCCGTGAACTTTGACCGTGCACGCACCGCCCGTGTTGGACTAATATCAAAGGTGCTCCCGTACAATAGGTTAGTTCCCATTATTGATCGGCTCGGCCAGACGGAACGTTAAACATTTACTCACATTAACGGTACCTCAGCACGGCAGCCACACACAGGATATTCAGGTTGGTATGACAGCTTTTGAAAAATAGTAAGCTGCTGCCTGTTTTAGAGATGGTATACCTGTAGATTGACGGAAGTATTATCTTTCTGTCGTAACCAAAAATTAAAGCTTGCTCACCGGCGTTCGCGATATCGGGTATAGGAAGGGGGTCATGAGATGTATCTTATACGTATAATTGCTACAAATTGGAGTGTTGTAGGAACCGGAGGTTTTCAAAGCTTTCTACTGTAGCGTATTCTCTCATGTTAATATTGAATAAGAACACCATTATTGACCCATGCCTTAGTGTGCTTAACGCAGTGTGTTCAACAGGTGCCCAGACGATGATGGTAAAATCGTGATTCACTGCACGTTTTACCTGTCAGGTATATCATCCCCATTGGCAACCAGCAGCTTTGTAAGAGTAGTTACCCAATCTATAGATAGCCAAAGAAGGGTATAACTACTGTGCATCGGAGAAGGTTCGTAATTTGGGGCCTAATGGAGGGACGTCAATGGCGGCTTGCGGTCGAGTTCACGTGTTGTGTTAGATGACGTCATTATTTACCGAAGGCTGCGTTACGTCGCTATGTCACAGGGATAGTGTGTTACAGGGAGAAATTCTGTAAAATCAAACCTGAGTCTAAAATAGAAACTGAAATATCACACTATAACGTTTTAAACAGGTTTATAATGTACATTACATGTGAATCAGCTGTCATAAATCAGATACAGAAACATGCATATATCACAAGATAGCCCCTGACTCACGGGTTTGTCCATTTTGTTCAAAACAAATTGAAAATGAATTCCACTTTGTCACGGAATGGTCGAGATATGATCTCTTGCGTAATAAGTTATCAACATTTCCTTGCTGAAGTTAAAGAGATTTCAAGCCGCTCGAGACATGTGACAACTCTCACAATGCAAAAAAATAGGTCAATACATAGAATATTGCTTTGTTATTAAGAAATATACTGAAAACCGCGATTAGCACTACTGGTTGTAACAGTATATTACGGATATCCCCATACTAGCTTACATTGCTTAGCTAGTAGAATTTTAAGATTTGTATGTCTGTTGTGTAGTTTGTAGTTGACCGCACGAAAGTGCTGTACTTTTTGTGACGTCAAGAAAGCTTCATCATATGTGTAAAGTAGCAACGCTGGGTACAGTCGTGCACCAGCTCTGTAAATAGGTATAAAGAGCCGAGTTAGCTTACCAATCTACTGATTGTTTTCCGCAGAGTTTGAAAGTAATTGGGAATTTCATCAGCAGTGGAGAGAAAAGCGATTAGGGTCACATTTAGTTTATCCAGATGGATGGTCCACAGGAAATGGAAAGTGCTAATCGTCTCCGCTCCGCTCTAAAATGAGCTTTGATCATGTAATAACAACATAAATGTGTCAGACCGCACGTTTTCCCGTGTGATCATCTATCCGTATTTCTTTTTTAGAACAGTGTGTTTCTAATTTTCACAGAAGAATCCGTGAAGATGCAGCGGTCCCAGTCCCTCCCCCACCTACAGACCCTGCAGCCCCGCTTTTCCTCCACGCCGAAGGGAGACAAGCTGGTCTACGCGGGAGATCTCGACTGTCTGTCGTTCGTGGACGGGGAGGAGTCGATCGGCCTGAACCACTTCACCTTCTTCGATGACGAAATGAGAGAGACTCTCCAAAATAAAGAACAGCAGGTGATATACAATATTGAACCCCACCATGCGGATGAGAGTGAAACTGCAGAAGAAGGTGACCCGGATTGCGTGGACACGACTACGTCGTCAGAGGTGACACACATTCATGAATATTTGCAGGACGTTTGGTTCCGAGCTCATAAAGACGTCCAAGTCGGTAATCTTTGTACAGCTGCGCTGGGTATCGTTGCCAGAACGCCTGAAGTCGGACTGCATTACGTCTGCGCTCCTGTGGTGTCCCGCACGCATTACCAATACATACCGCTAGAGAGCGTTCCCAAGGTCTACCGTCGGGACGAAGACGACCAAGAGGTGCCTGTGGTTCTGTGCGAGAAACGCGAGAGAACAGAGCCAAGTCTCGTCTGCCAGCCGACAACAAGCCTTCCGCTAGACTGCAGAGAGGTTGCATTTTCAAGCTCCACTTTCACCAGTGAGAAGCCTTCCGAGTTCTTCTTTGTTTCTAAAGACGAAGCGCTGAGACCAAGACTGAGAACTTTCTCCCCCGCCGCGCTGAGCGACCGCGACCAGCAGGGTGCCTTTCCCGAGGGGAATTCTTTTTACGCGAACAAGTTGCTCCTTTCTTCCTTCATCTCCGACTTACCGAACGTCCGCGGGAGTTCTGTGATCAACAAGCTGAAGAAGACGGCGGCAGAGGTGAACACGTTCTCGCTGGAGGCGTGCAGTCAGGAGCTGCTTCATCCGGAACAATGGCTGATCGAGACGCTGAAACACAACCCGGACCTTCCCGCCGAGTTACTCCGGACCAACCTGGGCCAGCAGAGGAACCCATCGGTATCTCTCTATCCATTGCTTATAGTTTACTTGTCGTACAGATAATGGATTTATTGATTTATTGTTTTTACTATGTATACACTGTCCGGACCCCAAAGAGGCGTCTATTGTTATATTCCGATCCTCAAATGAGTTTTGATACACCGAATATATAGTGAAACTCATGCATTTTCACAATTACCAAGAAATGAGAAAAAGCCGAACATACATGCTAGACTATGATACTCTTTGATACCATATCCATGTCGTAAGCATGTCTTTGGACATGTTGTCACCTGTACTTAGCCCAGTTCGTCAAAAAGGACAATAAATGTCTTGATTCATCCATTGTTGATCCCGTCTGCAGGTAACGGTGTACGCCTTGGTGCTGGAGATCCACTCCGCCCGGAAGCCGTGTGCGGACTGCGTGGACCACTTCCGGTTCCTCTGCACGGACGACTCCGCCAACAACGTGGTCAGGGAACAGTTTACGCAGGCGCTAAGGAGATACAGGTATGTGCGGCGGTAATCCTTTGACCTTGTTCTCTGGCGTTAACTAACCTCCCTGCATTAAAGGAACAAGTACGACATTTGTGAGAAACATGCTTAGATGGGATACAAAACTGAGCCCGGTTTAGGTTGGAATCATTTTGTCTCATGACGCCATACGTCTTCGCCCCTCTTTGTGTGTCATGGTTATCGTTAAACACATGGATTTGACTTCAAGAAAACAAAGACCCCTTATAATTCGCACCTCGAAAACCCGAGTGCATGGGTGATTTCCCTCATTTTCGTCTAACCAGAGTCCATATTTAGCAGTCAAAGATGATGGGGCTCTCACCTATGTCCGTGATGACCGTGATCTGCAGTAATAGTTCTCCTGTTGTCATGGTTACACCTCAGGTTCACGGTCCGTGACGACAGGGTGCCCATCTATGTCCGTGTGTCGTACACGCTGAACCGGTTCGGGACGGACATCGCCCGGCAGTACCCGTACCAGACCCGCCCCCTGGACCTGCGCGGTCTGCGGGAGGGCGCCATCCTCGCACACCACTTCGTCAGCGCCAAACAGCTGACACACTGCCCTTTTAGGGACTGCAGGTGGGTCCATTCTTTAATTCTCGTCCAAGTTTGTTTATTACGCTCGTCTGAAGTGTACACAGAATGAGTTTATCAGTAAGTCTGATATCCAGTCTTAACTATGCGGCTACAGATGCCTTACTGAGGTGCGAAAGATGTCGGTAAGCTTGAGGAATAAATCCACTCTACTTTATTCTGATATCCAGTCATGTTCAGCTTTGGTTAGCCCCACTGAGCCGCCCGTTGACGCCCTCTGCAAAACTGTTTTACAAGGGTAAACAGCTTCTTATTAGACTGATATGATAAGAAAATACTCTTTGGGCAATGCAAAAAAAGACGACAACTTATGTTAACGTTGCATGTTGTTGCTGTTGTTACTCTACAGGCATGAGTTTGACAGCAGGTTTTATGTCAAAGTCGAGCAGATCGTCAAGTCGCTCATCCATCCAGAGAACTATCATGGTGGAGACGAGGAGGTAACGTTATAGTTGTTATCTACTGTCATATGGTGTATTGCCACGATGTATTATTACTGCTTCCTGTACCCGCATGCTATATTTGGGCATTCCTGCGATAGCTACAATGAAAAAAGCGCACTAAGTTGTTTATATACAATTGTTTAAATTGTTTGATAACAAACATACGGTTATTGTTATATACAATTTCATATAACCAGGCTTACGATGGTGGCGTAACGCTAGCTGATCGGGCCGAGCTATGATAGTTCTCAGCTCCACGCGTTGTTCCCACAGACGGTTCACCGTGAGCTGTTCACGTTCCGCGCCCCTGACCCTGTCCTGACCATGCTGGACCACACCTGCCGGACGGAGAGACTGACCAGGGCCGTCAGCTTCACCTCCTGCAGCGTCTGTGGAGCGTTCAGGGTCATCAGCGGCATGCTGTACCCCGGCTCACTCAAACTGGAGTACATCAGGTATGTTAGATAACTAGCCGATATATGAAGTCAAACCTTGGTCCCCTGCAGAGGAATAGGAGATACAAACGATGCAGCTTGTTTATTGTCCTTCGGAGAGAAATACAATCACTTTTCGTCCCACCTCTCAATAAGGAAGTCGTTTTTCTTGGATCATCTAGAACTGGAATTTATTTAATTATCTCCATGAAAAAAGGCTTTTTCATGGAGATACTGTTTTGCTTGCGTTTGGTGTTTGTGTGTATGTATGTGTCACCGGACACTTAAAGTCACCGTAACTTTAGAACCTGTACATGGATTGTAATGATTTTTGGTATGTGGGTGGGTGTTAGGAGGAGGAAGGTCAAGGTCGATTTTGGGCCCCCTGGCATGTGTGACTGGAACTGCAATGGCGTATTTGTTAAAATCTTCAATGTAGAAGAACTGAAGAGTGGATCGACAGATCGTCATGTTCTTTGGTACACAGGTAGGTTAGACCAAGTTGTACACACTTAAGTGCAAACTATGCAAATGAGACAGAATTTGCATAAGTAAGGAGGTAAATCGTTTGCATGGGTGTCGTCGGATGCTTAAAGTCAGCATAACTGTAGAACGTGTAGATGGATTGTAATGATATTTGGTATGTGGGTATGCGCTGGGAGGAGAATGGTCAAGGTCGATTTTGGGCCCCCTGGTTTGTGTCCCTGGAACTGCAATGGCCTATTTGTAAAAATGTTCTAAAGGGGTATAACTGAAGAGAGGAACAACAGATTTTCATGTAATTTGGTACGCAGGTAGGTTGGACAGAGATGTACACACTGAAGTGCAAATCATGCAAAGTTAGTGTGTTTGCGTGCGTGTGCGCGTGTGTGTATGAATTGGTCACCGTGTGTGTATGTATGTGTCACCGAATGCGTAAAATCAGCATAACTATAGAACGTGTAGATGAATTGTAATGATATTTGTTATGTGGGTAGGTGTGGGGAGGAGAAAGGTCAAGGTCGATTTTGGGCCCCCTGGTATGTGTCACTGGAACTGTAATGGCGTATTTGTCAAAATCTTCAAAGGAGAATAACTGAAGAAAGGAGCGACAGATTTTCATGTTATTTACTTGGCAGGTAGCTTAGAGAGGGTTGTATACAATGAAGTGCAAATTATGCAAATTGCACTTAAGTTGCCTAAGTAATGGGGAAATCTATATTTGCAGTTTTGGCCATTGTAGCACTACTAACAGCTGTTACTAGCTATTGATAGCGAAAGTGGGTCACTGTGGAACCTGAGCCCCCAACATGTGGCCGGGGGTCATACCATTGATCGATATAGAATGGGGGGAACAGGTTTAATAAAAAAAAAGTTTCATGGAGATTTTGGGTCCTAAGACTCTTGTTGATATTGGGTCACTTGACCGTTGATCTAAGTCTATGTCCAGAGGACTGGGGAAAAATAGTAACTCGTTTACATGCAGCAAACGGTGTCATGTTGTTAGTGACCTTCTTCGTCCGATCAATGATAAAACGTTATCGAGATGCATATACTTTTTATCGACGAAACTCACAGGTACAACTCCTACAAGTTGGCCGAGGACGACCTCACCTCGCCTGGTACCACGCCCGTGACCACGCCCCTGGCCACGCCCAAGTCCCTGAGCGTGGTGGATGGCCCCATCCCGGAGCTGGAGGAGTCCTCCGCTGACTTGGAGAACTCCAGCTTCACAGACTCCATGTTGTCTGCCAGCGAAGAGTCACCTCTGGAGGGGTGAGACGATCCCAGGGAAGGTTCAGGATCAGTTGCAGGGGAAGCAGGGAGACGAGGGAAGAATTGCGATTGTCTTTACAGAGACAAAAGTTTAGAACGAATTTTTAGCGCAAGAAAGCATCAGGCTGCTGACAATAAATTTACTATCCGAATTTTTAAAAATAAATTTGATGCATACTTTAAGACTTCTCACAGGTTTATATCAATGTCAATTCAAGCGGAATTCACTCGCATCGAAGGTCATCCTATTCAGAAATCTAAGATACTGATATAACGTTAGCTATAACTAATGTTATGTTGCAAATGAAACATGGAAGTATAATTATGCGTCCTAAAATAGGACAATAACCAATATGCCAGGTTAGCATAACAACACGTTGCATGTAACAGGTGTATCTGGGGCAGGTTGCATTGAGTGAATCTGCCAAGTAAAAGAGAAATAAAAGCCGAAAGTCATGCCATGTCGAAACCTTTTCTTTCTCTCTTCCTTTTACGCAAAAAGTGAGAAGCACACTGGATGTATGCGTTACAGTCCTGAGAGGATACGGAAAGCCACAATCTGAGCATTGTAGACAATCGCCACCACTTTACATCCTTGTGTGTGGTACTAGTTTCTTACTTAAGGTTCAGAAGCCTAGTGTTACGTAGGTAGACCGTACCGGCTCTGCGCCACAGATAACCCGAGGCTAATAGAGTCAGTACGGTATGCCGTCTGACAAGTCCCCCACAAGGTCGCCCCAATCATGGCGGAGGGCGGAGGCACACCGAAGCTGGACGTCGTGGTGCAGTCCGCCAAAAACCTCATCAACCTCGAGAGACTCGGGAAGAGTGACCCTTACTGTATCGTGGAGTACAAAGGTATGGGTACATGTTGGTTGTAACAGTTGAAATGCATGTCCGCGTATGGATGAGAGTCAACCTAGTGGTGAACCTAGCAATAGTTACTGACAATCGCAGCCATAGGCGTTTTTTAGCTTTCCCGTGATTGTCCCATTTCGCACAAACGATGTAGGACGCCATTTGGTCGGTGATTTATACAGTTACTGCTTGTCCTCACGTGGTTAGCTCCATATGCGCATACTGCTCCGTTTTCAAACATTCAACACAGAAGGCTGTAACTTTTACTCTACTATGTGCATACTTTCATACAATGGTTCCTGTTTCTTTGGCGTCCCAAATTGCTCAACCCGATCCCTACATGTTTATGTTTATCGATGTATCGATGAAGTCTTTGTAGGTATCAGGGGGCAATGTGAATATCTAACGCCATCAACGTTCGGCTGGATGTTGCTGGCGCAAATCTGTTCAGTAGTGAATGATAGAAATATTAAGCAGCTCCTGTGTAATCAAGCAATAATCGAGCTGTGTTGAAGAATTCGTTATTCCGACGTACAATAGTGATGAGAGCTTGTTACAGTTATAAATTGCAGGGCCTCTGTATACTCGATAGTTTCATACAAAGTGCTAATTTAGGGCTTAGGTGTGACAAAATGTCTGATATGCCTTACAGAAATGGCAGGCTTGTGACGGAACAATAGATCTGTCATACAATTATGTGGGTCGCTAAAACACTGGGAGTGACCTTGGAGACCCTTCTGGATTAAATTGTGAACACAACCGAGTCTAACTACTTTATACATCACTTCCATGGCCGGTGGTGATACGAACAATTGATAATTGATCCACATATGTAAGTTAAGGCAAAGAAAGGAATAACTAAACCTACCAAAAAGCAATGAAAATCGACTTCGCTAGTAGGGGGCGTGATGTTAGTGCTAGCGCCTTGGGCGTATTGAACTGTACACGGGACTGGAGAACAGTCTATCATGTGGTGTTCAGCTCAACAAAGATACAAACCAAGATATATCAATATTTCAACCATCGGTACTGTAGATAGATGCTTGCTTTCGTGACAGAAGGCTCTTCTATTGACTTATTTTACATTCTTCTCTTACTTAGAGCCAATTAATGTGTTTGGGACCTTTTATCTGGCCCGACTGCGTAGGAATCCAGATGACATGGGTCATGCCAAACAACTGTTTTCTCATTTACCTTGATATTTTGCTATGATACGGATTAGTAGCCTGCTACTAATTTCAATCGATCGTTAAAAGTAATTTCTGATGTTATGAGACGCCATTAGGAATCCGTTTGAGCGTATCGAGTGGAACTGTTGTGGCGACCTCACGTGTACCCCGGGGGTGTGTTACGCGCAGGGATGACATGGATGGCAGCCATTTGCAATGGTGTTCGCTCGTGTCACACGCAAACGGTGAAACATACACCGAAAAGTGGATACTCGCTGTTGTAAAATTATCCATAGTGAACACGTTAGCTCACTATAGCTCACGCTTGTTTCTGTAGAGGACAGGTAGAGTAATTTTGCAACCATTTGCAAAATTGAAAGAAAAAAAGACCGAAATACCCATTATTCCACGTAGAGCTATGCAGACAGATCTTCGGCATAAGTATACTTTAACACTGTTGCCCCAACGTTCAACATGTATAGTACAAGGTTATGGTCGTCAGCAATCTGAAAGATCTATTTTTGATGTTTTTCAGGTGAAGAACAACAAACCGATGTGATTAGCAATGACCTAAACCCAAAATGGAACAAGGTATGTGACTCCTCCATTGGTTTTCCCCATCTGACGGGCATGATGTCTGTCAAAAATAACGCACTTTTATTCAAAAGCGATCATGATGCTTTAAAAACAAATTCTAGCCCGTAACAAATGCATATAAAATGCTTGGGCGTATTTCATTATGGAAAACAGATCTATAATGGTTACAGCACGATAGCCCGTAAGAAGTGTTAGAAGAATTAAATTCTACCTTTATACACGTTAATATGTTAAGCTTACAAGTTAATGTGTTATGTCAATGACACGCAGATGTGTTCTCTAATTACCAAAAGATCAATGGAATAGCTGTGGTCTCTGTCAAACGTTAACCTTTTTTTTCGTTATGTGACAACTGGCAGACTCTGACCTTTCAACTCCATGGTCAAGCCGTTACCGCCAACGAACTTCTCAAGATCACCGTGAAGGACCATGAGGTCATCGGTAGGGACAGGTGAGACACGTCATGGCTTACTCAGAACTAGCAGTCAGCCACTGGTGTCAGATGTATTGGTATACAGCTAGTGGTGTAAATAATGTACCCCCAGGCACGGTCACAGTTGAAAGGGGCTTCTGACCATGTGAAGAAGTTCACTTCAGTTAATATAAGGTAGCAAAATCTTCATCACGATGAAGGCGGCTGCCTGAACCGAAGGAAGAAAGGAAGAAGAAAGTTCCTGTCCAATGCATATCAGAATGCACTTACGTCTGTATGAAGAACTCTTGTTTTGGTTTCAACAGACGTCTTGCCTTTGTGGTTGAGCTGTTTTTATTGCGCATTTGTATAGGAATTGGGGTTTGAAGGGGATGTCACTTATGATTTGTGGTGTTTGTGAGGTGTAAGTGTTTTGACTTTTTTTCCTATGCGCCTACTCTGAAACATGCACAATCTTCACTCCCACACTTCCTCAGACTGCTCGGTCAGTGCGATGTGCCACTGAGAAATGTGGCGACTGGCCCCAACCGCTCGTGCCAAGTTGACCTCAAGCTGAAAGATGGCAGCCGTCAACCAACACAGGTGGGTTCATGCAGCGTAAATCTCTTTCAGAGTCCGAGGGCAAATAATGTCACAGTAAGTAATGATGAATTCAGAGCAGAATCTTTAAGAAGTTGTAAAAGAATACCCCATCTTGCAAGTCTAAACTAGTGTCTTTTTTCGTACATTTCAGCAAACGATTAAGCTAAAGCTAGACTACACACCACCACCACCAGGTAAGAAAATCAACGACCAAACTTTTAACATCTGTGATGGTAAATTCAAAAATAAAAGCCAGAAATAAAGTTGTACTGATCATGATGCCGATATGATTCCATTCCAGGGACAGGCACTCCAGGAGGACCAGGCCTTCCAGAGGGGGGAGGAGTCGCAGGGTAAGATATTGGCTATCAGTAGTATGGAAGGGGAAAAAGAGGGTCTTTTATTGTTATTGATACTCTCTTTCATTTTCATCTTGATGTTAGTCTTTTTGCTCATTCTGATGAAATGTCTTTCCATTATGATCACTTACAGAATTCTTGCTCCCAGCACATTCTTTTCCAGCAGTCCTCTTGTTCCCAGTACACTTGTTGCACCAGTGTTTCCACTGACCTGTTCTAATGTCTGTTCCAGGCTAACACTGAGCAGTTTACCCCAGAACTTATCAACATCACCGGAAGATTTCCAGGTAGACAAATTCAGGAAAGATGACGTTGTTGTCTAGCTAAGTCACAATAATTTTTTTTATTATCATTTATGTCTGTTAGATCTGTTCAAGTCAAGATTACGTTGCTACCCAGGCACTGTTATCACATTGCAACCACCAAGTGACAAAGAAATGACCTGAACCAGGACCTGATCCTGTTTGGTAGAAAGATTGCCCTCTAGTGAAATCATATCAAACTGCAGCTGAAAAAAAGCAAAAGAGTTTTGTCCCCTACTGTGTTTGAAGCCACTACTTGAGATTGTTACTTTGATCATATTAGTTTTCAGCAAATTAAGTTTTCTTTGCTTCCGTCAGGAATATGGGTTCACAAAATCATTTCATAAAAATAACATCAAACAGTAAATCAAACGCAATAACTAACCTTTAATAATCTGCTGACTAGGTTCGTATCCGGGTGGTCGAGGGCCGTCAGATCGAGGGCAGCGATGTTTCTCCTGTGGTGAAGGTCACTGTCAGCAACCAGAGTAAACAGACCCGAGCGGCGAAACACACCTCAAGTCCATACTTCGACCAGGTGGGTGGTTTTAAAGTGACAGGTGTATAACGACCAGGTGTATCCTCGGAAAGTTTCCACACAAGTTACGTCCCTTCCAATTTTACGATAAACATGTACAAATACAAGAAGAAATGGCTATGCCAATTTCGAAAATGTCTAAATTTCCTCAGTTGATACCATGCAGTTAGAAAAAAGCGAAGGTTAGACGTGACAAGTTGTTCGGTGTAATATAACCAGCTGCTGTCGCGCCGCGTGCCTGCGAAGTTGATGTGTTACGCAGAAGGGCGGTTATACCGGCTACATAGATACAGATACAGATGATTTCTCACTAAAACACTTTTTATGTCTCCCCTTTTCAGTTGTTTTTCTTCAACTTCAATGAGTCTCCTGCTGAGCTATTCACGGATTGGATTGAATTTGAGGTAAAAGTTAATATCACTCATGAACATTTAAAAACCTGTTGCCACAAACTCTAAGGTGATCTACAATTTTAGATTATACTATTTTGCAATATATCACTGGTCTACCAAGGTTCTGAATGGCCATTTAAATGACAAATTTTGTTCCTTTTTTGCAGGTTTCAAATGCAAAGAAATTTCGTAGCAACTCATTGATTGGAATGTTTAAGGTAAGCAATGGTGGAAACTTTATTGGAACTTTAAATGCTATCAAAGGGAATGACAGAGCTAGCCATGTATTTGGCACGGGCAAGGCAAATGAAACAAATTGAGAGATGTCATAGTAAAACAAAATTGTTTGATAAATTGATAGTAACTTGAACCCTGAGAGAGATATGGGCGAGAAAAAACAGTATTCATTTAGATGGAATTTGTGCATTATAGTCTATTTTTTGTTGATTGGGTCAATGTTTCTTTATATTTCAGATACCGATTGGAGTCATTTATATCCAAGAAGGTATGTCGTAATTTCAGATGGCTTTTGAATACCCCAAACAAATAAACAAATCAATCAATCAATCCATCAATCATAGAATCTTTGATTATCTCTTAACTTATCCACACTTGACAAATAACGTTACAAATGTACTCACACCAGTAAAACATAACCTGAGGAAGACCAGCTGTGTCTTTACGAAAATAAACCCTGATGTTGAGTATGTTTGAACCCACAGGTCACAGTTTTCAGAGAAAATGGCTGCTGCTCAGCAACCCGGACGACCCGACAGGAGGGGCCAAAGGTTATCTCAAGGTCACGATGATCGTCCTTGGACCTGGCGATGAAGCTCCAGTAAGTCACGTTTCTGTCAAATGTAGTTAACGTTACTCATAAACAAATGTCATGTCCTCAGATCTGATGACACAATATCATGCCTAATAGTATTGTTCATCTTCATGTCTCAAAAGTTCTTTCTTTCACATTAGTAGAGTCTTTACTTGTGAAATTCTGCCTCATTAAAACTGTTAATGAGTGAGTTGTAGTTATCCTGTTTTTCAGCACCCTTTCAGTCATTAACATCATTCATTCATTCATAGTTTAGTATCTTGAGTGTTATATATTTAGTTTAGAACTAATTTTAGTGGTGTAGATTAGAAACTATACTAACTTTCCTGTAGTATTCACCTCCTCCTTCTACCTTCTTTCATCATATGTTTAGTCTTCCAAGCAGACCAGTGACTCTGAGGTATGTAGTGTATCCGTAGCTTGTACTTACTTTTACTTGGTAAAGTCTCCTCCTCCTTTGCCTGAGTTTCCTGCATCAAGGGTCTTCCGTTTGTGCATACCATTCTCTCTCCATCCCTGGCAATCTCGGGCCAGTGCCAAGTCTAGTCTTGAAGCTTTACGTGTATATACGTATGTACTATAACTGAAGAATAATTCAACAGCTGCAGTGGAGGGAGCTTTTTACGCATTTATGCATAACTGTGTGTAAGGTTTGGTAAAGGCTTGTAAACAAATGATGTTGTTTTGCCTTGTCTGTAACGTTGCTTCATGCTTCCAAGGAGCCAGGGGGGCCAGAGAATGGCCAAGATCATGCTGTCTGCTGTCTTTTATACACACTGTTACTATAAAGTATAATCAACATTCTCCTTTGCCTCTTTCTAAGGTGAAAGGAGATTGTTTTATGGTTGAGTCCACATGAGATTGAAAATTGTAAATGTGTATGAGAATGAATAAATAGGATAAGAATGCCTTTCATTCTAGCACAATGTACAAAGCGAGAAAAATAAAGAAAAATCTAATCTTTGATCTGCAGCATGTAACATTTACAATACTAAGGTTGAGGCCTGGCCAAAATCAATGTGTCTGTGACATCCATGATAAACGAGTGTATGGCTTTCTGCTAACGTCTTTTTGTTTTGGCTTTCCACAGCAATCTGGAAAAGGAACAGAGGGTGAAGACGATGTAGAGTCGTAAGTACAGGGTCAGATTACTTCTTGCACAATTAATTACATAGGATTTCTTTTTTTCCGATTTCCTAGGTCTATAATCATTAGTGTTCCTATCAACAAAGCAACATAATGTCACAACATTTGTCCACTGTAGAAACCTTCTACGTCCAGCTGGAGTACAGCTCCGCCCAGCCACTCTCTCACTGAAGGTCTTCCAGGCTGAGGACGTTCCACAGAGTAAGACATGTATTGATAGGAAATGGTGTTGCATGGTTCCTACATTATCAGCCACCTGAACTGAACATGCAGCATATCCTAAGGCACATGCAATGTAAATTACATTTAGATAGACAGTAAAACTGGCACCCACCTTTTGCTGGCATAAGGATGGAGCATTTTGTTTTTTCAAATCAGTTCGTCAGAACCTGATGTTGCCAACGAGTTTCACGAAGAAAGGCGGCTCAATTGTTACTGTAGCAGCATCTCTTCAGCCTAGGTCAGAAACATCAATGCTTGAGACAAGGATGACTTCACTGACCCACTTTGATGAATACCATCCAAATACACGGTCAAACAGGCCTGCCCCTGATGCTGAACACCATTCTCAAATTTAAATAGTTCTGTCCTTGATGTTGAGCACATGCCTCACAGTCTAACCAACCTGTCCTTGGTGCTGAACACTTGCCTCACAGTCTAATCAACCTGTTCTTGGTGCTGAACACATGCCTCACAGTCTAACCAACCTGTCCTTGGTGCTGAACACTTGCCTCACAGTCTAATCAACCTGTTCTTGGTGCTGAACACATGCCTCACAGTCTAACCAACCTGTCCTTGGTGCTGAACACTTGCCTCACAGTCTAACCAACCTGTCCTTGGTGCTGAACACTTGCCTCACAGTCTAACCAACCTGTCCTTGGTGCTGAACACTTGCCTCACAGTCTAACCAACCTGTCCTTGGTGCTGAACACATGCCTCACAGTCTAACTAGCCTGTCCTTGGTGCTGAACACTTGCCTCACAGTCTAATCAACCTGTTCTTGGTGCTGAACACATGCCTCACAGTCTAACCAACCTGTCCTTGGTGCTGAACACTTGCCTCAGAGTCTAATCAACCTGTCCTTGGTGCTAAAAACATGCCTCACAGTCTAATCAACCTGTTCTTGGTGCTGAACACATGCCTCACAGTCTAATCAACCTGTCCTTGGCGCTGAACACATGCCTCACAGTCTAATCAACCTGTCCTTGGTGCTGAACACATGCATCGCAGTCTAATCAACCTGTTCTTGGTGCTGAAAACATGCCTCACAGTCTAATCAACCTGTCCTTGGTGCTGAACACATGCATCGCAGTCTAATCAACCTGTCCTTGGCGCTGAACACATGCCTCACAGTCTAATCAACCTGTCCTTGGTGCTGAACACATGCATCGCAGTCTAATCAACCTGTCCTTGGCGCTGAACACATGCCTCACAGTCTAATCAACCTGTCCTTGGTGCTGAACACATGCCCCACAGTCTAACCAACCTGTCCTTGGTGCTGAACACATGCCTCACAGTCTAATCAACCTGTCCTTGGTGCTGAACACATGCCTCACAGTCTAACCAGCCTGTCCTTGGTGCTGAACACTTGCCTCACAGTCTAATCAACCTGTCCTTGGTGCTGAACACATGCCTCACAGTCTAATCAACCTGTCCTTGGTGCTGAGCACATGCCTCTGCGTCTAATCAACCTGTTCTTGGTGCTGAACACATGCCTCACAGTCTAACCAGCCTGTCCTTGGTGCTGAACACTTGCCTCACAGTCTAATCAACCTGTCCTTGGTGCTGAACACATGCCTCACAGTCTAATCAACCTGTCCTTGGTGCTGAACACTTGCCTCACAGTCTAATCAACCTGTCCTTGGTGCTGAACACTTGCCTCACAGTCTAATCAACCTGTCCTTGGTGCTGAACACATGCCTCACAGTCTAATCAACCTGTTCTTGGTGCTGAACACATGCCTCACAGTCTAATCAACCTGTCCTTGGCGCTGAACACATGCCTCACAGTCTAATCAACCTGTCCTTGGTGCTGAACACATGCATCGCAGTCTAATCAACCTGTTCTTGGTGCTGAAAACATGCCTCACAGTCTAATCAACCTGTCCTTGGTGCTGAACACATGCATCGCAGTCTAATCAACCTGTCCTTGGCGCTGAACACATGCCTCACAGTCTAATCAACCTGTCCTTGGTGCTGAACACATGCATCGCAGTCTAATCAACCTGTCCTTGGCGCTGAACACATGCCTCACAGTCTAATCAACCTGTCCTTGGTGCTGAACACATGCCCCACAGTCTAACCAACCTGTCCTTGGTGCTGAACACATGCCTCACAGTCTAATCAACCTGTCCTTGGTGCTGAACACATGCCTCACAGTCTAACCAGCCTGTCCTTGGTGCTGAACACTTGCCTCACAGTCTAATCAACCTGTCCTTGGTGCTGAACACATGCCTCACAGTCTAATCAACCTGTCCTTGGTGCTGAGCACATGCCTCTGCGTCTAATCAACCTGTTCTTGGTGCTGAACACATGCCTCACAGTCTAACCAGCCTGTCCTTGGTGCTGAACACTTGCCTCACAGTCTAATCAACCTGTCCTTGGTGCTGAACACATGCCTCACAGTCTAATCAACCTGTCCTTGGTGCTGAACACTTGCCTCACAGTCTAATCAACCTGTCCTTGGTGCTGAACACTTGCCTCACAGTCTAATCAACCTGTCCTTGGTGCTGAACACATGCCTCACAGTCTAATCAACCTGTCCTTGGTGCTGAACACATGCATCGCAGTCTAATCAACCTGTCCTTGGTGCTGAACACCTTCCGCATAATAGTCAAATAGACATGTCCCTGAAAACAGGTTCATGTAAATGAGTCATTTGTCTATGAAAGTATGGCGTTACATTTAGCGGAAATAACCTTTCTCCTACAGTGGACAGTGCAGCCTTAGAAGGCATCAAGAACCTGTTTGGAGCAGGCACTGAATCAAAGAAGCTTGTGGACCCCTATTTACAATTGGAATTCGCCGGCAAAAAGGTAAAACTTTGAATGTACTTGCTTTCTGACCTTACTTTAAGGATAAGATGGCAAACAAGTATTGAAAGATATTCAAACTTTTTAAAGATATGCTGGTCGTGTTTAATTTGTACTGCCAATTGTTGATAAAACATTCTTGATGATTGCTTGATCTGAACACTATTTGATCTCTGTGTTTCAGGTGAAAACAAAAACAATGTACAAGACAAACTGCCCAGAGTGGAATGAAGAACTCAAGATTGCATTTCAAGTGAGAACCATGAACAGAATGGAAACTCTTTCTTTATTGCTACAACATGAAACTGCAATATGGATTTTCAACTATTTGTGTTTTTAAAAGTTCTGCATAATATCACACATGCACAGATTTCATAGTTTTATCATTTTTGCAACCAAACACTCTGAATGTTTCTTGATTTCTTTCACCCTCTCCAGTTTCCGTCTATGTGTAACAAAATCAAGCTGACACTCAAGGACTGGTAAGCTTTATTCCTTATAGAAATATCCGACATGTTTTCCTTACAATCTTACCATTGCTTGTGCCTCGTGGTTGATGTTATTCATGTTGATTTGCCCCTTTGATGATAATGACATCATTTTTTCTCCACCACCCCAGGGACCGGTTTGGCAATGATGACACCATAGCGACTGTGTTCCTGGATGTTGCTGAGGTATCATGGCCGGCTGGGGCTCATGGTAAGAAAAACTACAATCTAGCACTCAGACTGTGAAGGTTGGTTAGTGTATTCGCATCGATCAGTTGGATCTGAGCGATGAGAACACACACTTAAGCCTATTGTACATGTTCCCAACTTGTTACACATGTTAAGTGCATTATATCAGTACAAATTGTGATTATGTTTTCCGCAGGTTTCCTTCCCTGCATGGGTCCAGCCTTCATCAACTTCTATGGCGGACCTCGAGAATTCAGTGTACTACCTGATGGATATGATGATCTTAACAAGGGCAAGGTACTTCATCTGTAATAGTTTATCTTAGGCACTGATAAAAACGGTTTTTGTATAAGTAGTTATGGACAAAACGGTATAGAAATGGGCCTGAGGTCCCCATATGTTGAATGTTTGCCAGAGAATAAGCTGATAATCTATTTGTCCACCCAGGGTGAGGGCGTGGCGTACAGAGGTCGTGTACTGATGCAGCTGAGCACGAAGATGGGGGAGCAGCCGGAGGGTGGAACAGAAGTCATCGACATCCAGGAAGAGGACCTCCCCACTGTCGATGTACGAAAACTTCAGATCTTAATTTGGAAAGTCACAGGCTGTCCAGATGATGTTATACAAACTACAGCATCATGTGAAAAGAAGAGTTAAGAAAATAGAAGTCACGTAAAAATGGAATACGTTTTCAAAGTCAAAGTGAATACTAAAAAACTATGCTATTTCCTTAAACATTCCAACGCTAAGACACAAAATTAATTCCCTGCAGAAATTCATGAGACGACGACGGTTTCGCCTGGCTGTGTTCATGCTCTCCGCCACGAGGATGAGGGAAAAGGACACAGATGCGCCCATATCCTTTGAAGTCTCCGTCGGCAACTTCGGAGATATTCTTGACGCTTCCACACCCCCGTCTTCGTCTTCAACACAGGTGAGCCCTGTTCTTCTTCTATCTCTTAGTCTAACTATTTGACCATTTGGGCGCCACAGAAGATATGGCAACCAGTTTTCTCCTCCCTTGTCGGTTTTCTTTTTTCTTAGCGTTTCACTCAGTGTCACGCCTGTTCATTCTTTGATGCTATCCTCCCATCCATCTTTGCCATCTTTGCATCTTTCTTCCTCCTTGGACGGTTATGATACAGAGGTTTGGGTCCTGTTACACGGGTGTAATATTTCTAGGTAATGATTACAGTTTGTCATACTACCAACTGATTAAACTTGTTCATGTGTATGTATTCATGATTCTTCAACATTGAATTCTTCGACATGTCCGCAGCCCACCAACGCAGCGTTTGATGGCACCTATTACTACTACCTCCCCTGGGGGAAAAAGAAGCCCGTTCTGACACTGCTGTGTAGCATCGAGGACATCCGCTTCAGAGTTCAGGCCTACAATCAGCTCAACAACATCATAGACACCATAGTAGGTCTCAGCTCTGTGTTATCTAGATTTTACACGAACATTTGGTGATGCTACTTTTTCACAATACAGCTGCAGAGCTTTATTTTGAAGGTAAAGATAAGAAGTTGTAAAGACGATATGCGCATTCTTGGCGTCTACGGGCTTCACCAATGGATTCTAGAAACTTTTGACTTTGTAGTCATTGCTACAAGATCTAGGAACACATCATGAATGCTTTTGATTTTTTTCCAGAATCGCCATCTTAACCGAATCGCCGTGTGCCAACGTGCTAAGGCGTCACAGCAGGTGCTTCTTACCTTGGCAACTGCACTCCTGGATGCTGTCATTGTGAACTGCAAGTATGTGCTATGATACTTTTCTTGAACAGTTTACAGTATAACTGCAGTCTTAAAATATGACCTCTGCACAAATTCTATGCACCACGATGACATGATTGAAAGAATAGTGTTCATTACCATTTACTTGCATTGCTATCTAATGATCTGTTCAAAAGACCATGTTTTCTATACATTGATGTAAACTAAATGATAGTCTTTGATATATCATTTTCAAGGAAACCATTGCCTGCTCCGTTTGAGGACCAAGCAGCAACTGAGATGGACAACAGTATTGCTGTAGTTAGGAGAGTAGAGTTAAGGAAGATCGTGGAGGATGCCTCCACACTGAGGAGCCAAGAGGAGGCACCTTTTGATGTGGAGACAGTCGTCAGCAAGGCGGAAGGATATGTCGGAATGCTGAAGAATTTGGCACGAGGGGTCAGTTGTAAAATCTTCTGTTTAGCCAGCTACCCGAATGTACATTCGGGAATATTTTTGGCATGAAAATCTAACAGCGCTTTATTGATAGCACTCTTTTCTTTTACTTAACAATGATGAACATTTTGGAAAAACAAAATGCGATGGAAATGTTTGCAGCTCATAAGGCTAGCATTTGGATGATCTGCTTGTCTCCTTGTGAGGACTAGACCATTGCTTTTCACTGTAATAAAAAAAGAACATAAAAAAGCCATTTTGGAAACTCTTCAACCTAACCAGTGGGGGCCTTTACAGTGTATGATTTCCGTCTTTGCCTTACCTCAGGGGTGCGGCCGATTTGAATGAGAGGTGATGAAATGTATAGGAAGTATTATATGTTAAACTTTGCCTCTGCAGCCCCCAAGCAGCATGCCAGACATCATGATCTGGATGATCGGCGGGGAGAAGAAGAAGATTGCCTACTACCGCATCCCTGCTCACGAGGTTCTGTACTCGCCCAACCCAGACCACAGGGGGAAGTTCTGTGGTAAAACCCAGACCATTGTCATGAAGGTGAGCTTTTCAAATTATATTCATATCCCTACCATTTCCACAGGAATCTTTGTATCATTGATGGGTAATGATATTTTAAATTGATATAATGCGTGTTTTATCAATTTCACCCAGTTGAAAAAAAAAGTGTTTTTGTGTTTAGTGTGCGTTTATAAGGATGTAAGTCTGATCACCGGACGTAATATGCCTTTCGCACCAATATGAATACGTAACTAGTTTTTAAGGCGCAAGCTATGTAAACGGCAGAACAATTCAGGGCTAGTTTCGAACCCTGCCACATCATCGTACAGTGCCCAATTGGGACATATATATCATTATCATTATTTTCATTTTTGACATATCTTTAGTTGTCTGTTCCTCAATGTCTGACCAATGTCTTAAACATTCACTCCTGTATTTGATTCAGTACTTGGGGAAGAAGGATAAGAAGAGGTTGCCGTGCCAGCTGCGTCTGAACCTGTGGTTCGGGCTGCAGCGTCAGGCTCACCTGTTCACACGGCAGGGTGCAGAGGGCGTCATCAACGTGTACGCAGAGACGTACCAGAACCAGGTGACGGCTCGTTTTGTTGTTGCGACATGCAGATACTTTTCTATGGTCTCCAGCTGCTGGATCACACTGTCGGATGTTGTAATCCCTTGCTCACTGTTAGAGATCTGAAACCCTGAGCTGCATGCTAGCACTATTTTAGAATCCTTTCAGAGGAGTTACAGATTATCAGTCACAGATTATTCTGTACATTTAAGAATGCCAGGCATCTTGCATTCGTATCTCAAGGAGCCAGTGCGACAAGCTTAAGAGTTGTTGATTGACAAGTCAGATTTCTAACTTAAGCGGTAGGTACTACAGACGCTCCATGTTGTCTTGACGAGAGGTTGATGATATTTCTTTCTCAGCACCGGGGCCTTATTCACGGCTGGGAGGATTGCCATGGGGACGACCGGCCGGCCTGGTCTGACGTGGCTGGGCTGGTGCGCCTGCCGAAGGACAACTTTGTTCCCGCGGAGGGATGGAAGTGGGCGGGGCCTTGGTTTGTGGACCCTGACCCAAGGTGAGCTGGAAACTGTCTTTATTGCAGTGAGGTAGTAATTGCTTTACATTTCCAGTCTGTCTGGTTTTCAACACTTGTAATTATGTTTTTGTGGTAATCATGTGCAAACGTACATTTGATCATTTATTGTTAGAATTTGTTCGTTCGTTCGTTCAGACCCTTGTAGTGCCTAATGCCACAAAGGGCAGCAGGTTTCCTTGCTCTTTCAGTAGCGGGGCATATTTCTACAGGGAGCAATTCCCCTATTGTAACGATTATCTAAGATTTTATGATACATTATTGGTCACTACATTGACATGTACCTATAAAAACGCAGCAACTTACGTCTTATAACAGAAATATTGGCTATCTTTGTCCTCCAATCTATGTTTTTGTTCATAAGTTTTAAAGTGATATTTTCTTTATTTGACAGCATGTTCCTGGGAAAAGATGCAGGATTCAAAACCTTTGTGGAAGAAGTGTATGAACATGAGGTCCGGCAGGGCCCGGGACGGTCATGGGAAAAGGACAAGGATGAAGCAAAGATTTGGACAGACAGTAGTAACAAACCTGCTGACCGCAAGGACCAGGTGGCCTGTGCCGAGGGCTGGGAGTGGTCAGCGGACTGGGAGGCCGACTTAAACAGGGCAGTCGACGAAGAAGGTGAGCTGTTGAGAGCAGTAATCTCCAATCAGATATATCGGTGGCAAGGCAGTATCAAAAGGCCAACGACTATCGGTGGCTTTGGATACTCGTTGGATCTTTTGATACTGCCTTGCCACCAATTGAACTGCTTGGAGATTATAGAGCAGTGCAACATGAAACAGATTTTGTAATTGATAGTCATTCCGGATAAATCTATATACAAACGATGCCTACAGTTCTTGTTTTTGGATGATTCTTCTGCTCCCATTTCCTTGTAAGTAGCTATAGCAAGAACATGCTAATGAGAGTGTGTCCTTCTCGAGTCCAGGCTGGGAGTACAGTGTGGAGGTGTTCACCGGTGCGTGGACAGGCGTGGAGAAACAGTTCCACCTGTGCCGCCGGAAACGGTGGATCCGGAAACGGGAGAGAGTCGCAGAGGCTGACAGTAAGAAAGTGAGTTAGGACAACAATCAATGGGGAGAGCTTTGTAGTTTGGTGTCTGATCCGGAATTCCAGAAAAAGTTGTAATGACAAGAGACGAGAAAAGTGTTTTAAAAAGCATGATGTTTTGAACAACGACCTTCTAGACATACTAACTTGTAAGTACCTTGCTAATTGTTACCCATGAAAACTAGTGTCCTGTTGGAGGTCTGCTGCCTCGAAGTGCATATCTTTTTTCATTGACATTCATGTATATCTATGTCAGGAGGAGCTGATGAAGGGTGGTGGTTGGATGTACGCCACCACGTGGTCCTCCCGGTTTGAAGCAGAGGAGGGTTTTGCAGACATGGTCCGGCACCGTCGATGGCACCGGAAGATGGTTCCCGAGGAAGAGGCAGAGGGTGCCTTCCTTACACTGGGGGCCACAGCTATGGTAAAGTACTTTAGACATTTGTATAAGCATATTGTTTATTACATGGTTATGGTGGTGATGAGAACAAGATGAGCATGGGACAAGGTGAAAGCGAGAACATCTTTTGGTTTCATTAGGATGTGATGGGCTTGTATTTCATTTCAAACTAAAAATGGCAGCAACGTGCTTTAAGCTTTTAGACACTTTATATGCCATATCTATTCTATAACAGTGTTTCCTGCTGTCTTTAATTGATATCACAGAAAGCTGAAGGGAAGGAGGACAAACAGAAAATGGGGGCAATGTACGCACCGCGGGTCATGCTCAGTTATGAAAGTAAGTGTGTAGTCATCCTCTCAATGTTCTTCTACATCGTATAACACAGTAACTCTTAGTCAGAAAAAAAAAACAAGCAACCTGATGACCAGTTACTTAGTAGGCTCACAGGAACTTGCCTCTTGCCGCGTACGCATCTGTCGACGTGACAGGAGACACCATCAGTAGACAATGTAGTGCCGGGATAGATCCCTCAAAAGTCATAGATTTATCATCTGAAATCAATTGTCTTGAAACTTATATAAAGGACTTAACTAATGACCTTACCATCTAAAACATACCAATGTGTACCCTGTACCCAGAGCACCATGTGTACCAGCTGAGATGTTACCTGTACCAGGGAAGGGACCTGCCCGTCATGGATGAGGAAACTGTGGCAGGTAGATAGACTCTTGGATATTTCAAGTCAGCTCTCCTTCACTTCACTTCTTGGAATTAATCAGATAAAGGCCCTTGCAGAGAGAGGCAAATACACAGTCTAAGTTTTAGAAAGGCTGACGACCACAGACATCTATTTTCCTGTTGATGTGAGTTAAGGATTCATGTACAGTACACGTCTTTTGACCAAGATTCCCGTCTTCCACAACAGGTGACCTCCTGGGCGGGAACAAGGATGTTTCTTGCGGTAAGAACATTTGAATGTTGATAGCAAAGCAGTAAAGCAAAGAACCAAATTTGCACCGTAGTTTAATCTCTGAAGTCAACATGCATTAATGATAGAATACATGTATACAAAGTAATGCAAGCTCTGTGATGGTGACCACAAGGTGATTGGAAAACCAGTGACTGTGCTTTGTCTACTTCTTTTTAATCACTCACTCACACTCACTCCGTCGGGCTCGGAATCTTCCTTCAAGTTGTTTGATGTATGCCTTGTGCGGTCTTTCACGACTTCTGTTTCCATGATTAGGATTGCCTTTATATTCAGTGAGGCACATATTCAGCACGAAATGCCTGTCCTTACAGTACGAAATGTACCAGAAAATGTGCATAAGCCTACAGTCTAACATCCCTTCTGTGACAGACCCGTTCTGCCGAGTGTCCTTCCTGAACCACACGGCTCTGACGGAGATCAAGAGATACACCCTCAACCCCACCTGGGACCAGACCCTCATCATTGACAACATCCAGATCTACGCAGATCCCGACAAGCTGGCCGAGGATCCGCCCGTCATCTTCACGTCTGTGCTAGATTATGATGCAATGGTCAGTCACAAATGTTCAACTCAACATATTCTGATATCTAATTTTAATTAGGGGTCCACAGTAGTGGATGGTGTATAGGTGACCAAGCGTTGCCTGCTTTGAGTTGGCTCCGTCTGTTTCAAAATGACAAATACTAATTTTACATGGCTCAAAAATATAAAAAGTGGTATGGATGAAAATTGATATCAAATCGTTACCATTTTTTTTCACAAATCGTCTTGAGTAGAAAATTTGTTTGTTTTCCAGGGAAAGCCTGAGTATATTGGGCGGAGTACGAGCGTACCCATGGTGAAGTTAAGTGGAGGGAGAGACCCACGGAAACCTCGTCTGGGCTGGTACCCCATCAACACCAGGGAAGGCACTAATGCAGGCCAGCTGCTGGCTGCCTTCGAACTGTACATTGTAAGTACAAAGTACGCTTGTGAGTAACGTCTTTCACAGAAAAGAGGTCAGCAAAATGCCATCAAATGGGTAACAGGTGTGTGATAAATGCGAGCACATAACGTTATGTCACAAAAGTGTACACAGCAAAAATGCTGTAGAGATATTTCTTTGAGCAGGAATATCATAGCATAAATTAGCAGAGAATTGATGTCATAATTTGTTATTAGGATGATGGACAGCTGCCACCGCCTCCACCAATGCACGAGGACAGTGAGACGCTGTTCCGGGTGCCTTCAGACATCCGACCGCAGATGCAGAGAACAGGAATAGAGGTATGTCAACCGTCTCAAAACACTTTAAAACTGTTTCTGACGAAACATCGCCATGCGTTCGAAGACAGTTCCAGGAGACATAAATCAACATTGACAAATCAAAATAAAACAATTACATGCATAGCCTGCTCACATTGACATTGTAACCTGAACTAATTTGATGTAATCTGCCTTTTGATGTTTATTATGAACAGGATGACATGTTATGAATGGATTGCTATTGTAATTCGTGAGCAGGCATAAAGGTATATGGCCTAGCACTAACACTAGCGCATTGAACGTTGGAAGTATACGTGAGTGTGCAAGGCCTTTAAGACACCCTGTTTTACATTTTTGTCGACAGGTGCTCTGTTGGGGTGTGCGTAAACTAAAGAAATACCATCTGAGGAACGTGACGTCACCACAGTGTGAGTTTGAAATCGGTGGGAACGTCATGAAGTCGCCTGTCATCAAGTCAGTCGAGCAGAACCCAAACTTTCCAGAACCCTTGCTCTTCTTCGACGTGGTGAGCATGATTTCAAGCCCTCTCAGTTTGTAAAATGTAAATCTTTTTATCCTCCACTACCCTCAAATAAATCTACATAATATATGTTTCATGAGCCAGAATGTCACAAAAAGTATGAATGGCAGCAGCAAGAATATATATTATCACTAACGTCAAATTGTTCCATTTTCTTTACAGTATTTACCAAGGGAAGACCTGTACATGCCTCCAATGACTATCAAAGTCCGTGACCACCGACTGTTCGGCCGTAAACCAGTTGTTGGCAGATACGTGATCTCCAACCTTGCACCGTTCTCCGTGGAACCTGAAAAGCAAACTGGATCAGAGGAAGGGGAGGGTCAGTATGAGCTGTTATCTGTTACCAAATGTGTTAATCTTCCTGAACATACATTTGTAATGCATACAAACATAAGACATACAAACTAAATAAAAGTCATTTTAGATTTTAGTGGCCAAAGTTTGCAATGCCTGAGTGCTTTTCTTTAGATGATTCCATTAATGTTATACCTATTCATGTTCTCTCCAGAAGGACAACAACAACAGGAGGAGGAGGAGGTAGAACCAGAGGAACCACCCCCAGAGGAGGACCACACTGTGCTTGAGATTGAGCCTCCCTCAGAAGAGCCAAAAGAAAAGGTACATCTTAAACAGTCAAAACGGTTGGGGGTTATATTGCAGATAACTTTTGATAATAATGCTGCACCAATATGTTTATTTCCTCATAGAAACTTTACAATGTTTTTGATACAATTTGAAGTACAATGTACTTCGTTTATAAAAAAAGGGGCATTTCTGTTACAGGAAACAGACACATTGCTTGGGAAATTAGCTGGAACGTCAAAGGTAAGAAGATTGAAAACTGCATGCCATACCCACAGACATTTGCTTTGGAATGCTCTAAATGCCATTCACTTAAAACTATGTCATTGCTCAATATTTGGATATCATTAAATTGTGTATGAACATATATTGCAATGAAAAATGACTAAGGTGGCTATTTTTGGGTGGGTAGATCTTTGCCCAACTAAAAAGTGCCATTTACTGGTGGGAATTTGGATTCTTGTCATGGTTGCAAGGTGTACGACAATGGGTTAAGCCATCTAGTGGATTTCTTTTAAACAGTCGATAACAAGCTGTAGATCAAACTGTAAGGAATATACCGTTACAAATGGAATATACTCAGCTCTCTCTGTACTGCCAAGTTGGTCAATTTTCGACACGT
The DNA here is from genome assembly GCF_035083965.1 of Branchiostoma lanceolatum. Lineage (NCBI taxonomy): Eukaryota > Metazoa > Chordata > Leptocardii > Amphioxiformes > Branchiostomatidae > Branchiostoma > Branchiostoma lanceolatum. The sequence goes on along the minus strand of NC_089724.1, from coordinate 22,180,425 downwards.
ATTCTGTTCATCCTCTCAGTTCCTTGGTGGTCTCATCATGCCCATTGATACTATCGTACCAGGAGACAACAAAGAAGCAGCAGGGTCAAAACGTGGAAGCAAATCCTCACAGGTGTGCTTCTCATTAATTCGAATTGACTGTGATATAATAGACAAGGCTAATATGTTACTCACCAGTGAAGGTATAAAATAGCTCATCCAAATTCAGTGATCTTTTTCAAACCCCAAAATGTTAAACTTTTATGTTGCAATGATGCGACATGTATTTCATCTTTGCAATTGACCATACGCTATGGTTTGTGCGCATGAAAATTTGATTAGAGGACGAAATTCAGCATCTTCGGCACATTAGTACAACTATGAAATGGTACTAGTACATACACACATGTATCTAGTTATGTTAATTTACATAATTCATGTGTGCTGCATGTTTCTCTTAATAAGCATCACTCTCTGTCCTTCACATGTTCCCTAGGCACCAGACGAGGAGACAGAGGAGGATATAGACTGGTGGTGTAAATTCTACGCCTCCATCGGAGACGAGCAGCAAGCAGGCAGCTACCTAAAGCACGGGTACGACACCATGGAGGTTAGTGCAAACATCGCCATACTGCTGCTCATCCGTCAAAAGAAGCAAAAACCCAGTCTGCATTTCAGGAATTTTTGTTGCCTAACCCATTATTTTGATTGAAAAAGATGCCTATTGTTATAAAATTAGTGCCTTGTATCATAATAGTTTGTCTTTGTTCGAACCTCTAACTTCCAGGACTATGGAATCTCACCCATACGGCGAGCAGTGGGGTCACTAATCCACTATGCCACAGGGACACACTACACAAATTACAGATAAGAAAATAATGAACTATAGACTCTTTGGTCTAAAGAAGTCGTACTAAGTGATGTTCAAGGATGTTTCTGGTCGGTTTATGACCGATGTAATTTTCGTATAATGTCCAGGTTTACGACAGTCCACTCGAGACGATAAAGGAGTTTGATCACCTTGAGGATTTCACGTCAGCCTTCCACTTGGAGAGAGGGAAGAAAGGCGACTCTGATGACGAGGATGATGATGAGTCTGTGGGAGAAGTCAAGGTGTGGAAGCCTGGTTGTACTCTATTCTTTCTAATCAGTACTTTGGTGTGTAGAGCTCTAGTGGTTAGCAATGCCAGTGGACTATAATGGTACGCTTTCAAATACTGTCACAGTAATGTGGTGTGTACAGCTCCAGTAACTAGTGGTTAACAATGGAGTATGATGTTGCACTTTCAGATATCAAAACAATGCAAAGTGTCAACACTGAGGAAATATAAATAGATAAATCTAGAAAAGGTTGGAATTGAAGTGGATCATGTTTAACTCTTTTCTTGCTTGGGCAAAAAATGATGTCGATGATGATGATGATGATGATGTTTTGTAGGCAAAGTTCCGCCTGTACCCTCTACCAGCTGATCCCCGTGAGCCTCTCCCTGCCAAGATGCTGGACCGATATCCCGACCCGGACCCTGTGGAGTGTGTTGTCCGGGTGTATGTTATCCGCGCCATGACCTTACAGCCCCAAGACATGAACGGACTGGTAGGCACAGGCCATACAAACTGGTGTATTTGAAATCTTGTTGTTTTGACCAATGATTTGTATGATTCTAAAATGTCCATAATGTGTTAACATTGTATGACTGTATAATTCTACAATGTTCATAATGTGTTAACATTGTTGGCACAGATGAGAAAGCCTGAACTAACTTTTTTCCACAGGCTGACCCGTTCCTTCAACTAAGACTAGGCAAGGACAAGAAGTCTGATCGTGAAAATTATGTGCCAAACACATTAGAACCAGTTTTTGGAAGGTATGTACTTTCTTGTGCTGTAGAAAGTATTCATTACTCACATTTCAGTATCGGTTTCTCAACCACTGACTTAATTTGTCATTGGTAGCAAGATGACGGATCTTACGTCATCTCTACACCTTATTTCTAAACCCCTAACAGGGGGGTCAGTTGAGGATTTTGATGTCTTGAAGTGGCGTATTAGCTACTGATTTTACTTGTGTGCTTAAGGTATCTTGATAAATGACAAGTATTACAAGAAATGCTACATTGAGTTCATTAGCTAAGTCTGATTGCTTAAAGATGCCTTCCAAAGAGAGACAAGTTGTCATGACTTCTGCCCCTGATACATGTTATGTTATTTCAGCTTTTTTGAGCTGTCTGCTTCGATCCCACTCGAGAAGGATCTAGAGATCCGGGTGTACGACATGGATCTCATCTCCAGGGATGATCTCATTGGATCCACGGTCATTGATCTGGAGAACAGACTGCTGACTAGACACAGGGGAACCTGTGGCCTACCTCAGACATACACCATGTGAGTAACTATTGTTCAGACGGTATGAAAGGTATACAATATTACAGTACTGTTATTTTAAGAAGCTTTGAAATACAGTGTTCATATATCATATGAATCAATTAATGACAATGCATTAAGGCGAGAGAGTTTAGTGAGTTCTACAGCATTAAGGAGTGCCGACAAAATTCTTGTTGCTTTAAGTTACAACGTTTGACGTTTCTTACAGTGACGGACCGAATGTGTGGAGAGACGTTCAAGAGCCCAAAGCAATATTGGAAAGCCTGGCAGAGCGGGACGACATCGACAAACCTGTGTATGATGGGACAAACAAACTCAAGTTCAATGGCAAAACTTACAGATTGGAAACCTTTGGTAGGTCTGGACAGTTAACATGCATTTTCCAACATGCACCATGGAAGATTAGTCATGAAAATGCTATCACTCATCATGACTTTGTTTAACTTATGGTACGCTTTTGTGTTCTGACCAGAAAATGGGAAGAAGCTACCGAAGCATGCCGGCCCGGCGGAGCAGCGACTGGCCCTACATGTGCTGAGGGAGCAGAACCTGGTGCCTGAACATGTGGAGACACGGCCACTGTACAGTAAGATGCAGCCGGGGCTGGAACAGGTGCGTGTTAAATAATTGATACAAGGCATTCTAATGTTATGAACTGTTGCGGTACTGTTAATTCATAATAGGATGGACAGGTTAAGGGGTTGATTCATGAACTTGGAATTAAAAGTGCTCCATGTTACATTACTTTTTGTTATTAGCGAATGATGTCTTTTTGTCACGATGCTGTACACTAAAACATCGTAGTATAGCATGCTGTAAGCCTTTACATAATTTCTAACCCTGTGTTACACAGGGAAGGTTACAGCTGTGGGTAGACATCTTCCCAAAGGACCTGGGCCAGCCTCCACCACCTGTGGATGTCACTCCTCGTCTGGCTAAGAAGTAAGCTGATAACGATGTTGCTCATTTATATATCATGTACTGGCACATTTTGAAGAATACGGTCTCCACAATTTGAAACATACCCCCTATACCCATGCTTACAAATTGATGACTGTGAGATTGAAGAGCTTTTCTCTGCTTTGAATATGGTACAGAAAAATAGTGTGCTCAGAACGTCTTGTGCTGGCGTTTGTCTGTTGTTGACCAGGTATGAGTTGCGGGTGATCATCTGGAACACAGCTGATGTCTATCTGGAGGAGACGTCAATCACAGGAGAACAGATGAGTGACATCTACATCAAAGGGTAGGTGATCACATCACGTATACGTATCTATCTGAAACAGGTTCTAAGGTAAACTTATCAGGATTGGGCAAAGTCTGATTTTGATCGCACACCTCAAATTGGTTTCTCTTAACCTTTCCAGGTGGATCACTGGTCTGGAGGATGACAAACAGAAGACTGACATCCATTACAGGTACATGTATATGCAATTATGTGATGCTTTCACTTTTTAGATCTCCACTGGCTATGTTTATACTTGTAACTGTTATTCTTTCTGCAGTTTAGATATGTAGATTACTGTTCTTTTATTGGACAGGTCACTGGATGGGACCGGCATGTTCAACTGGCGGTTTATCTTTCCATTTGAATACCTGCCAGCAGAAAAGATGGTTTACATTGCCAAGAAGGTAAGTTCAGAATGTTTGTATTCGTTAATTCTTATATCTATACGTACTGTAATGACTCTTCTATGTGGTACATAGGTAACTGGTTTTAGTGTCCTTTTAACAAACCTGTAAGCCCTGTCTAGCTGGTAATATTAGATGACATAAATGAGCCATATGCATGCCAATGAGTTAAATTTTTCATTTAATTGGAACACTCTTCTTCTGTGGATTGATAACTTTGGATCATGTACCGTTTTTGTATTCATGACAATTTGCTGGATTCTGTACTTAACATTGTGTTTGGTTTTCAAAGGAACATTTCTGGAGTCTGGACAAGACAGTAGCCAAGAAACCGCTGCAGCTTAACATCCAGGTCTGGGACAACGACAAATTCTCCTACGATGACTGGCTAGGTAAGAAATATCAAACAAATGTCATTTTCAAGTTATATTGTCTACATTCAAATGAGACAGTCCAGGAACTAAGACCCTGTTGTCATCTTCAGGTGAAGTCACACTCGACCTAAATGAGCTGGTTATGCCTGCCACGTCTGAAAAGAAGTGTGGACTTCACCAGCTGCCCAGTCTGAACCCAGACGAGGAGTCTTCAGGTGTTCTGGGGTTCCTTGGACTGGGTGAGAGACCCCCGCCAATCTGTCTCTTCAGACAGAAGACAAGCAAAGGGTGGTGGCCGGTTTTCCTGGCGACAGAAGGAACAAGGGAGCTCAGGGTTTGTTTCAAAACATTGTTTTCAGTTAAAAAAAGACTTATTATTCAATTTGGTAATTACACGCAATGCTAGAACACCTTTCAAAGTATATGTCACATGACATTAATGTGATGCAGGGAGACTTAATTTCTAGAAATGAAGAAACGTAAAGTGACAAAGCATAGAAATAGAATTTCAAATTAAGGTGGTTCATCTTAGGGTAATGTAGGGTATACCATTGCTGAAGATGTAAAATTAAACATTTTATGTGACATTAGAAATATCTGTCATTTAAATCTAAGAGGAAGCATTTTGGATAATGGCGAGGTACATCTCAAACAAAGACACTCACGCCTCATGAAAATTATAGGCAGACAAATTACAGAAAAACCAAAGTGATTAAGCCTTTCAACTTAACAGGGCAAGGTGGAGATGACTCTGGAGATCCTGACAGAAGATGAGGCAATGGAGAAAGAAGCTGGAAAAGGGCAGAAAGACCCCAACATGAACCCAACCCTGGAGAAGCCCAAGTAAGTAACAATTATTGTTATAATTCAGTTTCAGAAAAAGTTGAGAATAGAATGATATTTCTCATATCAATTGCAATGACCAGTTCATGCCTGGACAATGTGATGTCAATGTCAGTCTCCCCAATACAGATACAAGCTGAGTTTATCTTTTGTTCCCATTGACAATGATATTTTGGTAATTTTCTGCCTTGCAGCCGCCCCTCTACCTCTTTCCTGTGGTTCACCAGTCCGTTCCGCACCCTCCGTATCATCATCTGGAGGAACTACAAGTGGTACATCATTGGTGGCCTCATCATCCTTATCATTGCAGCCATCATTGTGCTCTTCATGTATAACATGCCGGTAAGACTCATCTTTCTTTCTCCTCCTTCCCTCTTCCCAAAGTCTTATTTTCTTGTCCTACTACCCTCAAACTCCCCATGTCTTTCTTCACACCTCCTTCTCTTCTTCTCCTCCCTCTTTGCTCCATCACCTGACATACCCCTTTTTCCAACTCTTTGACAGAGTCTAAAATGGATCTGTAGTCATTGTAACAATAACCTCGATTAATAGTTTTTTTCTAACACAGCTATCTTTGCTTTTTTGACAGGGCTACATTGCAAAGAAAATCATCGGTGCCTGAGTGACAATGAACATGAAGAATATTGGAATCGCATTACTCAGCAGCGAGTCAAAATCATGCAAAATAGGAACCTCCATCGTTAAGTACACTACATAACCACATATCGCAATGTGTCAAACCTATGCAACACATAAATCATTACATTGCTCTGTATGTACGTTTCGGTGTCAAAGTCATTGTGTTATACATAGAGTGTTTCGAAGTTGATATCATATTATTATAAGTGCAATCATCAATATGTACATGAAGAAAAGTCAAGTTCAGATTTAACATTGAATCAATGCTCTTGTACAAGTACAAGTATAGAAAGATGTGAAGCTTTTTACATAATGTATATATGCACATAATAACAATTATAGTTGGCACGGTATATGATGCACGTTGCACTACTGCTACTTGATTTTAAGTCACTGATCATTAACCACACGAACAAAATGGATTTTGGACAGACCAGGAAGTAAGTTGGGGTTCTGTGAGGATAAAAAAAAATTCAGAGCTTTTAAGGATACAGGAAGAGCAAAATGATATGTTGAAATGTTGATATTTCAAATAATATGACAATCCCTGCACAACATCAGGCAAAACTGATACAGTTGTGTTATACGCCACATTTTATTGTGCAATAAATGAATGGATACTTCATTTCATATATATGATGCCACATGGAGCGTCAGGGTTATGTTATTTATGTTTTTTCTGTACAGGGCCCTCGCTTGTCAGATCATTGCGTTCTAATAAATAATGTGATGATGTTCACCTGTAAATTATTACAAACTTGTGCAAAGGTTTCCAAACTAACAGAGGTAGACAAACTAACAATAAACAAAGCATTCGGTACCAGTGTCTTTCTCCTATGTGTTAAAGTTGATGAATATTTGACAACTTACACAAATAAATAGGTTTTCATAGTTTTCTTTTGTTTACTACTATACTTTATAGTGAGTTTATACATTGAAAATTTTGTAGAATAAAAAAGAAGATACTAAGCATTACAGGAACTTCTTCCCAGACATCATGAAAGCCACGAGGAAACGATGCTGTTGTGTTGAAGCATGGAAACATCAGCTTGAGTGGTATTAGAGGAGTTGCGATTCCTGGATAGATACTGTTGTACAGGCGCCAGGGTTAAAAGGTGAGAAAAAGTGATGAAGGACATTGTGATAGATGACAAGGCTATTGGACATGATGTGAACTTAATGTCATGATAATATGGAGAGTAAAGTATGATATTTTCTAAGAGTTCGGCAGTAGATTTGATTTGAGGACGATAAGGATGATTTAACCCACTCCCCCAGGCACGTCTGAAAACATGCCGCTTTCAGATCGGCAAATGTACTTCTGTGATATCTACTGAACGCAACAATTGCCGCATCAGAGATGCCCTCTGGGCTTTTTGCCCTGTCTGAGAAAAAAAGACGCCTGATTTCTTGAAGCTTATAGAATGGTTTCACGTGTCACAGAACGTGTTATAACAACAATTAATCCTTGTTATCTCCATGAAAAATGGAGATATTGTTTTGGGTGTGTATGTCTGTTTGTCTGTTTGTGTTTCCGGACCACTCTAGTCAGCATAACTTAAGAGCCTCTTGATGGATTACGATGATATTTGGTATGTGGGCAGGTGTTGTGAAGCCGAAATTCAAGGTCGATTTTGGGCCCCCTGGTATGTGACCTTGGTACTGCAGCAGAAATTCCATTTTTGTATCTTTTGACCTGGACGTGCTGTGGTCTTGATTTTTTGGTGGCAGATAGCTTGTGGTGTAATGAAGACGTGGTGTGGGTTTGGACCTCCTAGCAGCTCCCTCTGGAACTGCAGGGGCGTTTTTGTGAAAATCATCTAAGGAGAATAACTGAACAAAGGAACGACGGATTTCCATGATATTTAGTATGCAGGTAGCTTAGATAGAGATATACACAATGAAGTACAAATTATGCTAATTGGGACTTAATTTGCATAGCTATTGAGGAAAATCTATATTTGCAGTGTTTTGCCATTATCAGACTCAAATACATGTAACGTATGTAGTTTATGGAAAGTGGATCATCAACAGATACCAATTATGCAAATAAATTCCTTATTTGCATAATTAATGCAAAACACCATATCTCATCTTATTAGAAAAATTACAGGACCGTCAATATGATATTTAGTATGCGGGTAGCTTAGACAGAGATATATATAATGAAGTGTAAATTATGCTAATTGTGACTTAATTTGCATAGCTAATGATGAAAATCTATATTTGCAGTGTTTTCCATTATCAGACTCAAATACATGTAACGTATGTAGTTTATGGGAAGTGGAGCATAAACAGATACCAATTATGCAAATAGAAATGGAAAATTATAGGACTGTCAATATTGCAACATGTGTAAGGTAGATAAAGGTGTTTATGACCAAGCATATGTTATGCAAATGTTTAAGTCATTTGCATGAATAGAATTGTTCATGGAAATATGAGGTCGTGGAGCTCTTGTTATCTTTTTTTAACTGGAGATTTTCTTATTTCCAAGACGGTGTAACAAAAATCAGCCAATCAAGCGGTTAACAGGTCCATACGTCTTCGAAAATATATTTAGAATGACCTCTATGATTGAAAAAAAAACACGAGTTGATATAATGGTCAGCCTTGCCGAATGTTTTGTTTGATTGATTGATTGATTTTTAGGCTCTGTGCGCGGAGTTCAGTAACACTTTGGCCAGCGATAAAAACGCCACCTGTACCCATGTACACATCACATTTTGCATGTAAAGAGTTGGTTCGGGTTCAGGACATATGTGAGCATCGCGGTCGTCCGTTTTCCCTTGACAGCAATGGTACGGTCCTTTGGATTCGAATCCCGTGTATTCTCCTGGCCAGCAGTGAGCTTATGTTCCTGATGACCTACTGCCACAAAGGACCGTTAGATCAGTGAGGATTGGTCCCGTTCATTAAGATGACATGAACAACCCGCCCTAACCCTCACACAGCATTCATGGATAACCTGCTTTTAACGCCTTGCAACTTCACAGCAAGCGGTGAGTAGCTTTCGTTATATCGTCTAACTCTTGGAATGTCAGTTTTAGTCTAGAGAAGAACCGTCGGATATTTTGCTGATCAGCAATTGTATGATGGCAAACAGATAACAAACAGGTCGGCAGCTGTTCTGACTACAGTAATATCAAGATTTAATATGGACTGTATGACTACCATTCTGATGTCATTTATTAAAATAGCATTAGATTACACGTCATGTAGATATGTTACTAATGACGTTATGACGTTAATGATGTTATGAAGCAAAGTATGTTGAATACACTCAAGGGACGACATGATATCATGTATGAATTTGTAGGCGATGTAACGTTACATTCTGCCACGGCACGGGCTCCAGGGATAGATTGTAACCAGTAACGGTGTCATTTTCTGCGCAGATTTCTCTCAGACTCTGTACGGCGGTGTGCGGAGACCAAGAACGGTGTAACGCGGCTGGAAGTGAAGATACCAACAGACAACAACAGAACAATCCCTGATCAGGTAAGAAAACCTTTCTTCTCGACAATGTCGCACGAATTTGTCGATGTGGTTTACAACGCACTTATATTTATGCCATGAGTCTAAGATCTAAAATGTTTTTTTTTTTCGATAGATCGTGTATCAATAGGCAGTCGGAAAAAAATACGACATATACCCTGCAGAGCATAATAAACATAAATTGTAACCATGGAAACGGGCGAATACATTTCGTCTTGAACGGATCTGAGTTAATTGAGATCGGCTTAATTTCTGTGGCAAAATCTGTGGGTAAGAAGAAAATATCATGATAGTGAAAGACGAGCCAAAGATGGGTACTTCTGAAAGCAAATTCGGGATCAAGTGAAATCTGGACTTTCTGTTAAGCCGATCTTAGTGTGGGCAAGAACATAATCCAGGTTTTCAGACGGAGAGGTAGGCTGTTAGCGTACAGCCGCCAGGCCCGGCTTATTACAGGATCGCTTATTTGTCGGCTCCCCTCCATGGGTATTAACAGGATTAGGAGAGGAAACCCACCTGGGACGTTACTACGGGTGTTTGACGTCATACCGAGGAATGGGTATGATGAACAGCATGGTTTACTCCGCCTTTCTCACTCCATCAATTCCCACCGTTCTCTTTCACCTTTCTCTCTCCCTCCGGCCGTCCTTCTCTCCCGTTCCCCATTTCTCGCCATCTCTACATTGTATCTCCCTCACTCACCCCTCTCCGTATCTCCATTTCTCCCATCCACTTCATTCTTTCCTACTCCATCCCTTCTATCCTCCGATTGTACCCCCCCCCTTTAGAGCAAGTTCTCAACAACTATAGGCAGTTTGTCCTCAGACAGACCCAAGGTTCGAACTAAACCATCCATGACGTCATGCTACAAAGCACCTATACTTGCGCTCATTTGAACACCAAGGCTAGGACGATAACTATGTTTGACCCATACTTATGAGCCATAACCTGCAGATAATGCTGTTGTATCTGATGTTACTGTTGTCGATGTTGTATCTGGACGAAGGTTCCCCCCTCGCTTTTACATCAATGGTATCCTAGCAACTCATAAGGCCATCTCATCTCTATAGAGTTTTAATTCATATGATCCCTATGATTGCTGTTTTTATCATTTCTAATCAGTCAAACATCCTGATGGTATCGTTGCAGTCTGATTATAACGGCAAACAAATGAGGATGTAACTAGATTAGTTGTCATATTTCATTATCAACGATTTGTTTGACATCGATGTGCGCCGAGACGTCACTATACTTACAATGTTCGTTTCAGTTGTAGTGAATAGAGCGAGACTAGAGTGGAGCGGAAGGATGCAGAGAGATTCTGGCCAGTCCCCTCTGCATCTGGTCAAATCTTTTCAGTAGTCTTTAACTTTGCAGGAATCACTTTATCAGCCCAGCCACTGATTGAGTCGGTGTCCTTGGAAAGCGGAAGAACTGCATAGTGTGAATGGGCGGTGCTGAATAACAGGGCAACGCGGACAGAGGGGCATGAACCCAGGTCACATGGTATACTTTCAGTCGAGCCGGATCGCGGAATAAACATTTCTTTCAAGCAAACATGTTTGTGGTATCATACTATTACCCGGAGAAAGTGTGACTAGTAAATGTCATTTTGATGATAAGAGGCTTCCCGTTTCAATACGTATATGACGTTTTCATGATTAGATCGAGCGATGAGTCCATCCTCCATGCACTGTATATCTAAAAAGATCACATGTTTCCGTTGAAATCCTGAAATCCTTTCATTCATCTTACAAATTGACGTCTTTCATAAAAGCCTGCTCTATGCCACAAAGTGCATTACAGGATTTTACCCTGCCGATAGCTGGACTATCTGATACATTGTACGACCTCCACAAAACTATTCAGACAGCCTGGGCTGAACCAATTCTGCCACGGATATCACCCACGACATGGACGGATGCAGTGGAAAACAAATTGGAATTTCTGCTTCCTTTTCAATTCAGACAATTGTGAGAACTCGAATCTAAAACGGATTTTTCACAGTTGCAAGTGGACGTTAGATATCTCATTTTTTCTTTACAGTTTTTCGCGTTGGTCTGTAAACATTACATCTCGAACCTTAAATGGCGAGAGTTATTTGATGTTTTTGCTCTCTCCGTCTCATCTTCTGCTCTCTACACCCATAACTTTAAATTTGGATTGTCGTTGTCAATGGCATCATATGTTTAGAGCCCGACATGTTCACTTGTTACTGGATGTAAAGAGATGTTTCCTACGCGGAAAGAATGGTTACGACGGTGTCTTAGCTGTATATAATGCGTGTCCTGACTGCTTATTTCGGTCGGCTGTCAGAAAGCGAGTCAGCTGGAAACGTCTCACGATGTTCCCTGTCAGCATTTACCCTCGTCATTTTGACATTATATAGGTCGAAAGGGACAACGCATCCTGACTAACACGCTGGGACACTACAGCTAGTAATGGATGGTAGTTTGACATGTAGCGAAATAAACAGTGTAATGGACAGGAAGATCGGAAGGCATCGGGATGAAATGCTTTGTTTTCGTTGTAATCTTTCAACGGAAAGGAAAGTGTAAAATACTGTCATGGCAATGTCTTGAGTGCTTGGTAGTCACTGAAAGATAATTTTATTCTTCGGAATTGTGCAACATGAGAGCAACATTTGCCTTCTTTTCTTACTGGCCCTTAGCCAAAGAAAGATCACGGGGTGCCGTGCCAAATCTTGAATAAAACAAGATTTAAAAAAAAAATGAAATGACAAAGACGTGGCTCTGGAAATTTCCCTTTCCAGGTTGCATGTAATAGATCCTATCTTAAACTGTTTGTGTATGTTTGGGACACTCCCTTTTCGGTTCTTCAAGGAGAACAAAACAAAGCAAAAGACAGAGCAATAGACAAATATGCCATCACATGGTCATTGAGGTAAAGGAATTCATACTTCTTCATGGTGCATACAATAGTCCATGAAATGAATGTAATTCTATTATTTTGGAAAATCCCCATATGATCTTGAATGGTATTTCCCATACGCAGGTTCTCTGAGGTTTACATTGATCGCCCATGCCTTGCTAACGTTGGTACAGGTTCTATAGGAGGGATGGCGGGCGGACTGAGAGCCGGGCTTTAATGTCACCATGGACAGTTTTCTGAACGATACGGCGCTGAACGGGAGCGGGCCCCCGGATCACAACCTAACGTACGGGAACGGCAGCATGGCGGCGGACTCTGTGGGCGCGGGGCTGGACACGTACTCCTCAGCCATGATCGCCACCGTGCTCATCATGTCCCTGGTCGTGTACGCCTTCATCATCCAGGGGATCCTGTTCTGCCGGGAACTCAGACACTTCAACTGAGACGGGACAGCGCGCGGGGCTCAGTGGTTAGTGATCTGGCAGGGAACTCAGACACTTCAACAGAGACGGGACTGCGCGCGGGGTACAGTGGTTAGTGATCCGACTGGGAACTCAGACACTTCAACTGAGACGGGACAGCGCGCGGGGTGCAGTGGTTAGCGATCCGGCCGGGAACTCAGACACGAGTCAACTGAGACGGGACTGCGCGCGGGGTGCAGTGGTTAGTGATCCGGCCGGGAACTCTGACACTTCAGCTGAGATGGGACAGCGCGCGGGGTGCAGTGGTTAGCGATCCGGCTTCTGGACTCGAATCCCAACCTGTTGTCGCTCACCCGGCAACGTACACGATATAAGACATATAAATGAAAAGGTCGTTGGCCTTACATGTAGGACAGGACGTTTATTAGACGCAATGTCAATTGTTGTTGTCATGGCACGAACGTTGTAGTTCATGGCGACAGGGGAGATTGTAGACTATGCCGTTTTATCTTCGGTTTCCAGCTGTGAAAGGAGTATCGTATTGTATATGCCGTCTGTAGTTTAATTTTTCCAACTGAAACTGTTAGTGATATAATCCACTCACCGGGTTTGACTGCTACTACTAGCTTCCTAGTCCCTTGACCTCCGGGTCGTTGGGGGGACAAGGTAGCAGTGCAGATAGAGATCTGTCTCCAGGCTCGTCTATTTGACTGCTACCTACGGCTTAATGTGACTATGAACGCCGAGCTGAGATGTTTCAGCGGGTGGATTGAAATACAGACAGTTACTGCTAAACTTTGTTACGTCAGCCAGCATGCCATCACTACTGCGAGTACGGGAGAACTACATGTACAAGGCGTGAAGGACAAACTCAAAGCTAGTTATCTTCGTCTGGCGTATCTCTAATAAGGCTGGGTGCGCGGCGGTAGCTGAAAGCGTACGATGTAGGACAGACATGAACCAGTGTGGCAAACTTGTTATGGTTAGGAATAGCTCTCGGATTAGTTTAAAAGGTGTTGCTGCCATCATGTACACGCATTGACGTCAGTACCTAGGGTACATGTACAGTATCAGCAATATTACTGCATTTCAGTAAAGTGTTCAGAAAAAGTACTACAGTTTATGATTTATTGTGCACTGTGTATGACTGTAGAAACTGTGTTCTGTGTGCGTCGTATATCACTACATATGGGCATGAAACGTGAACTGCATGACTCACATATGGATGTTAACGTTTTATATTCGTCCATGCTAATCAAGGAGCTAAAAACAGACAGTTTTCATAGAAGTAATGTTAGAAACGGAGAGAACGTTTTGACTATTCATCTCCACACCAACCCAATCGCTGCACAGTCTCTACCCGATGTTACATGTGCATGGTCATTTACAACACTGTCATTAATATCACATCATGATCAACTGTAGCTGATGGGTATATGATCATCCATCAGCGCACTGCACCCATTACGTGTCCACCAGTTTATCAACTGTCCGTTACAGATGACATCTGTTATATGGTCTGTAACGTGAACTCTCCCCGTGTCAGGACTGATATATAGTGTACTGACACTGACGGGGGTACCAGTAATCAGACTGGGGGGGGGGGGGGTAACATGGAGAATACATTTGTTGAGTGCAGCAACTTTGTTTGTAACACGGCACTCTCCCTTCTCCGTATGTACCCTGACGTTGTCGCCCTACGCATACGTCGGCAGAACGTAATGCGCATACGGTAATTAGCCTGCTATTTAAACCTATTATAACTGCCGAATCTCTTTTGTTCTCTTTGGTCAACGTTGCGCTTGTATCGGAGTAACAGTCGTTGCATAAGATATGTTTTAGAACACAAATAAATGAATCTAAATACGCGAACAAGACCTTAAACGTTTACGTTCTGCCGACGTGCTGGCAAATGCAGTCACCATGCATGCGTGCGTCACTCTTAAATGATAAGAAGCTATTCAAACACTAGGTGGTGCATTCCTTGCCGATTGCTATACGATTCTAGAGCTTTGAGTTGGCTCTCGCAAAGAGCTGTCGGTACATTTTGTTTTGAATTCCAAACTTCTATCATTAATGGCTTTTACTTCAAGTATGTATATTTCCATATCTATCTACGTTGAAAATCTTAATGCATCATAACGTCGCTTATCCGCAGCACTAAGTGCTCTTTGCTAGCTTTACGTCAGCAACACTTCCTGCTCAGTGAAAGCGTTCTTATCTGGCAGTTGGAGGGGCAGGCTGAAACACTTATTGGGACTTATCTGAAATGTCATGATCATTCTTGTGCATCAGATTGCTTTCTGTATACCAAAACAGGACCAAAATCCACACGTTTTCTTATGTGACTACAGAGAAGAAGCATATTGAAGGCTGACGCGTGAGAACTTGTCCCGAATATAGTCTATTGTGAGAAGGTTCGGAAATCCCCAGTGGGTGGGAAAAGCTGTTAGCTCCACGAAGCGTTATGAATGATAGAGAATGATAAATCAAGAAATACACATCTTCTGCATATTAGGTGAGGAACAGGTGGGAAGGATGAAAATATATACTCAAGGTTTGTAAACGTGTAGAGGTCTATAAACATCACTTTTTTGTCACCATATTTCCCAAATACTTTTGAATACCAATATAATGAGTCAGCATAAGGCCATTGAAAATCCTGCATTTATTCAGTTATGTATAGTCTTACATATAAAAGATTATTTTCACAGAAATGGTTCATGAATTGCGTAGGTCACCCCTTTATACCCGAGTTGAAATATTCTATTGCTTGTAGGAGAGCTGTGAGACCCTGAGTTTTGCCTGGTCCCTTATGGGCCCCATACCTGCAGTGCTGAACGGCACTGCTATCCAGCATTATGAAGGTCTATTAATAGTCGTAGTTCCTTTGTTGCTATTGGTCAATTGGTGATAATTCAGAAGTGTTTGTTGCTGGAAATTCGAGAGCTCAAAATGTGTTCCACATGCACAATATACCACTGATCGTTTGTGTCTTCCTCTGCATAAAGAGAACTACCACTACCCACATGTAGGTCGCAGTATATTAACTACGTTTATTCACAAGCACAGTAAAACGTTCTCGCAGAAAATTCGAAGCTGCCAGAGATTTGTAATTAACCATACAAGCTGCATCCTTGATATGCAGTTCAATACAAAATCGCTAGGAGACGCTGATTCCAACAAGTCCATCCATGGCATCTTCATTACTCTTCTTCCAGCACGTGTCTCAGTTCGAACTTCCACCTCTCTGGAAAGACAGAGAATCGAAAGATGTGATTTATATGTCTATGTGCTATATATATATTTATATGCTACTCGAAAAATACTACTTGTAGCTGCTATATTGTATGTATACGGTCAGCTTTTAAACGTTGACGGCTAATTTCTGCATGTATCCATTTCATGTTGAAGACATCTGGGCAGCACTTTCAATATTGCCATGTCAAAGCATACAAGACATAACCATTCTTAAAGGCGCCCTAAGCATTATCAGCCCGGCCCAGGACTACTGAACACAAATTCAAAAAGTCCCATTTTCATGGCACTTTTTTACGTGCTAAGATGAATCAACCCTACTAGTAATGTATGATACATAACGGAATCAGGAAGATCATATCCAAAATGACATGTCGTCAATAATTTTTGCAAAGCTGAGGGTATTCTAAAATGTTTAGCGTAGGCATGTACCGGTTTGATATAACCGGTTTGATAAAACGCACCTACACGAAAAGTGAATCCTGAGAAGACCGACGCACGTGACGCCCAGGAAATCGGCCCAGAAATAGCAGCAGCAGTCCACCAGCGGCAGCCCCCCTCCCCACCGAGCACCTGGTCGAACCGCTAGGAGATGTCTATTCTCTTCTGTGTGTCCCTCAGTTTGGAGTGCAGACGGTCCCGTTTCCACTTCAGGTACTTCCTGTACCAAGAGTTGGACTTCCAGCCGAGAACGAAGCCAAGACAGAAGGAGACCCCGGCACACACGGCCAGCGCACGGTCGGACGGCATAGCGGACAGAGGGCAATGGGGAGGTCAGCAGGAGAAACCACTTTTGTATTAGGTAGGCACACAGGGACTTTTTTTAAAACAATGAATATCTAATCTAGATTAGTAGATTGAAGCCAGGTCGGACAGGGATATCTTGTCTAAAGTTTTTGATCTTAAATTTAATCGACTCTATGTTAACCAGACCTGATGACTACAATAAACCTGTCATATATAAACCAGTCATATAGTGCGATGAAACCAAATCGGTGTTGAGGTCAAAGTGCATCGGCCACTAAATGACCCAACCTGGAATCCCTCCGTTCTCACCACACTAAAGACGTAAAATTACTTGCAGTTGCATCATAAATGTATCGTTTTGTCCACGTACACCCCCCAAACAAACCCGGTAAAAAATGATATCAACTTAGACCTCTAAAGTTAAAGTTTGACCGTAGTCCGTACACTTCCCTTTTCTGAGTCTTTTCTGTGGCACGTTGAGACGTCGCTTTTCTTGCGCGCAGCGTGCCCTGTCAGTTTTAGACTGAGGAACATGCTCAAATTACCACGGACTCACGTACAAGGTGAATTTCCGTCCTCTTGTAACTGATCGGACAGCAAATGTAATATTGAGATGTGAGTATCAAGGACACCTTTAAGGAAATGAAAAGGTTAAAAAAAATCTTAAAAGCCAAATAGAATAAGCGGTGGAGGGAAATGAAACGTTTGTGTCTGTACATATTAAAAACAAATGAAAAGAAAAGAAAAGAACTGAAGGGAAGAAACTGAAAGGGGGAAAGAAAGTAACGTTATATAACGAATGGAAAAAAGATGTGCAAAAAAACACACACCAAAAGATTCTTTGACAGAGAAAATTATCAGTTGTTGTTGCCTACAAGTTGTCAATGAATGGAATCGGACATCCGCGGTAAAGTTTTCGGCCGCATGAAGGTGTGAGCCCGATGATTTTCTGACAGAGGGGGGTCACGTTTCATACAGCGTGAGTAGGGATTCAAGAACTTATTTATCCTGTAGTTGATCTGGACGGAGCAACAAGTATGCGTTTAACACAGCGACCAGGTGTTTGGTGCCACTTCTTGGGTTTAAGTGAACCTGGTCTGATAGGTAGAGACTATTATCCTGTGTTAGCTTCTAGTGTTTGATGTAGATGAGGTTCGATGTTTTTGACATGTTAAGCACCTCTTGATTGAAGTCTTTGATGTTCTTATTCAGAACTGAGGTTTGGTTTGGCCACCTCTGCAGCACCTGAGATATTGCAAGTTGAGCATTTGGGAAAGAACGCCTAGTTCAATTTACCATGGCGCCTTTCTATAATCCCAACTCCGATTTGCTGACGGACGCGTCTGAAACAAACGGTGTGCTATTTCACAGACACCTACGCACCAGCCTCCCTGCTTGCTGTTTGTTATCTCCATGAAAAATGGAGATATTGTTTTTGGTGTGTCTGTGTGTGTGTGTGTTTGTGTTTGTGTTTCCGGACTATTGTAGTCAGCATAACTCAAGAACCTCTGGATGGATTACGATGATATTTGGTATGTGGGCAGGTGTTGTGAAGCCGAAATTCAAGGTCGATTTTGGGCCCCCTGGTATGTGACCTTGGTACTGCAGCAGAAATTCAATTTTTGTATCTCTTGACCTGGACGTACTATGGTCTTGATTTTTTGGTGGCAGATAGCTTGTGGTGTAATGAAGACGTGGTGTGAGTTTGGGCCCCCTAGCAGCTTGCTCTGGAACTGCAGGGGCGTTATCGTGAAAATCTTCTAAGGAGAATAACTGAACAAAGGAACGACGGATTTCCATGATATTTAGCATACAGGTAGCTTAGATAGAAATGTACACAATGAAGTGCAAATTATGCTAATTATCACTTAATTTGCATAGCTAATGAGGAAAATCTATATTTGCAGTGTTTCCATTATCAGACTCAAATACATGTAACGTATCTAGTTTATGGAAAGTGGATCATCAACAGATACCAATTATGCAAATAAATTCCTAATTTGCATATTCAATCCAAAACACCATATCTCATCTAATTGGAAAATAATAGGACTGTCAATATGATACTTAGTATGCAGGTAGCTTTGACAGAGATGTACATAATGAAGTGAAAATTATGCTAATTGTGACTTTATTTGCATAGCTAATGAGGAATATCTATATTGCAGTGTTTTCCATTATCAGACTCAAATACATGTAACATATGTACTTCATGGAAAGTGGAGCATCAACAGATACCAATTATGCAAATGAATTCCTAATTTGCATAATTAATGCAAAAGCACCATAATTCATCTAATTGGAAAATTATAGTACTGTCAATATTGCAACATGTGTAAGTTAGATAAAGGTGTTTATGACCAAGCATATATTATGCAAATGTGTAAGTCATTTGCATGAATAGAATTGTTCATGGAGATATGAGGTCGTGGAACTCTTGTTATCTGAAGTATTTAGTTCTTTCTGTCAGCTGGCTTATGTCACACGGAGTATAATCTGCCTCAACACAAACGTCGTCGGAAAGTAATCTGAGTCCACGGTTCCACACTGCGGTCCTTTGGCCTCACAAGACTCAGTTTTAACATATTATTCACGAGAAATGGTGTGGATTAGATATATAAACATTGATAGTACTCAAAATAAAGTAACAGAAATCCTAAAGTTTACCATGACTCGTTTGACGCTTAATCTCAGAACGAGTCTACATTTTTCTTACAAAAAGTAGTTTACGTTACTACTTTTTCATTGCTCATTTCTTCTATAGCACTAATGAACATGCCAAAACTGAGTCCTAATTTCATTTGTTGTCGTCTGCATTTTCCCAGCCTCCACATTTTTCTAACCACTTTCTCTCTCCTCTTGAACAGTTTGTTTACTTTTTGACTTCAAACAAGCGCTCTTGTTACAGCCCAATTAGGGCGTCAAGGCGCGTGGACTGTACCAACATGTACAGACTAGAGGGACCGCCCACAAAAGTGTTGCCCGACTGACGTGCTTGGTAGACTCGATCTCCGGGCTTGTGGATGGACCTCTCAGTTCAAGAGTTAACCGCTGCTGGTGAAACATGCACACTTTCACAGAACTGCGGCAGAAGTCTTGATGTTTGCAAAAGGGGTCTAGCTTTAAGAATACGTAACGCAAACAGAGAAGACAAGTTAAACTCATAAATTCAAAGTCAAGCATGTTTAGGGGTGCTTCACCGTGTGGTAACCTGGCCACCGTGTGTATGGGTTCCCGGTCGGCTAATCATTTAGCTTGTCCTCATCTGGCAACTTGTCCGAGGTTGCAGGCTACCGTCTGCGTGCATGTTGGCATTTCAGTCATGGGGTATCAATAACGCACCCCGACCATAAATAGCGCTGGAGGCCCCGGCATACATACGTACATGTTGAACCATATCTTCTGCGCAGATCATTATATAAGGCCATGGAGTTAAGCGACACGACCTGCGTAGAACTGTGCAGCAGTCTAACAACGAGAGATCCTGACGCGCCCGAGCCCATAGCAGACCGGAGAGAACAGGACACAACCCTCGGCATGAACGCTGGTATGTAGGGGGAAAGTGGGTCGTCCACGCCGCTGGGGTGTCTGGGGTCGTGTGCTGAGCTAGTCTAAAATACCTTGACGTCCATTAATGCCTTAATTCTGCCACCCTGAGGGATTTGTGGATTTGTGGTAATCAGCTAGACCGATTAGTACACACCCGGGACTTATATTGCGGCTGGTTTAAGTGGTTGGACAGCTGGGTCTGTGCGGTACGAGGGGCGTTATACTGTGCTACTGTGCTACTGTTAACGTTCTAGAAGATGGGAGGGGTGAACGTTGTTTGGGTGTGAACGTTGCTATCGACACGCCAACTTTTATCAGAAATGATTCATACCGAAGAGGACATGCAGGGCATTTTACAGCGTAGGAAAGACAACATTATCCAGTTAAAAACCCTGCTGCTTCTCGTAAAAATCGTGACGGTTTGACTCACTATTGATAGTGTGACTGGTCATACATTCAGTAAGACACTAAAACGTATTATGTAGGCCGACGAAAGGATACACGCTCTTTCATATGACATTGGCTAGCTAACATTCGGTCACAAGTTCACATGTAGTCCAACATGCTGTCCTTGACATTTGGACGCATTGAAAGTGACCAGGGATAGAAGTATGCATCATAATATCATGCATCTGTGTGTAAACCGTACCGTGTGTGTTGTGAACTGCGTAGGGACGTTGATAACGACCCAACTGTGGCATACCTGGGGCACAGTAAGTCAACTGGCACGGTAGAAGTTGGCGGACCGTGGCATTTCTGTATCAAATTAGACTTTCAAGGTTACGTCCATTAAGTCTCAGAGGCATAAACAGAACGGCACTGAAGTCATGAAAGCCTGGCAAAATCTCATTATCCTCCCTTTGAGTAAAACTTTCGAACATTTTCCATGATATGAAAAGCACAAGTAAAATACTGCGGTCAATGGCCATCCTCGTGTGAAGTATCCGCGTATCCCTAACTGTAAAAGGCATTAGGGTCTGTGGTCTCCATTCATTTCAAGGATCTCTATTTGAAGTGGATCAATACGCTTGTTTGAAAAGCCCTGCGTGGGGAATTTGTATTCGTCCCGCCACGCTGGCCGTTATTTCACATCCTCATGCTGAAGTATTTGTTTTGAACACGGCGCGAGGAATGCTGGGGGAAACTCAATATTCTGTGCACAGCGACTTTGAGATAACATAACTACAAAGCGTGAAGGTGGGGGACTGGTAGCCAGGTAAACACACCAGTATCATCGGGACAGCTCTCCCCCGTCACGCGGGCTTTCCCTGGTTGTATTACTTCTAAGTGGTTAGTCTCAGACCCACAGGCGTTTTAGGGGTAATGTTCCTTGTAGCAGATAACTGACGAATTTGGAGCAGATTAGGGATGCAATAACACATGTACAGAAGGAGATAGAGGGAGAGGACGTATGGGAGAGAGAAAGATATAAGGATGGTACAGAGTATATGGAGGTGGAGGAGAAGGGTGATGTAGGGAGATAGATAAATAGATAGATAGATAGATAGATAGAGGGGCGAGAGAGAGATAAAACAAACAGACAGACGGACAGACAGACAGACACACAGACAGACAGATGTATAAAAGAATTGTCCAGTGTTTAACGAACAGTGTAGAGACAGACGTGGATGTACATTTCTACAGGCAGGAAAATGAAAAAGAAATGCAGCGAAAAGTGGAGGAAAATATTACATAACATGCACAGACCTGTTTTGTGAGCTTGAGAAAGTAAGCGTTTGAGAGCAACCCCGTAGGTTGTAACCTTCTGTAGGCCGTCTTGCGACATCATTGCAAACTGCAGCTTCTGCGTAATGAGTCAGCTACATTCACGTCGGCACGTCACCCACAAGTGACATGAATTTGTCGGTTGGCGTGACAGTTCAGCTGCGGGCTCTTTAAAACAGATGGACTTATGCGAAAATCACATGACTGTTGTGAGAAAAACACACCTGTACTTATCGGATAATGAACATTCGGCTGTCATTAAGAAAACAACACGATTGAGAAATAAGGGTTTTCAACTCTGATATAGATATCTTGTTATCTTTCTCTGTTCATTCCCTCCTTATTTCCTATTTTCTAATTCTTTTCTTCCATTGTAATAAACATTGCTTTATTTACGGACGAGTCTGTCCTCGTACAGACTGAACAATCACACCTTCTGACTTAACAAAACTGTTTGATTGTTTTGATCCAGTGTCAGTACTAGTGCCTTCCCGTGTGGAGCGGCAGAAGAAGGACTACCAGTCGCTGCTGGCCATGCTGGCCCGCCGCATCACCCAGCGGCAGCTCGCCCAGATGATGCTGCTGTCCACACAGTTCTACACGCAGTCCGAGTGGGAGGCGCTCGCCCAGGACACCACCTTCGACAAGCTGGTAGCCTCGCTACAGGACAAGCAGCTGCTGTCTGAGCAGAAGACAAACCTGCTGAAGAACATGTTGATTCAGATAGACAGCGTGAAGCCGGAAGTGTTGACCAAGATCAGGGAGTACGAGGCTAGGTACGGCAGCCTCGTTCAGACGTCGCAACCCATCACACACCCCGTGTTGAACCACGGCCGCTCCTGGTACTGAGGACTATGATAACTCGCGCTTCTTAGGGGGCATTCACGGCCAAGCTGCTACCTTGGAAAATCAACATCAATCGGTTAGAAATAAGATGAATTATGAGATAAATTCTACAGTGATCCAGAGAAAAGACTAGGCGTGCAAAAGGACTAGGGTTCGTCCATCGAATATCGGGGGCTTCATCATCATTTCGGGCATGTTGCCAGAACTAAGTTCACCCTCTCTTTAAAGCTTTCCAGACGTTTCGGTCACCCATAGCATTCTTTTATGTCCGCAACCTGCAACCAGACATCCCGAGCAAGGTCTATGTAAGTCTTTGCAAATCAGTGGCTTACATAGGTTAATCGCTACAAGTTGGCCATGAATGTCTTCCTGAAAGACTGGAGCGAGGCCACAGGCAAACAGACTTATCATGTGTGACTTTTAAGTGCCTATGGGGTCATGGATGAGGACAGCCAGGATCCTGAAGAGTCGTGTGGCCATGTTGACACACGTCAGAGCGTGATTATCACGGGACTGGCCCTTGTATGGGTGGATCAATTGTGAAGGAACAGATAAACAAACGATACAAACTAGCTGTAGACGTCAAGCGTTTTAGACAAGATAACTTGGAATGGGGAAGACAACATGTAGACGACAAAACGGATGTTATATAACATCCATTAAAGCGTTGTTTTCCAGTCAGGTTCACAGTTATGTTTTACTATCTTATAAGAGATTTAGATATCCTATCGTCTTCGTTTTTCCCTGACTAGTAGTCATAGCTTTAATCTAAAATATTGTCTCATCTCAAAAATTAAAACGATTTAAGTGTCATCAACTGCTGAAAGCAAACGCCATGTAAATGTTTGAAACTTGAAGGGCTGATGCTTTAAATAAATAGTATGGCATGTATCTAAGCGGCTGTCATTGTATTATCGGCGATCATACATTATCACTCGTTGTAGTCCTGACGTCTATCTATAAATATTTGCAATCTAATGGCAATAAGATGTTTTGCGTGTTTCTGGCACATTGGTGTATCTCGTTCTAACATTCAGCCACGCAAAATGAAAATTTTCAAAAAACAAAGTAGAAATTTTCTATCACAGCATCTTCACCAGCATGCACTGGCATATCGTCTGAATGTTTAACAATAAGGTATGGTCACTGGTGTATATTGTTAGATATTCGTGAGCTGTCATGTTAGGCGAAGAAGAAAGTGTGAGTTTGTTTTGAAGTAAAAGGAAAGGCGACGCAAAGTGGCGTTCTGAGTTGGAAATGTTTGGTTCAATGTGAAAGGTCAGGAAGGGTCAACTTTAAAATGTAGAGCAGCTGGTGACTAGATAGTAGTAATGTACGGTACGGTCTGCAAGGCCGTCTGGACCATCTTGCAAAAGTTATCCTATAATATTTGTTTCCACCATTTGTAGAGAGTCTAACTCCTCGGAAATCCCTACATTTGTCGACGCCAAGGCGTCAAATCATTCGGTGAAAAAAACCCAAACTGTTAGAAGGCGTGGCGTGGTATTGATCTTAATGTCATTCTGTGTACATACGCGAATGTGAATAGATATGGCACAAATAAAAACAAACAACAGTACCATCTAGGATCTACTCAACGGTGATAGAAAAAACTTGTCAGAAAAGGTTGTTTAAATCAGATCAGTCGCTAGGCGACGCTATTTTATAGTGCAAGGGGCTAACAAATCAAGTCGTTGTGAATTGTTCCCCCTATCGGAGTTAACGAAAAGCTCAGCAACCTCTGCCTGTGTCTTCGAGTATGAGTCTAGACTGGGATGAGCGTCGGTCTCTACACCTCTTTGATAACAAATTGGATTTATCCGTAGCTAGATCTAGCTACGGATAAATCCAATTTGTTATCAAAGAGGTGTAGAGACCGACGCTCATCCCAACCCAAAGGCAATGATAAAGAGACCGCCAGCTCGATGTTTGAAAAGGAAAATGACTGTTAGATGAAATCACAGAACATCAATGCTATCAAATACGTCTGTTGTAGAGAAAAACAACTTTTATGAAAGGTAGTGTAACCAGGAAATACAAGTGATTCCCCCGAGGATTCTTCGTTTGAGAGCAGACCGCATGACTAACCCGATATCATATCGTGAGAATCACTTTCTCCCCTGCGGCGTAGGTGTCACACATTCCCCCGACCTTATCCCGACAACTGGCTTACCTTGTCCCGACAACTGGGTGGATGGTAGCCTGACCACTTTTGTGCCGATCATGTCACAACCATTTCACAACCAGAACATGACTTACTCCTAACCGAGCCCCGAATACTTTCAGATCTACTCCCTAACACCGCTTACCATCCAGACGTCTCCCTCGTAACTGATACCTAACCAACTGCCAACTCTCTTTACGAACTGAAATGGACATAGCCAGTGATTTTCAAAAGAGGGTCCGTTTTGTTTGCAATCAGACTGATCCATACTTCTATGTTGTAAACATCCCCAAGAGATCAAAGTGGGGTTAACGTTAGCTTCAACACGTACACGGCTTCTACGTGCCGACTTTTAAAGGTCGGGGTCGTTGGTTTTGGTAGTAGTCGCGCGCTTCGCTTGGGAAGGGGATAGGAGGGTTCGTCGAGCTGTTCGGTTGGTAGCCGGGCTCTGTATATCCGGCAGCTGGGCCGCTAGCCTGGTTTCGTGTTTATCTACTTAAAGCCATCGGATTCTTACCCGGGGCAAGTCGTAAAGGAAGTGTTCCTACTGAGACATGTCCAGCAGTTTGAGTGGTGGATTGACCCCCATAACCACATAAATTCATAAAAGGATTACGGCGTCTGCCAGCCAAGAGCAGGGCCTGATTACCATCATGATAATACTGGTAAAGAAATTCAAACTTTTTCTGTACTGGTTTTTATAAGAACATTATTAAACCATGCAGAATGGCTCAGATAACTCTAAGAAAGCTACATAATCCAAGGAGGTTTCAATCAGATAAGATCCCTTGGTCTTGGATAATCAAGACAATACTATCTACAACTTTCAGGTTTTGGAAATTCAACCTTGTTCAAATTTTCAAATCAACCCTGTCAATGCAGTGTCAGAGTATCTAATTTTATCTACATTGTCAACTTGAAAATGTCTTCCCCACATTAGCTTTGGTATTTGTGTGCCTACAAATATGACTTGTAATTTTGGTATCTACTTGTATTTTGGTATCTACTTTATTTCTGGGCTAAGTGCCCTTCTTGATGTGTAGCCATACTTTAATTTCTGATATCTGTTGTTATTTCAAACATAAGCTGAAGAGTAACTTGTACTTGGTAAACTGTCTCAGGCAGACCCACTGATGTGCACTGCACGGCTGCCAGTAGCATACTGAAGCCTATAGTTTACATTATCCAGCCTTCATATAGTTTTACTGGGATCTTTAAAATAATAACAACAGCTTACGTATTTCTTGTCTTCAACGTTTTATTCTTTGTGGACAGGTGTCTCAAAAGCTTATGAAACTGACACATACATCGAGTGGTACCGTAAGTAGTCCGTTACAATCAATACATACACAATCTCGGGCGTAATTCTGAAGTAAAAGGAACCCGAAGTTATATTCATTCCATGCCAGTACGTGATTATCGATACCAACAGTATTGATAACAACAGAGATATCATTATTTCAATTCAGTCTCCTTTCTCGTGGCGACGAAATTTTATAAAGTTAACCTTTACAGAACTGAAGCATCGCGACTGCCTCGTTTGCCGGCTCTGAACACAGGAAACGGGCTTCGTAGCAATCGGTTACCATGGCTACGTGTGCTCAGGCCACACTCGTCTCGCAGCCCGCACTCACATTGGAGACTAATGAAGCCACGTGCACACCGTTAATGACAGTTCAACTGAATTCCAGCCTATGTTCATAAATGTAATCAGTCATAGAAGACGATGAGCAAAGGTACACATTTTGTGCTCACACATCGCCACATTCTGATATCAGTATAAATATTTCCTTACAAAATTCACAGCGTGTCTTGTTTATAAATGGTCAGGAAAAAAACGTAGAGATATTTGACGGGTGACGATGTAAACTCGTGTATTCAGATCGTTTAGAAGTTCTATTCTATTCCATGATTTAACGGAGGAAATCAAGTTTCAAACTTTCTCAAAAATTTCCCTCAACTTTCATAGCATCTATTTCTGGGTGACATTCATCAATATGTACAAAAGATATCGTTTCATATTGCCCAACCGTTGTTAAGGCAGCATAGGGCGGAGTGCGCTACTCCTTTCCTTCTGCTACGCGCCTTTTTTTCGTACACTTATATAATTACTACCCCAAAAATTGCGATAACAATTATAGCATAGTCCACAGCATGACACATCCTTGATTTAACACATACAATTTTTAAAACATTTTAAAGTTCTGTAGAACATACATCGACTGATATATGCTGTATTTACATCCTGCGTTCAGAGAATTCGTTATGTACAATACCTGGCCACAAACACAGGAACCAAGTTAACCCATGCAATACCGGGGTCGACCGGTCTCTGTCTGCTCCAGTATTTGAAAGGCAAGATTTGAAATACATGGCACTTTCATTTCATTTCTGTAATATTCAGCTCATTACGTTTGGATAATTGCCCGTAGCTCGCGGCCTTTTTTATTTTGCTCATGCTCAACCAAAACGGAGATTCGGCGACATTCTGGTGTTCAACAAATTCGACCAAAAGTCGTTGACAGTGTGACCCCGCCTCAACAAACTAATTAAAGTAAAAGTGATAAACCCTAACTCGTTCGTATCTCCGCATACCACACCATACCAGACTTTTCTGACAGTATTCTGAATTTGTTCCCCACTTTGTCGTGTTTTTTCTGTCACCGAATCCAGTTGTCAAGACGCGTGTGGAAAATCGTGTGTGTGCACAAAGAAAAATAATCTGACTTTTCTTTGAGGCAGGAGTTATTAGCATGGTAAGATCTGTATCCCTTGAATACTTATGTCTCCAAATCACATGCTGTTTTTCTAACGACATACCTTCAAATGTGAAAGCAGCGACTTCCTCCACACTTTCTACAGCTCACAGAATATCCTAAATAAGCATTTAGTCTTTATCCACAATCCTAAATTTTTTACAGCGCACAATTCAAAATATCCTAGACGAACATTCGTAATTGTATCATTGTATCACTGTGGTTCCACAATGAAGGTTAGACAATAATCCTGTACCCAGTTCTCCAACATCACATGCACATCTGAGGAAAGTCTGTGCAATGTAAAACCGTACAGACATACCAGGACTATACAGCTGCTACACTGAAACACCATGAGATGGGGCCGGTGTGTGCTTCTAGCCAGTGTTCCCTTTCCATATCCCTTTGTTATCTATGTCAACAAATAGCATCGCCATATATTGCAAAATGTCCCTTGGTATAAGATTTATCTATCTGCGTGCCTCAGTGTCAGGTATGCAACATTACCACTGACGACAATGCTAAGAAAAGTCATCGGGTACAAGATTAAACCAATATACGTGCCACTTTGATCCATACATCAAATGTCAAAACTACAGCGTTGTTATTACCCATAATAACATATATCTCGTCGCTTAATGAAACCGCAATAATGTCTGGTATAATCACTTCCTGTAGGGGTGAATCAAATAAGTATCACACCTCCCAGTTCAAATTTTCAGATATGTCAGCAGTTTACAAAAGCGTTCAGAGCTATGCGATACTTCCCGATCTACCATAAAGGAAACTGAAAAAAGATGTCATAGCCGTATAAATAGAAAGAACTGGAGCGCATTTAAACCATGAACAATCCTATGCTCAGAATACATAGCTTTAGGTGACTTTTTTACGTGTTTGGTATTAGATCAATACACCTCTGCAAAGTGTCATTACAAAGTACAAACTGATTCTACACTTTCGAACGGGGTAGCTTTGACATGCCCAGCTTTGTATCTCCGTTATTATTGTCCTGATATAGTCATATGGTGGTCCTCCGGTTGTACCTTCGCGCGGACCCGTTCGGCATTTCCTCGTTGTGTCCGCCTTGGAGCATCTCAACTGTGACCGTGGCCAAGGCCGACCGGACGGAATACCCGGGGAAGTTTTTGCGCTTGCACAGTCCCTTGGGGCAGTACTGACACAGTGTTTTGGCAAAAGCCCTGCGGAACTCCATACTGGAGCATGCGTAGATGATGGGGTTGAATCCCGAGTTGACGTAGCCGAGCCAGGTGAATATCGCGTAGAGGAAGTCCACCCCGTCGATGCACTGGAATGAGCATGCGCTGATAATGATGTTGAGGACGAAGAAGGGCAGCCAGCAGAGGATGAACACGCCGATCACTATAGATAGCGTCTTCGCCGCCTTGTGTTCTTTTGTAAACTTCTGCAGCCTCTTGGCAATTTTAATCTGTCGCAGTTTCTTGTCGTTCGCGGCTATTGAGAGTCTCTCGCCGTTCGACACAGCCCCGTTACAGGGCACCAGCGACTCTTTTCTCCCGTTCGCCCCGCCGCGATGGACACGTAACGACAAACTCTCCCCGTCTTTCCCGTCAGCGTCGAACACTTTCACGCCCTGCATGAGGCTCTTTCTCTGGCGGGCGGCGATTCTGTAAATCCTGTAGTAAGTGAAGAGCATGATGAGAAGAGGCACGTAGAAGGAGACGATCGAGGAGGTGGCAAGGTAAGTAGTGTCCGAGGTGAAGAGGCACAAGTGTTCGGGGGAGCTCGGGTCGCCCACCGCCTGCCACCACGCGATCGCCGGGAAGGAGATTGCCGCCGAGCAGAGCCACACCAACGCGATCATCAGACGGGCCCGTCCGACTGTCACGCGGCAGGGATACAACACCGGGTCGGTGATGGCCCAGTACCTGTCCAGTGAGATTGCACAGAGGTTCAGTATGGACGCCGTACTGCCCATCACGTCCAGTGAGTGCCAAATGTCGCACCACAGCTTCCCGAACAGCCACTCTCCTCCCGTAACTTCCAAGGAGATACCGAAGGGCATGACCAGACTTCCAATTAGCAAGTCCGCGTAGGCCAGGGATACGATGAGATAGTTTGTAACTGTCCGGAGTTTCCTGTCCCTGTACACGACAGCGATGACCAGCAGGTTCCCCGCGATGGTGAAGACCGTGAACAGGGACAGGACCAGGATGACGATCGGCCCGGCACCACCCTGAGGGGCGGCGATGCCGGTCGGCGGGAACGTCACGTTACTCACGTTCATGGTTCCGTGCCTCCCGTAGCTGCAGTTCGTTCTTCTCGTAGCAGTGACAGTGCCCTGCGTATTTTCTTATACCTTACGAATTTTGGTCAGATAGGACGACGAAAAGTATGGCAGTACATCAACACAAAACCTAAGAATCAAGTTTCTCGCGTATCCCGTGAAGAGTAGGACTCCTGAACCTGGAAACGTTTCCACCAGGTTGTACCGTCGCCAGGCAGCTGTGATCTCCGACTGATTACGGCACACCGGGGACGTCAGCAACCAGCAAACCCGTCATTCCTGGAACATGAAATGAAACAACAACGAATTACAATTTGTTCACTTGTCACAGAAATGCTTTGTGTGAGTTATTAACTCTATATATGACATCTCGTGCCCACCCACCTACCTGATGGGGGAGGCCACCTTATTTGCGGGAGGGGTGCACATTACAAGTTACTTATTCTTCAGTATTGTTTCTGAGTCTCTTTCTCTTCATTCAAGAACGCTCAAGACATGAGTAACAGGGTTTCTAATTATTCAATGCAATATAGCCGGGCCTGACACAGTCATCCCATCTACTTAATCACATACAGTCAACTCTGGATTCACCAACTGCTCAAGGGACAGAGGCAAAAAGGTTGTGGAGTTAACTATGTACAAAATGGACATGACTGTTTTGAGGTGGTTGGCCGACCAGATTTGTACATTGATGAATTTTCGACAACATCCCCAATATTTGATATATTCAGTGGTGTTTTGAACACAAGGGGCAAGCTCTCAGTGACATTTCTAATGACATAGATTAGACAAACAAAAAACCGTTTCTCACCAAAGAACGGGTTTTCTCCAAAGCTATATCAACCCCCACACGTAAGCAAAGTACCGTGCATCGGAATTAAAAGGTGCAAATTGATACTGATTATTAACATCAATGCCTCACAGGTATACATAACGCTAATTAATGACAAGTTGGAGGCAATTATTTTTAGATTTGGATTGTTAAGTAAATTATCGCCCCAGTTGGTATTAAAGCTATGACGGGAAGAATGAGAAAATGATTTTAGAAATAATATATAAGTACCGATATGGTTGAAGTTAATTGATATCATGATAGGTTAGTGTCTGTTTGACATTTACTCGTATAACACCCGGTGGCAGAGCAGGAGGCGAACTGTTTGATCCCACAGGAATACAGTTATCAACTTATTGCTTGTCTTTATCTTCACAGACACCATGAGCACAAAGGTAACAAATTACAAAGCAATCAAATAACACGGAAATCATATTCTGATTGCGGGAACCGTCAGATTTCCCGAAGGATCCAAATCACAACGAAGGCAACAGCAGCCCTTTGGCAGGAATACATCCTGGATACCCGTTTCCTGTTTTCCGTGCTGTGTACGTAGCAGAATTTCAGAAGTATATTATTACCATATATTTACATATTCATCTCCATGGAAAATGGAGATATTGTTTTGGGTGTGTCTGTGTGTCTGTGTGTCTGTTTGTTTGTTTGTTTGTGTTTCCGCACCACTCCAGTCAGCATAACTCAAGAACCTCTTGATGGATTACGATGATATTTGGTATGTGGGCAGGTGTTGTGAAGCCGAAATTCAAGGTCGATTTTGGGCCTCCTGGTATGTGACCTTGGTACTGCAGCAGAAATTCCATTTTTGTATCTCTTGACCTGGACATGCTATGGTCTTGATTTTATGGTGGCAGATAGCTTGTGGTGTAATAAAGACGTGGTGTGGGTTTGGGCCACCTAGCAGCTTGCTCTGGAACTGCAGGGGCGTTATCTTGAAAATCTTCTAAGGAGGATAACTCAGCAAAGGAACGATGGATTTCCATGATATTTAGTATACAGGTAGCTTAGACAGAGATGTACATAATGAAATGTAAATTATGTTAATTAGAACTTAATTTGCATAACTAATGAGGAAAATCTATATTTGCAGTGTTTTCCATTATCAGACTCAAATACATGTAATTTATGTAGTTTATGGAAAGTGGATTATCAACAGATACCAATTATGCAAATAAATTCCTTATTTGCATAATTGATGCACAACACCATATCTCATCTAATTGGAAAATTATAGGACTATCAATATGATACTTAGTATGCAGGTAGCTTAGATAGAGATAAACATAATGAAGTGCAAATTATGCTAATTGTGACTTAATTTGCATAGCTTATGAGAAAAATCTATATTTGCAGTCTTTTTCATTATCAGACTCAAATACATGTAACATACTAGTATGTAGTTTATGGAAAGTGGAGCATCAACAGATACCAATTATACAAATGAATTCCTAATTTGCATGATTAATGCAAAAACACCATAATTCATCTAATTGGAAAATTATAGGAATGTCAATATTGCAACATGTGTAAGTTAAATAAAGGTGTTTATGACCAAGCATATATCATGCAAATGTGTAAGTCATTTGCATGAATAGAATTGTTCATGGAGATATGAGGTCGTGGAAGTCTTGTTTGCGTTTGTTCTAAGAAATTAATATGTTATGCATAAGGGTACATGCTATTACTGTCGTGCAAAATCAAAAGTGCAGATATTCAGGTATTGAAAATAGAAAAAGAATACAAATGTAGTGACAAGAATAGAACTGACAAACCGCCATGCATGGTGTAAAAACCAATATCAACGTATTCAATTCTGGTCCTTGTAACATGGGACAAAACAAACACATTGTTATATTGGTTCAATACCAGTTGTCTGCTCTATTCTGTCTCTCTGTAAATCCGATAGATATTGAATATATTCAATGTCATACCGTATGCGAAGCCGGATTCTATATAAAAAGGTACAACACAAGGCTACTGATGTCACCGATATCAAAGCAGACTCTCAATGGAGAGAACTAGAAGTCATGTTATCTCATTTTATGTTGATACGTATAAATGTTGTGCCAAGAAAACAGTCCATGGCGCACAATTTTCATGTTATATTCCACCAGTGAGTTTCTCAATCTTGTATCTACGACACACAAAAAGCAAGAGCATTCTATTTCACAGGCAAGCTTGAGATCCAGTTCGGAAGTGCTAACCACAGGAAGACTACATGCCGCGGGTTTAGTCAAGGACATCTGGGTGGGTGTCGGTCTTCTGAGAATTCACTCGAGACATCTTACAAGACTGAAGCATATATGCATGTAACGTTATCATTTCAATATCTATTTCCTCTTGAGCAGAAAGTGAAATATTCAATCAGTATGATTGTGATAGTGCCTTCCAATTGGAATCAGGTGAACACGCGCGTTGGCTACGTAAGGGGCATGATAGTCCAGTGGCATAGCTTGAAAAATTAGCTGAATTATGCAGATTTGTCGGAAAGCACCAAATTCGGCACACATGTAGTTGAACATATTCTGCACAAATCTGGATATGGAGGCATCCCAATTTCCGCCCAGGAGAACTATGGCGTCATCTTGAATTGAGAACCCCGCAAATAGACCACCCGGTCAACTTCCAATGCATTATTTAAAAGAAGGGGCAAAAATTCAAACATCAACAACATTTATTCATAAAAATTTATATGCTGGTACAGCCTCTTTCGAAGACCATAAATCTGTGGATTTTTGTCAATACCATGCTTTTATTGAAAAGTCTTGGGTCCTTAAATGTCATGTTGTAAGTAATTTTTAGATGAAAAATCGATGGTATACATTGTATCATCAAACAAATTTGCATAATTTTCAGCTAGACTATGAAGAATATTGGGCATTGCTCCATCATTCTTCCGTACCTCCAAGCGTCTTATGAGACCAAAGTGGTGCATCAAGAACGGGATTTTGTTACAATCAAAAATGTATGTGCAACACTAGAAAAGACATGCATGTGATCTGAGAAAAACCGTGATGTACATCTGTAGATGTCAATCCACGCATCTCATTGTCACATGGCCGGGAACCTACTAGCTTCATCTCTCAACGGCTCAAGGCTCAAATTTCCACCATAAGCCTCAATGATTAAGAACATTATGAATAATCCTACACGATTAACTGATTCCAGATTTACGCAAACATCTAATCACTTCTTTACTATGCTAAGATCTACTTACTGTCACTGCCGAATCCCTTGATAGACTTTTAGGCCATCCTAGCCAGAAAGAATATGTAACCTTCTCATTTGGTGGTAATAAAGTAAAAAGTAGGTGCATTTTGGAAGTATTTATTTTGTAAGTAACCCTGTATCCATCTGCAGCGGTAGTGATGGTTACAACTCACTGACATACACATACATACATAATATCGATATGAAATACAATTTCCAACAAACCAATTTCAAATCTTTTTTGTACCATTTATACGGTTTATTACACGACCGCCACCTTACACAGTGGTGTTAATTCTCCTGAAAGTCAGTTATTTTGTCTGCCAAGTCAATGACGAAATCCATCTTGAAATCATTGGTAGTAAAATGATCATACCAAGCTGGATTTTGTCTAAAATCCTATATGAAATCCTAGCTGTATCAATTTAATGATCTCAGAATAAGTCGCATTATAAGTCTGACTGGCGATCAAAACAAAACGAACGGAAACAGAATATAAATCACGTGCACGGTGATATAAAAGCCACTAATGACATCAGGCAATACCATGGCAGCCGCACACTAAGCAATGCGCGTACAGACTAGTATTAGTCACAACTGGACGACACAAAGACAATAAGAACCAGGCCAGAACTTACCATGCAGTCAGCAATCAGCCCCTTTCTCCTTCACTTGCAGACAATCTATACTTGACAGACTATACGTGATATACACCGAGCGCAACGACAGCCAGAGAGAAACTGGCTCCAGCCGAAGCGCACCGTGTTATTGACGAGTCTTCCGTCGGAGGGACACACCCACTTTTGACGTCAGAGCTCTTACTCGCGTAAACAGACGGAGATTGAGACCGTGAAACTTATTATTAAGCTTATTACTATCACAAAAAAGACGTCAGCTTCGTGAAAAAGGTGATCATCTACGAGCCAGATGCCAATTCTAACAAATCTGTCGTCGTAAAACCTTTCATCTATGCACAGTCTTACAAGCTCTTGCGTCAGTAGACGCAAGAAAAACAATTATGAAAGGTGTTATTATAATCCTGGTAAGACGAAACGTCTCCTATTGGCTTAACATTGATAACCACTTAAAGTGTATGCTAAAAAAAGAGAATAGATTCATTGGTACTATAGATAATAGATACAAGTCTAACACTTATTATAACAGAGATTTTATACTTATGCTGAATATTCCTGCTGGACCAACTAGCTGTGCAGTATACTATGTGTAAACTGTGCAAAAGACACCTGGATAGAGCACGGCAAACCATAAAAAATCAGTTTGTAAGACTGTCAAATGTCGGTGTTTTATGATTGGCCTTACAGAAGTTTCCAACTTAAGAGAGACATTTTGTTAACCTCTCTACGAATGGTTGATTTGAGGAAATCTTTGTCTCTTTCTGTTGACAGGGGATCGTATTCAACAGGTGTTTTCAGTTGTAGACGAAATATCAATCTATTGGCTGCTACTGTGTAAGCAATGAGCAGTACTGTTGTGCATAAAAAGGTTTCATCCAAAAGCAACAGAATTGTAAAGACGTTGTTTCCTTCATTCTTTCCTTCAGGTCTTTCCAATCAATACAGACCTGTCTGCAAGCCCTTCACACGTACGTATGCCCGTAGGTCATACCAGTTTAATGTTATGGCTGGCATACCGAGCGCATTGATTTCGGTCTTTTCCTGGAAAAAGAGCTTCTCTCGACACCTGGGCAGTGATTCGCGACAATGCTCGCACTCCAGAAGCCACCGGGCGCTATAGATATCTCCAATGTAAGCCTTCCCTTCAACCCAAAAAAATGTCGTAACTGTCATGACCCCACAAGTGGTGAACTATTTTTTCGCAATCTAGAGTGAGACGTGGTGTCTTCAAGTTCAAAGCTGCCATTCGTCTGAGGAAATTTGTGAGGTCTCGCGAAATGGAGAAGTTCACCGCTGACTTCAGGCTGAAGGGTTTATCACCCATCTGTATTTGCACGGTACATTTCATCTCATTCACTTCAGGCATATCTAGAATCCATTAGTCCCAGAACAGTCTGGCTCAGGGGATTATCTGTCTATTATGCAGTAGTTGGAGATGCTGCTGCCTCGCAATAGGAATTGCATAATTGTACATTGATGCATTTTTAGCGCGAAAACCACTTAATACCGGGTGAGCGAGGGGAACTCCAATCTAATCCAATACAAGACGGGGCTTCTACAGATGTCTAACTGTCAAAGTCAGGCACTTTTGCCAGAAAAATAGAAATTATAGTTACTGACGCTAGTTTTGCTGCATATTGCTACACAGCCTCCATGTAATAATGCAGCAACGACAGTAGTAGACTTCGTGCAAACATGAAGTGTCCTGTAGGGTATGAATGTACTAATGAGGTACTTGTCAACGATAAGGTTACATGATGTATGTAGGTTTTATGAGATGTCGTCAACGAGAAGCATTGAAACAAGTAATTAGATAGACCAAGTGTATTTCAGGGTCAAAAACTTGCCTTATTAGGTGGTAAGTAACATGTTAGATGAACCTAAAGGGCAACGTCGACGTCTGCGGGCAGTGTTCCCGCGAAAGGGTTGGACTCATTAGCCACGCCTGGACTCAGTCAAGGGCCAACAGTTGAACCTGCACATATACACATACACATTCACAAACACGCGGACGGTATAGCAGATGGCGTGGAGCTGTGCGTTTCGTACTTACCCAATCACACATTAGGAGATAAAGATAAGCTTGTCGTCTTGGAACTACTGATGAGATGTAATCTCAATAATATCAGTAATAAAAGTCTGAATCCTTTCGTATGTCTCGAATCGAACGCCACATTCCCGCACGGAGAAACATTAACGGTGTAATTATTTCTCATCTCGGTAACTAGAATCAGTCTGATGACTCTGAGGGACTGAGACACAGGAGACCCATCGCTCGCTCATTATGAAACATTAATTACATTTCAGCTGCACCGCCTGGGCAGGGAGTGACTGACAGGAACAGCGCGCTTCAATAGTTCTTTGTGGATGCAAACGATGATGATGATGAGAAAGGATGGGAAAGATGAGAAAGGCAAACTAACTGACTATAGTAGAAATACAGGGTTAGGTAGATTCGTGAGATGTGGAATGTTTTCGAAAGTACTTTTGATGTCTTGTTTCTTTGACTAGTAAACTAGTCATATTTACCTTCTGTATCGTATGTTTCATTCAGGGGAAAACTCACAGCATCGGCCTTTGGTCTACATGTAACTGATATTCCCTCGCACCAAGCGACTGTCGCGCTTGTAGCAGATCAAAGTCGACATGGAGAGCATA
The DNA here is from genome assembly GCF_035083965.1 of Branchiostoma lanceolatum. Classification (NCBI taxonomy): domain Eukaryota; kingdom Metazoa; phylum Chordata; class Leptocardii; order Amphioxiformes; family Branchiostomatidae; genus Branchiostoma; species Branchiostoma lanceolatum. The sequence continues at coordinate 22,143,100 of NC_089724.1, read as the reverse complement.
CAATTTGCCACATCTATTGCCTCTGATCACAATACAAAAGTAACATTGCGTAAACACATTGTAAGTGAAAATTGTTTGAAGCCCATGGCCTGCAAAAACTCGGACTTCCTGCTGTTGAGATGGCATATGTAACATACATTACTCCATGTCAATATGAACATCATCATATCTATGAAACACCACTCTTATCTTACCGCATCATTACAGTGAACGTATGGAGTGTTCGAGAGCTTCATCCACAGTGTCTGCAACGTCATTACACTGTCTTTTGTGCAGAGATCACAATTTCCTGGTAGTACTCGATATGTTTATTTCGGTCGCCTCTGTGACAGGACGTTGTGTAAGTGTAGAGGGTGGTGAAGTCTTGAAGTCTGGCCAAGGGAAGCTTTACCGACTTTGTTTTGTCAGACCTGAGGTTGTATTCAGCTATCTGATTGATCAGATGTTTCAACATTGAGAATGACTGTGAAAACGATTGCCGGCTCATCCTGACTGATGCACAACTAACGTTGTAATGATGGTATAACACCATCTGAAAACGGTCTAGCCAAGCTATTCCCTCTGATCGATTTGTATGAAGAATTATCCATCTCCAGTTTACCCAAGTTGACGCTCCAATGGCAAGGTCATCTGAGATATCGTGCCGATGGAGCCGAATTTGTTCCCAGTTGGGCTGACCTTCTGACAGTGTGATATACAAACATATCACAGCTACTGTCTGAATGTATGCATGTCTGCCAATAACGACGTGCTTTCCAACATTAAAGACAACTTAGTTAGAGGGAGGCTTAGACTAAGCCTCCTAGAGGACCTTACTTGCCCCATTAGAAGTCAGGAGCTATAGCAAGATCAGGGAACACACTTTGAACATCTAGTTCATTTATTACAAGCTCGTTTTCATAGTTTTAAAGTAAATAAAATTCTGTCTCTATGGTGGTTGGTGGCGACATAACCCGGGATCCCTTTTTCGAGTAATGGTATATTTTCCCTATTTATGTATACAATGAACAATTCTTAGGCTAAATTCGTTTCCATGATGTTTAGAGTTGAGATTTGGTCTAGGAAACAAGTGTTAAGTGCCTGGGTAATGCTATTTTGGTGGCTGGATGATATATCCTTTTGAATGACTTCAGTGTGAAATCTATATTGACAAGTCGTAAAATACGTCACAAGCTTGGACCTTTGTGCGAATAAAAAGCTAACGACCATACCCGTCCTATAGTTATGGTTGCTGTATGATGTCTTGGACAGTTGACGATCTGAATGAACGGTAAGTAGACTAAACTGGACATACAGTTTATTATGCAGAATGCAACAGATTTTTGACTATAGCTAAAGCGTGACGAAGGTCACATGCGATATATTAAACACAGAACTTTTGTTTATTAGAGCAATTTCATACCGTATCCACAAGGGACATGGTACGCGATCATCAGGCATCAATACAAACGGCGGGGAGAAAACGACTTAGCCTGCAGGCGCACTGCACCGCTCCGATTGACTCAGTTCACTTGACTTCACTCCCCATCGCGCCTGTAGGTACTAATCCCTACACGTACCTAAGAACACCCTGCCAGCTGCCAGAAGCATTAATTAACCTCCCTCTATAACAGACAACCCGTTGAAGGTAATACGGTAACCTTGCTAGAAGTGAGAACATCGACCCTGTAGAACTAACACCAGACGTATGAGGAATAAACTCCAAGGATAAATCACCCGAAACGACCCAGGGACATCCTCTGGAAGTAGAATTGACTAACGCTGCTCGAATCGTTATGTTTCTCCAACGTCTACAGATAACAGTTGTTGTCCTCACCTTTGAGGACCGCACGATATCCTAACCCTCACCTACTGGCCTCTAGGGCCAGTTTAATCAACTCATCGGGAGGCAATTTGCCGGGCTGGCAGACAGAGTGTTCCGACGGGAGAATGGCCTGACCCCTGCCATCCTCACGGCGCAGTTTCAGACAAATAGTGCCATTAACGCCAAAGAACACTCGGGACGGGCTTTCGGTCACGACAAGTTTACGATGAGGGCGGGGAATATCTGTTCAGGGTCAGACGAGCGTAAGCTGATCCCAGTCTGAGGTGATTCACAGACCTGAAGGCAGTAATCTCCAGCGATAGGACTGCTCCCAGAGAACGGCAGGCAGAGGAGCCGTCTGGCTGCGTCAACACTGCAGTACATGTATCATTGACCATTAAACTATGCACTAGATCTGACACTTTTATTTTATGCTCTTCGACCATAATGCCACATCTTAAAGTAGATCAAGGTCACAGAAATTGCTTTAAAACTCTCCAACATGCCATGGCGGTTCTACTGTGCTGGGTCCATTGTCAAGACAGGCAGAAAAATGAAATAGAAATAAAAGGTGCAGAAGTACTAAATGTAGTGTTGACTCAATGATAATATCCTGTTGCATACACCTACATGTATGTATATATCTATAACCTTTAGCAATAGCACATAACATTTAAGGGACCGAGAAACAATTCAGGCTCCTAGTAAAGACCGATTTGTTTTGTGAAAACACACAGAGGAGTTTCCTTGATCTGTCATATATCAAATGTAACGTTTACATCATTCTGCTTAGTAAGTCTTTCTTTTCATCATATCATAGAAATCCAAGAATGTTTTTATACCTCCAGTGTGTAACGACGTGATCTCTAGATGGACTTGTGTACAATTACACGTGACGTCTTAATTATAAGCGGGTCATCTTACTTTTAAATTATATCTTGTACATTATGCAAAGGTATTCTGAAACTAGTCCAACCAAGTTCTGGAACCGTTAAATGTTATCTTTTATGACTAGTAAGCTCATTTTCTATTTTAAACTCCTATAATATTTTTCAACCGTTAGTTACTTCCCATGGTACGCGTACGGTTGGCGAAGACGTAATGGAGCGTCACTCCGATCATTCGCTAACACTTACCTGTCAACAATCTGTCACGAGACACTCACTCAAATGGGACCAGAAGATGGGGAAGGATCTTCTGATTTCTTCCAGGATGTTGAGGGTTCAAAATAAAGCGATCCTTTTTTTTTTAACATACTAGTAATAACTTTTTTTGGGGTTCCATATTCATCGGAAGAAATTATCATTTTCCAGTTGACCAATACGGTTTCTTCCAAAGATATTTTACCCAATGCCATGTCGAGACCGACTGAGAAAAATCATCTTTTAATTGTGAAGAGAATGACTAAAAATGATAAAGGTTTTCACGACGGTTTGCAATTGGTGTTGGTTAGGTCTTGTCCAATGAGAAAATGTGGTATTCTGATTCTCATGGCACATGTGATTTTCCAAGTTCAGCGGACCTCGTCTATGAGCCTGTTGTAAGAATTAAGCTTGCTCCCTATCCTCTATGAAGTGTGAATGTAATGGTAATATACAAGTGATTATATACGTATGTGTAAAATACTAAACGAAGAAAATCGGAGCTTGAAGCGATAGAAGGGGAAAGAAATGCCCTTTTTTGATGGGTCCAGGAACTGTTACCAATCCATTGGGCATGAATCATTACTAACTGTCTGGAAGTCCATAGATGGTAGATTTTATGCCAAGGTGCCTCCTACACCTGGTCGGCTTTTGTGATTTAAGAGTGTGGATGTAACTACACCCATCACTCCCGGTGCGCTACAGATGGCGCTACCGAGGCGGATCCATCCGTCACGGCGGGAGAACAAGGACGAGTAAAGGACAAAGACGTCAGTAATAATTTGATAGTGGGAGGCTTAACCGCAGCCTGGCAGGAGGAGATTGAAGACCTTATAACAGTCGTTAGTCACCCTAGCTTCGCTCCGCTGACAATCATTAATCTACCCACCTGTTTAAAGGGACATGCTCTATTAGACGTGCGATTGAAGGAAACAGATATGACATATGATATGAGAACAGAAGACTGGAAATCTCCAAACAAATGTCTGGAAAGAAAGGATTAAAGCTTGATAAAACCTTGATTATTTTAATTCTTTTGACAGTAACCTTCTTTTGACAGGAAACTGAAGAATGGGCATATAGCAAGTTAGGAAGACTAACCGTCCTCACCCAATCATCATGTTCTCATGCATATCGTCGTAGCTTCAAGCTAACTTACTAACTAACTGACTGAGTTCATACCGTCCTACCTACCTAACAACAGCTGTGAAAGCATAACGTTGTAAGTGGTAATAACATATCATCTATTTAATCTATACATATTGATAAGTGTACTGGGTGAATATATTACTTTGTTCTCTTCCACACCGTGATCCTGTAAAAGGCTAATGGCTATTTTGCATAACGTTTAGTTTTGATTTAGACCTTCTCACATTAAATTCATTTACCAAGCAACAAATGTCAGGAATGGTCACCAAAGTTAACCTTTGTTTCGACAAAGCTATAAATCATACTGCAGCGCTGTCACGTACCTGGGCGTTGTCATCAATCACGGAAGGTAGGTCCTTCCGTCATGACCTCACATCCGTTTGGACCGAGAAGAAAGGAACGACCATGCGCATTTCAAAGTCGTGTTACATTGTCCTTGTATCTATGCCATTTGAACATGAGGCCAGCAATGGTGACCTTAAAAGCAGAAGGAAAGATCCTTCATCTCTGTTTCTTTCATATTTCCTCAAGGTTGCCATGCATAGTCGGTGAGGTGTAGTCAAACAGGAACAAATACTAGGTATGTGGTTACCTTACATGTGTTGGTCTCTCAGACCAGGAACTAAACTGTCATGGGAACCTCGACTAGCTTCTATAAAGTAGCAACAAATTGTTCTGAAGTCGTCAAAATGAAATGACATCTGGACGCGAAAAATGACAACAGACCGAAATACAATGTATGATAATTAAATGACGGCATTTATGATGCCTAAAGCTCTGAATAGTACACTATTCACAACCCTTCAGAAAGTCATCTTACAGGATTAGCTCGTCGGTTCTTTAGAAATTATAAAAAACATGATGATGATTCTACAGATCAAAGGTAACTTACTTCACGTCTTCAGAGAAGATAAGAAGAACTTGCTTCCGGTTCCAGATAGAAGGCCTCCTCAGTACACCTACGCTTGTGTACATCACCTCAGAGATCTCATCTGTACGCCGAGCAACCTGACAGGGGAATACATCACACGCGTATCAACATCATTGTTGGTATTTAGGCAAAAACTACAAAGCACTGTCATCCTTTTTTTTCAGCAGAGCTGTTGAATAGCATATGGCATTCGTTTGGTTGGTAAGCTTTCAAATGAATACATTAAAGTTGCATCATGAAAGCTATAACGTTGTTATGCCTCCCATTGAATTTGATCGTGTTTGACCTTTACTGTGTATGTAGCGACAATCTTTGATGATTACATATTACATTTCACAATATGGCCGGTGCCAGCAGCGCAGGTACTCCCTCGGTGTAGTTTGATTCTGTGGTAGAGTTTTATTTCCTGTAGCGTTATTGATTGCAGCATTCCCAGAATATTCTCTGAGTATTTAAAACCCTTTGTACCAAAATTCTCACGAGTCTTGAAATCCCCTTTCTAATCTAGAATAGCTTGAAACTTCATGGTGTGTAATTCAAAGCTATACAGCGACCAACAAAACCTCCCCGCAGCAATAACGTGATTTAAGACTATGAAATTCGAAACGTTTGTGGAAGGTCTTTAGCTGGGAAAATCCCCTAGCTCTTTTCGACAAGTACAATGAACGGGACTATATATATATGTGGACCACAAAAGCTGACATCGCGACATACCGACTGTTGCACAGCCACACAGCCTTGTATCATCAGAACCAATGACGTGGGGATGATAGTCGGGTACAGCGAGGATCGTTAATCATTGTTGCCGTGACGTTCGTCCTGTAACAGGGCCTCACTGTAGATCATTACAGATTTACCCTCATGTCAAAGCCTTTCAAATTCATCCCCAGCGTCAGTTTAACTGGTTTGCACGCAGACGGGCAGGTCTCCTGTCACCCCGGGAAGAATTCGAAGCTGCACGCCACGGTGAAACGTCTTGAATGTGGTAAGGACCGACAAAAACCATGTAATGTTCGATGCTGCTGCTACTGCAGGCCAATCTTCGATTGCCACAATACATCTTCTCGCTTCCCTTTGGGAGGTTTTACGAAATACATAAACCAACCAATCATACCAATAGAATGTTTGGAGACTTGAGACTAGAAGATTTCATGGGGTAAAACGAAATATTCTGGATAAGGCAATCTGTTTGAAATTGACATTTACTTCCCAATATCAACACATTTGCATCATTATTTCATACTTTGGGCGTTTAAAAAGAGTGCAGCAACAAGTCGCAGAATGGGTATCTTATCTATTGGTACCACCCAAAAATCAACCCAGAAACCAGCCGTAACCGTTTTCTGTCGACAATTTTCGGTAAGTTCCGGTCGCATAACGCCACAATGTCCGAGTACATTGAGACATGACCAAGTGATTAATTGTCCGGAAACGTTTGGAGCTAATCGGTCAAAATCGTGCATGTTCGGAAGATTTGAAATAATGTCTTGCCTCCAAGTGCTCAGATTTTCAATGAGTTCCCACCACACAACGACATCGCATATTTGCTCCATAATGGTCGATGTGCAATAAACGACTATGGATAGAAATCAATGGAAAATTAGATTTTTTCAAAATACGACTTTCAACGCCCTAATATTGCTTAGGTTGGCTGCTATCCATGAGCATGGTAACATCACCAGATTCTGTCTTCATCGATAGACGACATTGGAATATTACGTTTAACGCCCACGTAGTCAGAATTACTTGTTGTTTCTGACAAGAGGGAAACCGTCTAAACGTTTTTGTATTAAACCATGCCTATTGAGCGCGCATCCAGACACCTTTTTTTCGGAGTCAGATACTCAAATGTAAAAGTTATGAACATACGCCAACCAGAGCAATTGGACCGCTAAAATGAAACCATATTATAGACACTTCCAAATCTCCGGCTTGTTTTTTAGAGGACAAAACCTTGATCGTACATATCAGTTGAGCACACATTCCATCAATGAAGAAGAGCACCAACCAGCTGAAAGAGAACGGAAATGTGTAGGGGCTGAGAGAGACAGTGAGGCAGGGGCTCGTTCCTGGCGAAGTGAGTGGTTTCTGAACCCTGGCGACAGGCCTGTCTTAAACGTTGTAGATATCCCTCTGATCGGGTCATAATTCTGTTGTTTTTGCCAAGGAGTAGTAAAGCAGATTAAGATCTAATTTGTATCAGCAATCATTCCTACATGAGAAGTTATTAGACTGTAATTATCCTACGGCATTGTGATGTAATTATCTCTAGACAATTCAGCGTATTGCGAATTTAATTTGAGCTTATTAGTGCGAGCCATGTTAATGATGTATCAAAGCGTATCTTAATGGTGTATCAAGCCATAGCATTAGCTCAACCTAGGTCAAAATTAATAAAGTGACTCTAATTGCTTTTCTTCGATGTCTACTCAGGTTGGGATGAAAACTGTAGACAGGGAAACCCACACTGAGAGCGCCAAGATCAGCATATAGATTTAACAGATATCAGCGACTACTTTCCATTACGAATTTTTATCTAAGAAAAGCTTCCATGTTTACATACTTGTCTTAACTTAAGATACTTGATGACGAATTCTTGTCACACAGGGTTGTCTGATTGTCTGATTTGCATAACTGATAGCTAATACGCAATGGACAATGGTTCCAATGGTTCCAATGTCACCCAGAACTACAACTTAATGTGGCGATATCTAAAAGTATCACGATCTGGTTGCTTTCTGGTCGTGAATTTCACGACTCAGGCACCAAGAGGAAATAGTTCATTACCACTGAGGGCGAGTCGGAATGAGGATGAGTCTAATTTATGACTGTGAGAATAAGGCCACACAAACCTGAGCTCATGGCGGATATCTGTACCGGCAAAGCTACTGCGCATGCCCTGCAATATGTCGTTATACTAGACAAAGGGAGGACATTTCGACTGGCATTTTCCATAAATGTTACTTATATGAAGATGATAGATTTATCGGCTATATTCTTATCACACCATTTGTCATTCCTTCTCTTTTCAGACGTAGGCCGCTGCTTTTAGATTTCTCACACTACTGCCACTAACTTCAGCTTTGGGAACTCCAGAACACCGCGCAGAGACAATACATCCATGTAATGGAGTGCATGATGGCCTTTGGATGCACGCTGTAATAGACTGTACGAGGGAGCAGTGTGTTACCGTTGCCTGTCCACACAATAATACTTTCTATGTCAATGATAAGCCGCGTGATACGTTAATCTTTAAGAATAGGCTGGTAATGATCTATGATAACATTAATCATAGCTTCAAACATCGTTTCCATCAGGTTGATTGTAGCCAAATGATCTATGATTGTCCAATTATAGCTAATAGAGTAGAATATTCCACTACTCCCTGAGGGAAAAACTAGTACATTGACAGCTCAATACTAAAACGCATTGTTGGGTGAAGTACGCATTCTAATAAAAGTCTAAGCACACACTGCATTCGTTTTGGGACTTCTTGCCGAAAGCCCAAACATTACGTATCTGTCCGCTGTCTCTATGTGTTTCAAGCGTTAACGTTTTTCAAGGGCAAAACGATCACGAGATCTTTTGTAAAGAAAAAAACAAAACAATTATTGACCTCCTGTGCGAAAGATCTGTGTGTGCCAGCTTGCCCCGAAGCTACCGTTAACGATGATAGACCTGTGGTATTCCTGAGGTACGTGATAGTACAGCTAGCACTGTTCGTCACTGTAGCTTGTTTATGCTCGGGTCATATTTCCAAAACCGGGATGTCTGTTTGCGGAAACGAAGAATAAAAGTATGTATGACGACATATGCACAAATTATGCTTAGGACTATTTTTCAACGTTCTGTGTGTTTTGTTGTCTTTCATATCATACTTTTCGTTCCCGAAAACTGCCCGACTGGGCGCTGGTTTGGAAATGTGACAATAGCATTAGTTGGCACAGAGCGGACCCAGATAGCCGATAACTGGCATATAGCCCGACAGAGAAAAGCAAAGTTCCACCAGCCTGGAAACGGGATTGATACTAGACACCACGGGCTCGTTACACAGACAAACCGCAGCTTCTGTCACGATGCCTACCGACTGATGACCTCATCGGCAAGGGCCAGCCGGCTTACATAAGAAGAAGACATAGATCTCCGAGAACTGGTTCACTTAAAGTGCTGAGGACTAGCTGTCGGTCTGGAAACTGATGTTGTTATTTTCACAAATAAACTACAGTTACAGAACCTGGTAACTACCTATCTGCGGTAAAGACCGGCTGATGACGGCCTGGGAACAAACCTGCCTGCTGTCACTACATTGATCTCGTTTCACGGACAAACTATAGCTACAGTCAACACCACGGGTCCGAGGTTCTGAAAACTGACACATTTGGAAAATGTCTTGAAGACCAAGATTGATAAGTGTTTTTTTCTGTGATACTGTTTCACATACAGACTACTGACCGAAGAAAAGATGTCTTTCAGCGTTACAAGAACCGCAGAAAACCAGGACGTAACTTGTGCAAAATCTCACAGATTAATCAGCATGAGACAAAATCAAGCAACAGGATAAGTTCTGTACATAGTCAGAAGTTTCAGATAGTATTAAATGTCTTTCATCAGTGACTGAACATGAGTCAGGTTTAACAGGAGCTATTTGACTTTCTACAGTAACTCATTTACATATCAATTGATATACTGTATGAAAATTACATACAGGTTACATTAGTCTTCAGAATCATTCTCAGGCACTGATGAAAGACAGTGGATGCTTTCTGAAACGACTATTAGATAGTTAGTCCAGTTGATTTATTTATTTTGTATAATCTAACGTATTCCTAGATGTTCATTCTTCATCCATGCATCTCCCAGCTTAGGCAACAGCAAATGGCTCCTCTCATTTACCTGGATGCGATTGTTTATCATTAGTCTGTGATTGTGGCTCATAGTTCAATCATCGCGACTTCAGCTAATTTCTAAACAGTTCGACACCTATTATCTAAGTCTGTGTGCGTTAATTACCTTCGCTGCGCGCAGGAGAAGTGGTCGTGTCGGTGCGGAATTAGTCCTGCGATGCGTGACGAGGAGCAGGCGGCAGCTGCTGCACCAGCCGGGATGCTGCAATTAAACAAGCTGCTGAAGCCGTGTCCGGGGCGCGGGGATGGGCGGGAAGGTGCGGCTGTGGGACTACTCGGCGCCAGAATGCCTCATCAATAGCTCTTTGCGCAGACGTGAATGAATAGAAATCACCGATCTAAAATGTTGCTATCATGGTGAAGGTCGAGGACACATCTCTTCTTCCGCCTTGTGTCTTACTTTGACTTTTCCATCAAAGGAAAATGTCCTAAGGCATTCCTGGCTCAACCAGCAGTCGGAAGTGATGTTTTCATCGCTATGAGATGGATATCTTAGAGAAAGGTGTTGACAGATACCTTTGGCCTGATGTAGTAGTGATTAGATACCACAAAAGATTACGATCCATATTCAAAATTTCAAGACCAGAAATCATCTCATCTTGATATATCCGTGATCATTCTGATCTGATGGAACACAGGCATAGGGCACAGATAACGGTAAATGTAACCGTTGCATCCATGAAAGTTCTTAAGTAACTTGGCTACCACCACCTAACAGAACTACCTCCGCAGAGTCAGGGGAATTGTAAGTGCTGGATATGTTCAAGAAAATAAAACCACTGCTATTTCAAGCATGTGAACCGGCTTGCAGTGGAAACTATGCTGCTTTCGCGTAAAGGAACCATTTCTAAATGGGTTGAAAGACACGTTCTATTCCTGTTGTCTTGACATGTTCAGAAAGTTCCCCATTAACAATAGAGAGAGTATACTTTCGATGTTAGAAGTATACTTCACTAACCCCACCATGTCAATGGCCACAGGGTAGACAAGAAGTGGGAAAAGGATCGACATGGTTGTAAATAAATAAACACACATTTTTCTGTTGTTTTGCAAGAATACCTGGCGACATTAAGCAGGTTATGCAAACAGAAAACGCACCTAAAGATTGCGATAGAGGAAATCTTCAAGTTAGTTAAAAAAAGAACAAACAAAACAGATCAAATCACACAAGCAATAAACAGCCTTGAGTCATGTATCAATATTCACAAAAGTATCCGAAATCTCCAAAAACTTTTCTAAATTAAGAAATACACAGAAACTCATATTCCTTTTAAAATCATCCAGCCCACTCATCATTGAAAGTGTGGGACTTTTTATCTTCCACTGCTTTCAGAGAAGAAATCAAACCCCGCATTAGTACCGTAGATATAGAAACTTACTGTAGAATAGCAATATAGAATGATTTTGTATTCATGTATACCTTTGTTTTACCTTACATTTGTATTTCGACATTGTTGTCAACATGCAATTAGCCTACGGGCATGAATTTGCAATAAACTATTAAAAATTAATGTGTAGAGTAGAGAGCGTGGTATTAATGACTGTGTATCCTGTAGCATCAAGAAGACCCTCGCAAGCGTTTCTGGTCACAATTGGCAAGACTGGAGAAATGGAATTAAGGTGATTGTATCGATTCATGTCCATGCCCTTTGGCGCGGGTTACATCGATATTTCGACCCAGATTGTGAAATTTAAAACATACAAAAGATGTGAAAAAATTACAGGTCAAAAGAGGCGTGACGACTAGACGATTCGGGTGCGTAAGGGGAGGAAAACAAAGCTGTGACCTTTTCCGGGGATTGATAGATATGTAAAGAGTGTTTGGAGGACGTGTAACATTAGTCACACCGTTAGTCATTTCTAGGGCAAGGCCTTGAGACTGAGATCAACTTCGGCATCAATATTTGGCATACCCTTGGAAACTTCTGCACTTAGTTTTAAGATTTCTTATCCGCATAATTCTATCTATGTCCTGTATGTATCCGGAGAAAACAACTAGCTTTAGTCAGTTATGTGTCTACCCATGGTAACGCCAGATAAAGGAATCAGACAGGAATCAGCATGCCGCCTGTGCTGCTGATCCCAGTTTCTAAACCTTCAAATTTACTTTGTGAATCTAGATTTATGCTCGTGAACCGCCCACATATTTAAGCACTAGATTAGCAAGTTGGCTATCAGCCAATAAAAGCCTGTTCTTGCTCGTATTTACAAGCTCAAGTTTGCACTTAACGTTACACGTTTTAGAGACTTTGCAAATGACATTGTGTCTGCAGCCTTTGAGATGGCCTCATTATACAAGCAAGGCGGTTGACTTTGTGGTCACAGAGTTTCATGTGTAAACTGGACCGAATAATTACGACACAGACGCTTGTAACCGAAAAAGAATGAAGTATACAGCTTTGACCTGTGGTGTTTCCAGGTAAGACGCATGCGAATATGGTATAGTACAAGTAAACAGGACACCGCGAAGAAAGGTATCTGTTATCTCCATACAGCTCTTACTAGCGATAGGTATTTTGGTACCATGGATAAGACAGGACTGGGTTTCACCGATGTGCACGCAACAATATGGCAAATCAAAGTACAATACTATTCACTGATTTCCTACAAAACGGCATTGTAGGCCAGGCCTTGCGACCCAGCTGACCATGTCTTGTAGTTTTAAGTATATACAGAATTTCTGAGAGACTTACTGCTATCTCTCACAAGCAGCTTTATCAAATATATCTAGCGATATGTTGCATGTACCTGGAGATATGATCAACTTGACGGAAGGTCTCCGTAGAGCAGATTGGTAAAGCCCTGCAACAGGATACGAAACTTAATGTAATGTATTTATAGAAGGACCCCAGTAGGCGCGACCTTTCCCCAAAGAAAGTCAAGTCGTGCTGTGATGTGTTCAATATTCATATAACTCAACATTCCCTGATGGAAACAAATGGATTTTTCTGTGGCAAATTGGTCGGAAAGGCTGGTGCAGGAGTAATCGCGGTGACAAGCCGTGATAAGCGATGTAGTCGGTCAGCGCAGTGGCACATGTTCCGCCTGTTCGCTCGGTATCTGTGACGTCACAGAACCTGTCAAGGGACCGGTAGCGTTTCCACAGGTATACGCGGAAGTCTCGAATCAAATGCGAGGTTTCGACTTACTTTCAAACGTTTTGTCACTCGTTTTGTACGACTCTCAGAAAAAAGTTGTGTAGGTTTGGGTAACCTGTCTGTCATTTTTGGACTAACCATGACCATACAGATTCCATGCTGGAGGCATTTTTTTTGCCAAAGCTGTTTCTTATTCGCACGCTCACATCAGTTTTGGGAATGCCAGAAGATGTCATTCATATGGCCTAATCTGTGCATGCCCGTAGCCAGGATTTTGATTGGGGGGGGGGGTCTTTTTAATGTTTGAGGGACCAGCGAGCAGAGGGTGGGGGGTATGCCCCCCCCCGGAAAACTTTAAAAATTGAACCTTCTGATATAGCATTTCCTGTGTTTTTGAGGATTTGAAAGAAAGAAATCAGAGACAATGTGAGCAGTTTTTGTTGGATTCCAGCCCCGCTGGTGATACAAGTAAGTCCACCTTGAAAAAAACAACCTTGGACGTTAAAAAGTGGACCTTAGATCGTGTAAAATTTCAAAAATTGAACCTTCTGAAAGGCCATTTCCTGTGTTTTTGAAAGGGTTTCAGAGGAAAAATTAGAGACAAAGTGAGCATTTTTTTTCTAGGATTCTAGCCTCTGTGGCCTTGCTGGTGATACAAATAAGCCCGCATTGAAAAAAAAAAATCTTGAACATTAAAAAGTGGACCGTTAAGCCTGTGAAAGTGGACCTTCAAGCCTGTGAAAGTGGACCTTCAAGCCTGTGTGGGGATTCTTCCGGACCCTCCGAACCCCCCCTGGCTACGGGCATGCTGCGAGACAAGATGAAACAAGACATTTACGAATGCTTTAGATATCTCACGGAGGTATGAGGTCTCTGAACTCTTGTTGATTTTGTGGTATATCTTGCCTATATCGAACCACAAGGCTTCTCAGTAGTAAAGAGGAATCTCTCAGAAAGGTTTTAGCGTACCTGATAGCAGTCATTGCTATTATCGGCGGCTCCCCATCTACCTTTCAGTTTTGTAGACAAATAACATGGCACTGTATAGAGAGTTTGGGACTCCCAAGCTTCTCCAAGCAACTGCTTTATGCTATTTGAGTATGTCAGATTGATAAAAGGCCATCCTCTGATTGCGTTCCCAGGAAAACCCCAGACGCCTCGGTGCATGCGTAACGCAGATATGCACGTAACTAAGGCTTTTGTCCTACCACGACACTGCGTTGTCCATATCCACAACCCGTAAACAAACAGGACGTCATTGTCATATTTGAAATTCCTGAATTTCTCTTACGTCATATTTGAATATCTGTTGTGATTTTTATTCATATTTGAAATTCTATTATCATTGTTGTTATTTTGCTGTTCTTGAAAGTACAAGACCACAGCTTGTTCAAATTTCTATTATCATATTTACATGGATGACATGTTTGTACTTCTGTTGATATCATGATTGATTTGTTGATGATAATCGCATTCTTTTTTTGTTTATCATTTTTCGCTGGATGGTTCACTGATTCCTTTGAAAGATCAATACATGGAAACAAACATATAATAAACCCCTGAAGCATGCGCAGTGACAGCAAGTCACCTGGAAGCGTCATGCATGACGTTTTCTATATGCAATTCGACACCGCGTACTTCATCATTTTTTTTAAGGTTCACACGATAGCTAGTATATTTCAAAAGTAGCTGACAATAAACCTTTCTTTGATATTCAAACAATTTATGGCGATTCAAGGTTTGAAACTCTTACTAGTGTTAGGAAGGTTTGACACAACCCAGCTACCCCCGCACCGACGTTACATGTTCACACTTCAAAACATCATTGTCATGCGTTTATCACGTGAACTTCACGTGCCGCTTAGCGTTGTTGAAATTGACCGCACAACATTATTTTCTTCAATCGCGTCAAGCAAGCGGTGGGACAAATACATGGTGATTTGACTATCGTTTTTCTGCTTACTGTTTTGGTTAGTTTCTATGGATTTTTTTAAAATCTCCGTTCTTCAAGTAGAACGCTAAAAGGACAAAGACTGAAATATGTATATATATACATTTTGACAACTGTATAGTATTACATATTCTATCCTTTTTTGTATTTTTCTTCCTACACTACTCCACGTTTGTGGCCTGATCTGTGAAAGATGTCTATGGTCTGACGCATGGTTGTCGTTACGATGAAGAGGGATTTGACCTAATCCAGCGGCTCGAAATCCCGTCTATATGTCCATACTATGAGTGGATCTCGCCGCCTCTCTGGCTACTATGTAATGGAGGCCATCCGTCTTGATTCGCACGCTTCCATTGGTCTATTAAAGTAAACGAACCCCTGATAGGAAAACGGCAGGAGTAAAATGCCCTTCTTGAAGCATGACTCAAAACAACGTGAATCGAATTCGACCGAGGCCCTGGCAGGACAAGGTACGGGCCATAACTCTTGTGTCTAGTCTTGTCGCCTGATCGACGCTCTAAAGTCACAGTATGAGTCACAAGCCAAAGTCTTCCTTCTTAATGTCCCAAGACATGCTTTTTGTCCGTAAGCTCAAATCAAGTGGGGACTATGCTCCGGACATGGATGTATGGACTCGTCGCAATTTAGGGATAAAGTCGATACCTGGCTGCGAGCATGATGCACCGTATGACTTTACCGTAGCTCAATATCCAAGGTACCGGAAGCTACACACAACTTGTGCTGCCACACTGACTCAACGCAGACTCACCTGACGTGACATGTAGTATGGCACTTAAAACCCCACGTCCATGTACGAATAGACATCGTA
This sequence comes from Branchiostoma lanceolatum, assembly GCF_035083965.1. Lineage (NCBI taxonomy): Eukaryota > Metazoa > Chordata > Leptocardii > Amphioxiformes > Branchiostomatidae > Branchiostoma > Branchiostoma lanceolatum. The sequence goes on along the minus strand of NC_089724.1, from coordinate 22,127,292 downwards.
GATCACTTTCCACCTTCCCTCCTTCTACAGAAACATTGTCAGGTCTGAGATTGTCCCTGTATGGAGGTCAACACTGGCGTTATTCAATGGTAGTTTCCCATGTCTCTAAGTTTGTTTGGTCACGCCGAATGCAGCCTGCCTGAAAACGTGTCCTCCTGTGATCTCACCTCGCAGTACCTGTGCAGTCCGTAATAATAAGTACCCTCCGCCCTCAATGTGTACACGGATTCTCAGTACGGTCAATGAGGTTGGTACGGTATTGCACAACGGAGCCACTAAATCTACAGTTTTCTGTCTCAGAAGAGCCTCCCGCGAACATGGCGAGTGGAAGCATTTCGCCTACTTTCAAAGTAAACTGTGCGGTAGTGTTAAATCTCTGAAACATTACCCCGGACATGTGCTATAGAGAGCCTCTCGGTCTGGCCCTGTCAACATAGTTACCATGGCTACGTATTACAACATGTAGGCATCTACACAGGACAGCTCAGGGACATAATCTCCGGCAGGGATATGGTATTACGGCACGTTGTTATGCGACACGTTCACATAAGTAACAAGAGTTCTACGACCTCATACCTTCGCGAAATGATTTTGACCTTTATGACTGACGTATTAGGAGTGTTTTTCATCAATCAAAAATCATACCAGTTGATCCTCCTCACCCAAATAACATAAGTTGTCCAAACCTCCTTGTTATGATTATGAGCTTAACAAAGAAGGTTATGCTAACATTTTTCATCAATAATGCAAATAAGCTCCTTATTAGCATAATTTGATTCAATGGTGTTCACATTCACACAACTTCTAAATGCTACAAGTATGAAATTGCCGTTATTTACTAGTATGGAATGATAGTAGTTTCTCATGAATTATGCAAATTAGGCCAACATTTGCATAATTTCTATCTATTGACATTCCTCTCTTCCTCAGTTACAAATGTCACATATTTGAATAGTCATATCATGGAACACAGCAGGTTTTTAAAATTGCCTCATTAATTATAATCTGATTTGCATAATTATCATCCAATCATACAAAGCATCACATAAGCTATCTACATACCAAAAATCATGACCATCCATCAAGCCCATCTCGAGTTATATTATTTTCTCATTAATTATGTAAATGAGGTTCTCATTTGCATAGCTGATATCTATTGATATTTCTCTCTTCCTCAGTTACATATGTCACATGTTTGCGAGTCCTATCATGGAAATTGATGAATGTATAAACTTTCCTCATTAATTATGCAAATTAGTTACTGATTTGCATAATAAGTATCCAATCATGTACATCATCGCTCAAGCTATGTACATGCAAAAAATCATGACCTTCCATCAAGCCCTTCTTGAGTTATTCCCTTTCAAAGTCTGAAGCAAAACCTACCCCTGCAGTTCCAAAAAAGTTGCTAGGGGGCCCAAACCTATACCACTTACTCTCTGCCCAACGAGCTATCTACCACTCAAAAATCAGTTCCATAGCATGTCCACAACACGAGATATCATAACATGAAGTTCCGCTGCAGTACCGTAACAAGCCGATAGGGGGCCCAAAATCTAATCATTTTCAGGTTTCATCGAGACCTACCAACATACCAAATACCAAGACAATCCTTCCAAGAATTCTCGACTTATCGTGTTCACTAACAGACACACAGACATGCTCGGTATTCCCATGCTGTCTCCAACAATACTATTCCTTTATTGGCTTTACGGCCATACAAGTTGCGTAATATAACATGTAAACCAACACATTGCGCTCAGAGGGGACTTATGTCACGAACCCTACTTTGCCACAGAAGGGACTTAGAGACTGTCAACGGCTTCTTTATATAAACGTTTTCTTTTCAAATGTCAGTGTAGCGTCTTATTTTCCCGTTCACTTCGTAAAGTCATAGCGATATTCATCGATTTCTTACCAGTGACGCCAGGATAATTCTCACAATGCCGTTAAAGCCTTTAGGGCATGCCCCAGCGCAACCTTGGTCTTCCTGTCAATCGCCTCTTCCTTCTTAGATATAACATGGTTAACTCACCTACCCTGAACAACGTCCTTTTCCCATACTGTGACACACGAGTACTGCTGGTTCTCCCCGAGGTAAGGCAGTGTATATCCAATTTTGGTCTCCCCCCGCCCAATTCCACACCACTTTCTCCTAATACCTTTTCCCTCCCCCTTCCGACATCTGACTTTTGCCTCGTCCACCACATTCCACACCAATGAATACAGCTGGCTGATAGCCAATTTTTCCCAATAACTGACGTCTCCCGCCTGACCCCTCATGACCAACTTTGCCCCCCATCTGTGATCCCATCAATATCCCCTGAAACAATACACCCCACACGTCCCAACCAGAACGCATAGTAAAGCATACAATTGAACACATTTTTACACTTTTCTCGTTAATTATGCAAAACACTTTGCCCAAAATCTAATCATCTTGAGATTTGACACATACACACCGACACACCAACTACGACAACAAACCATCCAGGCGTTCTCGACTTATTCTGTTCACTAACAGACACACAGACAAGCACCGTCGCATAACCTTCTCGACGAAACCATTCGTCGCGAAGGTAATAAGTTCGATATTTACCCGAAGCCTTATTATTAAAGAACCTCTTGGAAGACATACCAAGTAAAGGCAAAGGACGAACCAAGCATGGCTAATTTCAATGTATTGTAGTATGCTATAGACCAACCACTTTTTATGTATAAACCTTTATGGCAAGAAGACAAGAACCAATTAATCAGAATTGGACGTCTCAATCTTAATTTCACAGATACCATCGGACGCTCTAGGACAGAACGTTTCTCTTTAGACGTCGACTTATAGTTTGTTTATGTCAACATACAGTAGTTTTATTGTATCTCGACGATGACATACGGAAATTGATCACTTTATATGCTGTTCTGTCAGCTGTCCTTTGATGAACCTTGACCTATAGGAAAGTTGTCGATATGTGGTTGATGCATATCTGTCGTTGCTAAATCCTCAGTGAATCCTACATCATTAAACTGTTTCAGGTGTTTTGAATTGGCATTCTAAGTGCGGCCCGTGGTAGTAACGCCCCCCTCCCCCTTACCACTCCAGCATGTGAACGTACTCGCCTATAAATGTGCGACTAAACACTTGAGGCACAGAAAGAACGACAGATATCTGACACTCTGTTCACTTTGTTTACGCAGGTTACCACATGGCATAGCTAGGAAACAATGGCGGAGAGAAAGGTCTTTCATAACTTTCCAATAGGCCATGTCCAAACACGCCTTCCCTGGCGCTAAGTTCACCACTTCAGCATCCACTTAGCCATAGAAGCGCTTTTAGTTTGAATGTATCGGCAGAAACGCGGAACAGAGGCGTTCCTTGGAAGCACAATGTACCTAATCCAGGTTTGTCATCGAGGAGGTTTTCAGCGCCACTGGACAACAAACCTTATCATGGCATCTCAAGGAGGAAGATCAGCAGACATTTTTGTGACATGGGACATCATCGTTCGCGGTGTGTTAGGCATATGAGCCTTCATACATGTTTGATGGACATCTGATATAAATCGCCAGATATCACAACATGACAATTGCAATATTATATAATGCAGTACATAGATATGCGTCCTATAAGCAGACGAGCAGTTACACTTACTTTATCGTCTTACTACATACACGTTCAAGTGAATCCCCGATAAGCCAGATGTTCACGCACCAGCGCACGCAGTGTACGGAGACGCTTGTTGCATACGTTTAACTTTATCCCAGGCAACGTGGTAAATATCCTACAAACATACTGTGTACGTGTACGCCTATCGCGAGCAGAGCTTAGAAACAGAGGACCGTGTACTTTGTGGAACGACGCTGAGTATTACATTGGAAACATTGTAAGTCAGGGAATTTGAAGAACCTCTGAAGACTCCAGACATTTCAGCGATACATCTAAGGTTTAACACTTGTTGTCCACGTTCAATTTGGCGCATCCAACCTTGAAAATCGTCGACACATTTTGGCCTAGAAACTGTTATGAATGGTGACATAACCAAACTCACCTCTAGAAGATTCCCGTCTTTTGATCACCACGGAAGTCCTTGTCGACGCGCAATCAAGAAAAGTAGGCCACAGGTGTTCCCAAGAGATAAGGAGGTGTCGTCTTCAAGGCGTGATGCTGCCAATTAAACGTGATGAACACGTGTTGGGCATAGAGTAGGTGTCATCGATCCGAGTCATTTCAAAGTCCCTGGCCTACAATGGCCTGGTTTGTTATGTACTACCGTGACTGTGTGTTTTTAATCGTATTTGACCCGTTTCTAAAGGCACAAAGGTAAAGAAAGTTAATTTTGGTTAAGGGAGGTTCCGTCTACAGATATGTGAAACAAGCAGCTGTGTTTGAGCGTTTTTTGTTGTCCTTAGCAAACAGATAGTTATTCAAGAATCTTATCCTTGGAGGACATGTAAATAGATTAAAGGGATTAACGATAAGGAGATAGATTTACGCGAAAGACCCTGATCTTAGAGTCAATCATGTAATCCATTTACAAATCCAAAGGGCTTATTGGAATGGACAACGAATCAAACAAGATAAATGGACGTTCGTGCTCTTGTAGCCAACATGATAGGTAGATCCTTCAGGAATGCAAAGTCGGCTGTGTGAAGAACTGCCTTTAGACCAATCTATGGTCACACTCAATGGCAGTATCGTCCGTCTTGTGGTCACACAACATGTAGGATATGCTGTAGTCTGATCATATTTCTTTGGGGTTGTTGTAAGTTTGGCGGTTTCATTTCTGATGGTTGGTACAATTTTTACAAACCAAATGTTGAAAAATAGAATTATTCTCAACATGCAAGGACAACATTTCAAAACCTGGGTAGCTGAAAAGAACGTTTGAAAATTATGATAATATCTAAAAATGAAATATTGGTTTGCCATACGCTTTTAACCTAATATGACGCTGAATGGCTAACTTACATGGCGCCCAACTAACACTCGCAGGATGACGGGTACAAACCGCTTGCTTAGCGCTCCCTGAGGCCTAGTTGTGATAAGTACACAGCGATCCATCAGCGGCTAAGCCTGGTTGGCGGCAGTAGATCACTCAGCCGGCGGCCTGCTCACGCGCACACCAAGATGCCTGCCCCCAAATCTCCCGGACACCGACCATCGGCATGAGCCGCGCCGTAAAAACACACCCACTGATGGGAACACAAACACCGGGGACTTCCTACCGACCACCGCACATCTGCTCATACATCACATGAGGAACCTTCGCAAGGAGGAGACAATAGAAAATAGCAGGTGTTTCTTCTGTCGGTGGATTTGTTCCTGACAGTTGAATCTCATTGGTTCCTCACAGTTGATATGTTCTAAGACTTGAGAATCAATCCCTTATTTCCGAAGACGTACACCCCTGTCAGAGAACACTTGAAGAGAAGCTTTTGTGATGCTGACACCCCCCCCGCCGCTAATATCATCTGTCCGTCCATGTCTGCGGTTCATGAATCAAATGCTCACAGACAGTGCCCGGTGTAAGCTCCTAATTCATCCCCCGAGCCACCAGATGTATCATATTTATAGGAAGCAGTAGTGATTTCGCTCCATGCATGGCAATCTGAAGAGAACAGCCACGAATCACAAAATGATCTTACGTCAACTTTCTTCCTTCCCTGTCGTTGATATCCCATACCCCAAAAGGGGGACTCAGTCCCAGAAGTGAGAGTTATTTTCTAAAAGACAACAATTTTATGAATCCAAAATCCAGGAGTTTTTAACATCAACCCAAAATTTCCTAACATCATCCCATGTTGAAGTTTGTCCAATAGTTGTTGGCGATATAATACGGTATTTGTTTTTATCTGGAGGGACTTGGGTGTGTGTGTGTGTGTGTGTGTGTGTGTTTGGGGGGGGGGTATAAAATGTAACTGCTGCCTAGTCCAGCTTCAATGTCAAGTTGCGAATACAACTACTTGCTTTGATGCAGAAAAATTGTATATGCAGAAACAGAACACTTCTCCCTGCTGTTGACCAGTCTCCGTTCAAATATCCTAATAAGATTAAGGGCTAGGATCAAATAAACAAACCTTAAGTAAACTATGATGCGTGATTTTCAGTTTTGTTTTCTTTCCAGAAAGTTCTGCTTTCATGGCGGTCGCCTAGACATGTTGTTTAAAATCGAAATGGCAAGAATGCCCAAGAGCGATTATCATGAGCACAAAATTGCCCTCGGTCATTTTCAAAATGGCATGATCCTCTCTAGTGTGCATATGATGAATGAATGAATGAAGGCTTTTATGGCACATTTTTGTCGCACTGGGCTAAGCAAAGGTCACAACAAAACGAAACATGTTGAACAGATACAGTTAACAGATACAAAATATAAACCGAATACTCATCTTAATGAAATTTGTCAGTTTACATGTATGTTCAAAATGAGTTTCAAGATACAAGGCACAGGGATGCGCCAGCGTGATTTTGTGTCCGCTGCCGCTGAGGTCCTACTTGTTTAGACAACTTGACAATATGAGCCATTTAGTGTAAATGAATCCACACACGAACAGGTGCAGACGGCCAATCGTTTTTAACCAGATACTACAAGCAGCACAAGGAAAACAGCTAAGTATCTGTCCAACTAAACTGCCAAGAGCCTAGCGCCTTTTGAAGTTACCATAATTTGAAAAAGGAAACCCACTTCAATTAAGAAGAAATGTACGATACACCACTTAAAGAAACTAGGTTGTAGGTCGGCAGTGAACTCGAAAGGCACATGGGACAATTACTTTCATAGTTGAGGGTACCCTAGCCAAATGACAGTCACTTAAACCTCATTAGCTGTCGTGATTATCTCAATTGCTCGCAAGACAAGTACAGAATATTGGACGTGAGCCTACGCTTTAGACAATGTATTTATTGTGTATCTTCGGTGCTTGAAGATGTTTCGGCATAATTCAACATTTTGTCTGTTATACCCCCATTCCACTTGGACGGCGCTCTCACCGCGCTCTCACGGCGACCTCATTTTGGCCAGATCGCCGTGAGAGCGCCGACAGCGCGGCGAGAGCGCCATTGAGAGCGCCGACAGCGCGGCGAGAGCGCCGACAGCGCGGCGAGAGCGCCATGCGCGCCGTCACCTCGGCGATGGTTTTGAACATGCTCAAAACCTTCGCCGTGAGAGCGCCGAGGATGGCGATCAAAAAACGAGCGCCAAGAGAGCGCTTAGAGAGTGCGGAGCGAGCGCGGTGAGCGCCATGAGAGCGCCGTGAGAGCGCGGTGAGCGCCTTGAGAGCGCCCAAGGTGGGATCAAAGGGCCGCAGCGAGCGCTCAAGGATCGCAGCGAGCGCTCTATGAGGATTGAATGGTCTTAACTGTAGTTCAAACAAATTTCATTCTTAAAGTGGTGTATCTTGAATTTCTTGGATTTTTGTGGTCAAATCATAGTTTTGCTCGTGGGTAATACAAATTGACCAATATCTACAAGTACTTGCTTCCATTCAAATTAAATTCCCTCCAAGTTTTATTGTCAGTGGTTCAAAATGTGTTTCAAAATTCTGTGATTGATGTTTCTATTATAGCGTAGAATGATTAAATATATTTATTACAAACAGTCTACATGACAGACAACACAGAAAAAACAAGTTGAACATACATATATTACTTAAGACATACACTGAGCGACCGTGCAGGGACTAAAATTGAATCTGTTTTCCCATTGATTTTATCATTCAAATATGATGCAAGAGGTTAAGGTATGACTGAGAAGACAACAAAGCACACAAAACGTAACAAATATTCGTTCTTTATCTCTGAATTTCGTTGAGTGATCTGTGAAATCTTTGGTCGCTCATAAAAAGTTGCTGACATTTGACATTTTGGTCGCGCTGAGAGCGCGCAAGGGTCGCCGTTGAGATTCCACTTGAGCACGTTTTCCAGGAGTTCGGCGCTCTCACGGCGCTCTGGACCATTTTAGGTCGCCGTGAGAGCGCCGTCCAAGTGGAATGGGGGTCTAAACTATCTTGTGAAAGTTTTCTAGATTTACATGAGTTTACATGTAATTGCACAGACGTTCGTTACTAGTTTCTTCCCTGGTTAGTCTCTCAACTCAGACAAGGTCTGACTCCCAAGGTTTAGTTTCACGTTCCATCCCTGTGGCCAGATCATTACCACCCCACACGGTGGTCGCATCAAAACGTTTATTTGAGATCCTACTCAACAGACAGGTCAGAAAAGGAGGTCAGACCTTGAGAGACCTGCTCCCTGGGCGCCGCCGGCCGCCGGGCGATGGCAGATCCTCCCCAGACCCACCGCACCCACACATGCCGATGTTCACACCAAGGCTGCGCTGATTCTCAATATCAGCAAAATATGTCCTGTTAGCCTTCACTCGTTCTGCAGTTTTCAACGCACCTGCTACATATAGGAACAGTGATGACACCAGAAATGTTTTCACAAAACTCTTAAGTATCCTGAGATGGGAAAACGTTTGGGCTACAAGAAACAGATAAGGCTAATATAAGACATGGATCCACGTTACACAGACGCATCTTAGGCTGCCACAATGTATTCCGACCTGTTTGGAATGAACTACTGAAGAACATATTCAAAATAAAAGGAACGATATTCAGGATCCTAAACGATTTGTATGTAATGACAATGCATGGTCACTGATAGCTCCACCCGTACTGTACCCGTACAACCGACAGGCTAACATACAATACAACATACAATGAACCTTTCATTGATTTGACATTTCGACCTTCCTACACCGTGGAAAACACTTAACGATAAACGACAAGATGATCCAGTTTCCAAAACATAGAATTTCCCCAAATCCTGGTTTCCTGAATTGTATGAACCTGCCCTTGAAAGTCCACACATACCGGGCGGGGATTCAATTTCTTCTATTCTACTCCCCCTCCTTCTAAACCGTTTCAAACTGGACACAGAGAATTTTCATCGCCCTACTAATGGTGAGTTGAGTGACAGTAGAATTAAACATCTGAAGGACCCCAAAACAGCCTTGTATATTTTGATATGCCAATGATGTTTCTGACTAGTGGCACCTGGAGACCGTGGTTACTGGAGTACAGTGGGCTGAGTGTTACATATAACAACATTTCTTTGATTCCACCAACAAGGAACAAGACTGATGTTCAAACACTCAAAACACAAAAAGGCCTATATATGGACAGGCGCATGACGGAGACGATAGCCTTACTATTGAGACAATATAATATAATGAAAGAAAATAGAATGAAATAACTGTTCCGTGGTGAATCAGATTTTTATTTCATTCAGCTGTCAACATTTTTCCAAACTTTCTTTATTGCGTTTCTACCCCTTCTCTTTTTACTTTGTCCTGGTTGTAGTTCTGGCTGCCTCGTGTGTGCAGTTTGAATGTACGTATGCCTGGATGAATGTTACCAGCTAACACACGCTCACGGCACACAGAAACAGTGGGTTTTTCAACCACCTTGAGACACTGCAGCCGAGGTCAAACACGGACTACAATGATTGACACAAAACAAGGACGACAGTTGCTACCGGTTGAGATACTGATAACATGAATTGAGAGCACGCGTCCTTCAGTTGGAGGTAGGTAAAGAAATTGTGTCTGCGGGACAAGCAAGGAGCTCCCTCGCGTTAGAAGGAGCCGTCCGTTCCATGAAGTCTGTCTTGAATGACGGGGTCAATACGATATACAAAGAGACACCTATATATAATTTATATAGCTACTTACTAGAAACGCAGGTATCAATCATTGCCTAATCATTGACTACATCATGGTTCGTTGAGTGTTTGGCAGGATTGGTTTTATTTTGTTGTAGTAATCAAATTTTGCACGTAGCAGATAACAATATCTCTTCAATGCTCATTACTTACATTGTGACTCGCTGAATGGAGACAGTAATGACGTTTGCAGACCAACCCACGCTGTTGCCAGACACTAGACGCGTCGTACGCTATACCTTATTTGTACCGGAGAACCTAGAAAAATACCCAGATCCAGCCAGTTAGTCCCGACTTGCACGATCGAAAGAATGCCAGAGTGGCGGACGAAGATCCTGCGTCAAGTCACCGGTCGCTGTGGGCCTAGACATTTCACAAAACTATAACCACCTCAAAAGTAACATTTTGTATATATTCATTTTACAAATAAAGATGCAAGCCTATAATCTTACGAATAAAGATGCGAGTATTGACACATGACAGTCAATGACTGAATTGTAAAACCCACCTTGGTTGTAACAGCGAATGTACGTTTGCTGCGTCAGTTACGTTTCTATCTTAATATTAGCTGTCGTCTCATCTAACTTAAAGAAACTACGTAGACTACCATTTGTTCTCCAGTTTAGGTAATGTATGCATTATGTCATAATCATGTATGTTTCTTTTAACCCTGTAATCTGTATGTCCGTATGTCTAGTAGTAAATGTATTTCATCGAACCCTGGAAGATCAGCGTTTGGCTAAAGCATACTCAATAAACACATCTATTTGTACATTTCCATCAATATAATTTGTTAAGAGTTGAAGTTTAGCACTTAGCCACGGTTCGTTTATCTAAATCACAATGGCGCATGCTGAACGCATCTGAACTTGTCAAGCTCAATGACTTCTTGTCAAATCTCAACCAGCGGCACTGTTGTCAAAACTTCCGTCTGCATTCTGGCCGCCCTAGGTCCGGACTTCCTATTCCGTCAACACCTGTTCAACCTCAACTGACGGATGGTGCTTAAGTAGGAGCCAGAAGACCTGATACTCCTCTCATCACCTACAGACTGGACGTTCAAAAGACATATACCACAGTCCTACACAAACAACCGTCTCACATGCCTGGATGTGGACGTAACTTTTGCTCCTTGACGTCATTCATTGCTTGTAGTTTGTAACACAAAACCTGAAACTTTCCCCCAAACACGACCTACTGCAGGTCAGTGGAGCCACGCTTACGGAACGATTGTTTTGCTGTTTGCCTCTAAACATCGTGGAAATGGAATAATAATGTATTGCACATGTTCTGCCTACACGATATAAGGGCTGATCTGTAATATAGGAGGATATCCTGCCAAGAAAGGTGTATGAGCCAGGCGGAATTAGCTATCGACCCAAAGACACCGTTTGAACGATCAGGGCTTTACGTCAACATTACTTAACCTATCGGTAATGTTGGAGGAATGGTCTGCCTGTGCAGCATACAAGTTTGGAACTTGTTATGATAGGAATGTTCGTCTCGTGTATGGAACGGACGCGGATATCCCGCCAAGAAAAGCACAAGAGTGGCCTGATATGAGGTATCGACGCAAAGTCACCGTAAAGAAAATGTTGAACATATGTCAGCTACATCCACCACATGGATAACAAACATTTCTGGCATGTTCTTACCGTTCGACAACTACCAAAACTCCGTTCCCAAAACTCTAAATGGGGGGTCGCTAACTCTATGCAGTCCTATCAGTAATGTTGCCAGATAACCTTCCAAGAAAACCATACAAGCCCTGTGGAATTAGGTATCGACCCAAATACCGTTTAAAGAATGGAGGTTGTATACGTACGTCGGCCTTATTTACTCCATCAAATCCCTCTGAAATGTCGCTCTCAATTATCAAACAAGGACTGTCAAAGAAAATAGCGACCTATTCGGTTTCAATAAACATCCTGGCATTTCCAGCCTATTCCTTGGTGAGTAACGCGACACGAGGAGCGACGCAAGCCGACCGTGCTTCCAGAACACGGCTCAGTACATACGGTAACCACGAACGGTGGTCGCCCAGTTCACAGTGTTTGGCAACTTACCAGGTATATACAGACATGTTACGACCTAGTAATACCTTCTAGCTCTGCAGTATACTAGTAACATGCAATTATTACCAAAGGAAAGCACAAGGACATACACAAACACACACACACACACACACACACACACACACACACACACACACACACACACACACACACACACACACACACACACACACACGCACACACACACACACACACTCACGCACGCATACAGATACACACAAATACAAACACGCGCACAGGCACAAACATATACAGTACACATACACACACCTACGTACCTTTCTTGTGTACGGGACGATGGCCGTGCTGCCTGTGAAGTGTTCAGCTGCTTTTCTAGCGGAGGGCTTATGCAAGGGGTTTGTCGAGAGACTTGATTTGCAATTACTGCAGCAGATCATGTGACACACTGTGAAAGCTTATTTTACTGTGGTAGTGGGCAGGAGAAGACAGAAAGACGACATTTCTTGAAATCCTATTGGTGGCTTTCCATGCCCTAATAGTATTGTGATTTAATGATTTCTTTAATGTCTTCTTTAATGTCTGGTATGATGATGTGTCGATTCAGAAATCGTGACGTTCAGTTCTTTACAACCACCTTTTAATGTTAACAAAGAAGAACGTTCTTGATTCCACATAATGGCTATCATTTTGAGGCTACCAGTAAGATGAATAAAGTCTAATTTGCTGATATTGAAATCCTCTAAGATTGCCACTTCTCTGTCCTATGATTGTTCATTGATTGTTCGATGTCTGTGTATCCTCTAAAATCTGACCACTTGTCCACAGTGGCCGCAATAGACGTCTATATTCTCTAGGGCCGTAAAGTGACCACTAGAAACAATTATATATATCTAGAATATTTGAAAGTGTCCTTGTTACATGTTAGGTTGAACACTACTGCTCTTGAGTGATCCGTCGAGAAAAGCGTCGTTTGTGGTACTGATATACCCCATAAGAGTCTCTGCACTACCTGAATGCGTTGAGTAGTGGCAGAGGGCAGAGCGGCATTCCTGGGCCGTCCGTTCAATAGGGCGCGCGGATAAAGCCCGTACTTGACCGCTTGGCCACCTGCACGGTCACGGATATCCGGTGCCGCGGGGGGCTTCATGAGAAGCCCGTAGGACGGGACCCTTCTAATGTGGGGGGGGGGGGGAGGTAATCCCGGTAAAAATTATCGTAAAAATTAGTGATGGGAAATATGCATTTGACTCTGGATTGGAAGGGGGGGGTCGTCTTACTGAGCTCTAGGCCCGATCCTAAACTACAGGTATGGATTGCGACAGGAACACCTCGAGCAGTATTGAAATGGGTCAGCAATGTTAACGGAACACAGACGTTCAGTGTGTAACGAGGAACCCTATCCCTGCACTGGCTCAGGGCGAGCTGAAGCACAAACGCACAGACTACCAATTACTTCACTGTACTCCCTCTCTCGCCTACAAACTGGGACGAACTAATCACCGGGAAGTCGTGCAGTTTCCTTTTAGGCACTTTTGTTTGATCTATTCGGGCCCAGGAGGCACAGGAAAAGTGTCATTTATCGTGCTAAAAGGCACCATCATCGGCACTCCATCATTCTCAGAACAACGCTGAGTGAGACAAATACCTCGCGATTTCAAAATGGCTTAGCAAGTCTCTGTGACAGACGATTCTGCTGCGCATCAGCGTCGATGCTAAATCCGCCTCGTACCAAGTCTACGCCCTTTACGTGTATTACTAGTAACGTTAGCTTATATAGCACGCTCCGTCAATTTAGGTGTATTAGCAAGATCTTTGCACACAGTGAAGTTTTGGTCAGGGGGTAGGGTTTAGGCTTTTTGACTCGGGTTCGAACTCGAGGTGGTCATCTTTTTATTTTATTTTTTCAATAATTGTTTACTGTCGTACATTTGAAATCAAAATGGTACTTTATACACGTTGTAGCTTCTTGTCAGCCGCCTAGAAAGTTATGAAACGCTCGGATATGGTATCGAGCATTCCGCGATCTGGTGACGACCGTTTGAAATGGCGACGACCGAGACGGACAATCACAGTGTAGACCTGTCGATTAAACTGGTGAAGTTGTGAGCATGCGTAGTTTGATAATTTCTATGTGAACGTTCTCGCCATATGTTGATGTCACAGGCACAAGAACTGAGCACTCCAACTCAAAAATGCTACCGCCGAACGTAACTGCATCTACGTGTATCACAAAACCTCCTCAGCGTAAGCTCCAACCCACCACCGAGGCTCTTATAGAAGAGGGTGAACACCAGGTGCGTTGGTGGCTTGGCCGTCACGACCGGCTGGTATAGAGACGCTGTGCACGCGTTTAGGGTGTTCACGGTCTGGTAGCTTTCGATATCAACATCTCACAGTGGCATCGATGACAAAAACGTCTGTTTTACCCCGGAAGTGTTCCACCCACCATCTTAAAAATATTTGATGCAAATCAGAAAATAAAAATGCCAGTTCAAGTCTGACATCTACACCAGGCTTACACAACCGCCATCCATTGAGGTGGTAACCGTTGAGCAAACACCGTGCGACCCAAACTTTTATTTGGCAGTTGGGACATTTCTACGTTTTACGTCTTTTGTTGTCTTTCAAACCATGCCTAGGTCATGTTTATCCGATTTCAATCGATCTGACGGTCTCTATTCAGTGAAAAGTGTGTTAATTAAGGACAATAACGATGATGATTATACTTATATAAGCTGTAATGGGCCGTCATTTTAATAATCACACGACGTTTAATGCCAATTAGGGCAGTTGATGGGTACAATACATATGCTATTACATGCAAAAGGTCACCATGCCGGTCGTCTAGATTTCTATCGGTCGTTTCTTTTATCTGGATAGCTTTGTCGTCATAGCTGGAGTATGTGCGCAAATGGAGATGTTTTATAACCGACAAGTTATAGGAGCATCGCGACTTTGTCCTTATATAAGAATGGACTGACAGTGACCGGTAACGAGGGCATGAAACTGTTGGTGTTACGTGTTCTTCTGCTTCGTTTCGTTCTCCCTTTTTTTGCTGTCAACGTGCTTTTGATGATTATTTCTTCTGCATAATTCCAGTAGGTAGAACGCGCATGCGCATGAGACTTGCTAGATGCAGGAACAAATATTTCACTTGACCCCGACTTGTATAAGGTGAAATTGATGACCGGCAATGAAACTCGTGTGGCATTGATGATATAGTGATGATATCAGGGGCTATCTAATCAGTTGAAGCCCCTGTCGCACACAGTGGGCCGTTTCCTCCCGACCACTCCCAACCTTCCCCAGACTACGGTTGGGAGTCGGCCGGAAACATGGTCGGCTGTGGTTGGCAGTTGGTCTACAGGGTTTGCTATTTAGCCAAATGTTTAAAACATTGGACTGTGGACGGGAATGTCCAGGAGGTCTGTAATGGGTTTGGGAGAACTTGAAGGTCAGCAGTCGTGTGGTTGGGAGTCAAACCTACCCATGACACATCACTCCAGACGCCTAGCTAGCCGAACCCTCGCCCAACATTTTCCCAACCGAGGTGACTACCGCCACTAGAACGTGTGGAAACCACCTTCACACAACGAGCACCCAACTAAAAACACAGCAGAAGCGTAGAAGCCGTATTGAAGCAAACTTTAACTCTAATTTCATTTCTTGGCGATATTAATAACATCAAAGCATTTTGGACTCCTCTTGCAAAAAAACTCTGTTTATGTCCATTTCATTCGCAATTGTTTGGTAATCAGTCAGCATGGCCGGGATTAGGCAATCTGCGGCTAGAAATCGCAGAGGTTGGGAGTAGGTCCGAAAGCATTCGGAAGTCGGTTGGAAGTTGATCATGTTCTGGTTGTCGAATGGCTGCTTGGATGTCCGGAAAGATAGGCGTGGCCTAGACATGGTCAGACTGCTCCCAACTCACCGCCGATGTTGGTTAGGTTGCGGTCGGAGGAAGGTCCCGATAAATGTATGACAGGGGCTTAAGATAACAACAGTATTGGTTTATTCCGTCTTCCGCTGTCACAAACGAAGAAGTCAAACCCAGCAGAAGTAGATCTAGATATAGTGCTTCACTTTAAAAGTATCTTAGTATAGGTGTCAACTGTTGATATCACTGTGCTGATTATATTTATTCATTACTACATGTATTTTCGATTACCCTTCGGGCAAGTATTTGCAAATATACGATTTTTATTCACTTGTCTTCAAGACTGTGTTCGTTTGATATGGATAACTTTGGCTTGATGTTGTATCATTATAACTTTAGTAACGAAACTTCAGTTGATACAAATAGGGTCCGGCCACTATATTAGAAGGATGGTGGGGATGGGGAGAGTAATATATCTCCAGGTCAATAGTTTTTTATTACTATTACTTTTACTTATGTTGTCGGTATCCATTACAGATCTCGTCACGATGACGTTGATTTTAGGCAAATACTGTCTAATTCTGGCTGTAGAAGACTTAAAATTTGGAATAACATCAACTTGGTTGCTGAGCGGCTGAGTCGATATTCAATCTTATAAGAGATTTTCGGTCAAAGACAATTTACATTCTATTCCGGCAATATTGTGGGTACACATTCATATCCCCGTGTATTTCTCGCCTTGTCTATCGCAAGAACATGCCGATTAGTGATGTAATCATAATCTATGGCTTTTTAACGTATTATATGTACACTACAAAATCAATTAGGTCCAACATAAGATGGGTCCTGTCCGAGACAACCTCTCCCACCCAGTGCATGTCTCTGCGGGACTATCCCTGTTTGGCTCATGCCACGGTGTTCCAGCACGTTTCTTCATCAACGCGTGGATACGTGAGGGAGTGTAATTATCACAATCTCGTGATCACATCGTAGTAGTCTCTTGTAGTGCTTCGCCAAACAAAACATAAAAGGGAGGCGCCGCCATCTTGACTCCCTGAGGATGACGGGAAAGAACGCTTTGAACGCTGATATCATTGAGACAGGCGCTAATTGGAAGACGGCTCCTGTAGGGAATCACCAAGATTGTTTTTACCGTATGAGGTTCACCTTTTAGAGATGTGAGGATGCATCCAGTTGGGAAAAGTGAAAATATGACACGAAATAGAATATTTAGAAAGCTAACGTTAAATAGAATCGATGAAAAATATTGCATTCACTTTGTAGGTTGGTATGTGGTTTTTAGAGTGCCAATATATAGGAAACATTGAATTGCTTAAATCCGTTTTTAAACTTGTTTGTAGAAAGTTGTTCACCTTATAGTGCCTAGTGGCACATAGGTTTCCTCGCTATTTCTGTAGCAGGGTAGTTTTACAGGGAGGGGTTGCTAGAACGTCCCCTTTTGACGTGCTAGAGGCACCTCTTCGAACACTGACACTCCCCCATTATCTTACTCCCCTTCTGAAAAACGGGTGCAGTCGGGAGATGCCCTTCCCAGGATTTGAATTTGGGTCTCCCAGTTACCAACTAATTGGAATCAGTAGCTCAACTGTAAGGTTGTTACCAATTGAGCCACCAATTTCTAGTCTCTCTATTCTATTCTAGATCTGTTCTAACTTATTTTATATATTTAGTGGTAGTAATCTAGATCCTATATGTTTCTTATTCTGCTTCTCCATGGTCCAAAACGTTCAATTGCTTCGAATCGATTAGTCAGCAATCAAACTATGGCAGTATGCAATTACGTATAAGCATCGTTTATTATCTCAAGCAAACCGCATATTTTAGATACAGGGGAATGGCTACATAAGGATGATTATTTTTGTGCCTTAAGTGAGTCCAAGCCAAGGGTACGTGATAACGTCAGATGCAGTAGGTTTCGACTTTCAGGTTGAGGGTTCAAACCATTTGGAGATTATATCGCGTTTTAGATGCATAATTTACATGTTCTTCTTTAAACTATACATTAATCTAGATCCAGTTTGAAACTTTCATTGGATTCTGCAATCTTTCGTTGGAGACAGTGATTGAAAGATAGGAGAGGTCAACCTTTTTATACCCCACTGGGTTTACAGTACGGTTACCGTGCACGTTCTCTGCCAAAGCCATTACATTCTCCCGGCATCATCATTACCCAGAGTGGGCAGGCCAGCCGCGGTTTTCCCACGAGAACTGCGCTGCTATTGAACGGGAGGCTCCGGGCAGCTGGTCCATTACACGTTTGAAGTCCAGCTCCAAAACCGCCATCGATCTGACAGCGAACTTGGGGGCACAGATATCAGCCCCCTGCTGCGGCCCGGGTACAGAACGCTTGCTCCTCATGCATGCTTGTCTATAATCATTGAAGATACGTTTACTCGGCTATCTTTCTAAAGATTTTTTTTCTGAAAGGTGCGACTAAAATGACGTAGGACATAATGAAATGGGCGCGATGCATGTAATGTACGAGGTAGCAGTAAACTTGTTGCCATGTATACATATATCTATATCATTGAATAAATGCAATATCATTTTCCCAATCATCAATCACCTTGCTTGGACGCATGTTCAGCAACTCTCCTAAATTTTCGGAACAAATTCTTCTTCTTCTTTTTTCATTAGAAGAAAACTGCCCCTTTTCCCCCAGGCATGACCAAAGGAGTTTTGAGTCCACGAATGGTGATTACACCCATCTTCATTCAAAAGTATTCATGTTTTGTATCTTTTAATACGGAGGCAACGTTCATTATCAAATGTTTGAACATAAAATACTGGCGCAATATATTGCTAACATTCTCCTTCTGATCTCCAATTTTCATCGCCATTGCTGGTGTAAGGAATGATGCAACAGAAATACGCTTCTTACACTTGTATCGAAAACGCCTGGGGGCGCTACTGAGTTATCTGCTTACTTCTCAGTGAATTCGAAGCACCTCAGAGTGAACTTTGTTCGGTACAATGATGTTCTGCGTGGGCCAAGTAATGGTGTTCGGCATCGCCTGCCAGCCGCATGTTCAAAATCTTTTAAAACCTTCGCCTCTAGACGGAAGGTCTGGAATGGGTTGGCTGGTGTGCGGCTGGTGTTCTGCGCGGTCGGCTAGTGTTCGTATTCAACATTCGACCTGGGCCGGCTGGTGTTCGGGAGCCATAGTCGGCTATATGTAACCTGGGCTTAAGCCCAGGTTACACATAGCCGAACATGGCTCCCGAACGCCAGACGACTCGGTTCGGCGATAGTTCGGGAGCAGTCTGACCAGAATTAAGCCACGCCTATCTTTGGCGCCGAACATGCGCCGAATCTGCCCCGAACATGCGCCGAACATGTCCCAACCATCTCCTAACCAATACACTGTTTACCCCCAACCAAGCCCCGAATGCTTTCTAACCTACTCCCAACCCTCCCGACCTCTAGCCGAATCTCTCCTGATTAATTCCCGACCGGTTGCTAACACTCTCACGAATTGAAATGGACATATTCAGCGACTTTCAAAAGAGGGGTCATTTTCATATTTGATCAAAACAATCCATTCTTCTATGTTGTTAACATCACCAAGAGATCGAATTCGGATCACGGTTAGCTTAAATACGGCTTTAGCTTTTTTCTTTGTTTTTGGTCGTGTGAAGGTCGGGGGTGATTCGTCCACGTTCTAGAAGTAGTCAGTTTGGTTGGGAATGAGTAAGCAGTAACTAGTTGGGAGTAAGTCAGCAGTGGTTCTGGCTCGGTTAAGGTTCTAATTTTACTGCTGACTTACTCCCGAACACAAGCCGAACACAAGCCGACCGCACCGAACACCAGCCGAACACCAGCCGACCCATTCCAGACCCTCCGTTCAGAGCCGAATGTTTTGAAATTTTCAAAACATTCGGCTGGCACAGCCGAACAGCAGCCGACTCAGCCGAAGGCCAGCCGACTCAGCCGAACACCAGCCGACCTAGCTCCCGAATCACTCCCGAAACACTCTAACCATGGTCGGGGGAGAGTCGGGAGGCCATGTTCGGCTATGTGTAACCTGGGCTTTAAATAATCGGTGGCTGCACATTCAGAGGAAAGCGCCAAATTTTGCCATCTGAAAAGAAACCGCTGGATGACCATCATCGACAAAACGGTAGGTGTCGTGATTACACCACAGTGCTGAATCCTGACAATGATGTAACTTGCCATAAAATTCCCATACTATCGCTATCGATCAACGAAATTGTCAATGGAGACCGCGTTGTTTTGTGACTCAAAATAATTTCAAACATATTGGCGGTATTGCGCCTTTTCACCGACTGTTATCAGCTCATTTGTATCACGTTTGCCGATCTTTAGCGAACTATTTGTACGTTTTAAGTCGACGATGTTTGGCAAATTTTCGTGCAGTTATCCGGCATTGGTGACGATAGGCCTTGCAGAAATGCGAAGTCACTATTATGACAATGGAGTGAATGGGAACCGGTTTGAGATTTTAGAATCCCGTGCAATTAACAGAAGCGTGCGTTCATCCGTTGTGCAATTAACTGGCTTCTGCAGTATTTTCTTCCGGTCAGGAAAACATTGCCGGTGCGTGTGTGAAGGGTATGATTGTTTTGTGTGTTTGCAGTCATCAGAAAATTGATGAATGACGGGGAACGACCGATCTCCAGTGCATAATGTTCTAAGAATTGAAGCTAACTGAAGGAATAGACAGTTGGTTCAAAACCTCTAACATATGTCCCCAGACGGTCCTCACGAGACTCTGCCAGGTAATGAACAATGGCGATACAAGTATGATAACTCAATGGATTTCATAATGATATTATGGTAGGGTCATACAACCTGCATATGGATGATCTTTATTTGGACAGACATTGTCTTGACAATATTGGGCTATTTGTACACGTCAAGCCAATTCTTACATCATATTACATTTCGTACATCAGAATAGTATCATTCTTAATCATATATCTATAATTCTATATCTATAGATATCTACATCTATCTATCTATATCATTGCTATCATCATGGTTTATACTTTTTTATTAGATTAATGTTCACACCTGGCTCATTCTGATGTTC
Source organism: Branchiostoma lanceolatum (assembly GCF_035083965.1). Classification (NCBI taxonomy): domain Eukaryota; kingdom Metazoa; phylum Chordata; class Leptocardii; order Amphioxiformes; family Branchiostomatidae; genus Branchiostoma; species Branchiostoma lanceolatum. The sequence continues at coordinate 22,106,589 of NC_089724.1, read as the reverse complement.
TAATCCCGTAATAAAGGTGCAGACCTGCATGTTGGGGATCCGATGACATCACCCATAACGTGTCTCTGGGGGTGCAAAACTCCGTAACGACATGTGGAGAACGCTGTGTCTTACCATTCACCATGTAGAACCGTACCTCATATGTAGTCTAACAAAAATGCAAGTATGATTACGAGTCTTGTTGTACATCATACTAGTACACTGCAATCTATCCCTCTGGCTACAAAGGTGTATCTTATTGTGTATGTATGATGTATAATGAAAATAAACCAGTTTACATTCAGCTTAAATCTCTTCAAAACATATCCAGGATCACATTGGCATACAGTAATCCACGCAAGTCATCATCATTATTCCTATTTTATCAGAGATACCGCTGGTTATTTTGAGAGCCTCATATGTCAACTGGGAGACTTCACATGTACCAATTAGTATCAGGTTTCCTCTCAAGGCCATCCCCATCTACTGATAGTTAAGGATCCTAAAATAGGTAGAGGTGAATGGAAATGCAGATTTGTCCAAAACAATGTTGCTAGTTTGTCTTGCCCACAGGCAAAAATACGAACAACGTCATAGACATCCTGTTTAAAAAAAAGACCAAGCGAGTGAAGACATGACTACCCTATCGATCGCGAAGATGGCAACCCGAAAGTACATCCGGATTTGACATTTGATTGAATAGACATAGCACGTCTCTGCGTCGTTAAGATCTTCGAAGCTTCCAAGGTTTGATTTGAGTAGTCGGAAGGCTTTTTATAGACGATGCTTCTCCCCGCTAGGTACTGGATTTATACTTACAGATGGACGTCTTCCTGCTTCAACATCGAATGACAGACTATATTTAGACAAACATGGCTCAAAGTGCTTCATCAAATGTCTATCTCACTGAACATTATTCACTCCCGGTTATTTATCCTGTCACTGCCAGTATGAACGAGATGAAAATTTGTGGCTCTTGATGCATGGGTCCATTAGCGTGACGTTTTTGTTTGTTCCATGTTGAAAGAGAGGCCGTTCTCAAACCAGCCCGACCTGAGCATGCTTCAAATGCCGTTCTTTAGTCCCGGGGTCTGCTCTCTCCTGACCCCCGGTGAGCCGAGACCGTAAAGCTGATTCATCGAATCGTCTTGTTATTTGTGGGAAATTAACCTCGGGCATATCAAAGCACAAAGCTTGAAGAAGGGAAAGACGTATTCAGTATTTAAGATCAAACTAATTGACCCCAAAAAAATTAAAAACCGAAGGGATTTTGCTTCAATGCTAACAACACGCATTTAATGCAAATATCAGTCGACGGTAAAATCCACCGTGGCACCACTTTTTTCTGACTTCAACAGCTGTGTCCACAAAAAATACTCTTGTAGTACTAAGAAAAGCAGCCAGAGGGCCGATAATCCACTTTGACCTTCGTCTTCCCCAGACCTTCCCACCTACTGTACCTAATACCATTACAATGCATCCATAGCTGGCCAAAATATTAGGAAGCACAAACACAAACAGACAAGGCAAACAAACACAAAAACACACCAAAACAATACCTCCGTTTTCACAGATGTAAAAAGATAGTTTGTCGCATTCCATTGCATTTCGTACTCTCAACAACAGCTGTTCAAGTTATTGATGTCTGAAGAACTCTGTAGCCATGAATCTTAGCATTCAGCTCTAATTTCACCGGACCCCGCAATTCATTGCCCTGGTTCCTATTTCATCTGAGAGACAAGGACATTTGTTAAGGAGGATTGCTGGTACTATGTCAGAATTCTCAGATTCACATACACCCAGTGTGTAACAGTTTTCCTCTGCAAGGCCATCACCATCTACGTACATCTATGGATTTGATCATGACATTCGATTATCTAGACACAGCAGTGACGGCACGTCTCCGTCGTTAAGATCTTCCAGGATTATACTACCTCTGTACACAATGTCCTGGATTTTATTTAGTTTTTTGTTACTCATGTATGTCTAGCTTATGTATATTATTTGAATGTAAAATTTCTTTTTGAAATACCAATAAAGAAAAAAAAAGATCTTCCAGGGTTTGAATTGAGGAGTCGGGAGGCTTTTTACGGTCGATACTTCTCCCGCTGGGTACTGAATTTAAACTTACAGCAGGTATTCTTCCTGCTTCAACATCGACTGCCAGACTATATTTAGACACACATGGCTCGAATTCCGTCCTAAATGTCTACCTCACTGAACTTCATATTATTGACCCTGTCACTGCATGTATGAAAGAGGTGAGAAATTGTGGCTCCCGACGCCTGGGTCCATTAGAGCAACGTCTGTTTCTGAAGTTCCATCTTGAAAGAGAGGCCGTTCTCGGCCGTGTTCGCCCTCTGCCTGCTTCAAACATTTCTGCCCGTTCTGGCCCCCGGGGAACATAGATTTATCCAGTCCTCTTGTTATTTGTGCAAAGTTAACCTCGGCCATATCAAAGAACGGAGCTTAAAGGGGGGTACAGTATCATGCAGCCTAATGCTAGGGTCACATTTCCTAACCGGGACCCGGACGGGCTGTTTGCGGGATCGAAAAATCAATGTGTATGTCAATAAATTTGCACAAGCTATGCTCTTAAATAATTTTTGCTACGTTTTTTTGTTTTTGTTGTCTTTTATATCATACTTTTCGTTCCCAAAGACTGCCCGGCCGAGCCCCGGATTTGAAATGTGACCCTAGCATTACGTAGCATGACCTATTTACGTGCAGGAGCAGTTTACGTCCAGTTTGGGTCATGTCCACATGTCGCGGTGTATTATGCCAAAGCCTGTTCTCATGAGCAACAAAGAACGTCATAAGTATGATCCTTAGCCATCTCTCTCTTTTATACAAAACAATGAAAAAGGATTGCGTCCAGCGATATAACAGAATAAACTCCTGAACCAGTAACAACAAGTTGCACGGAAGCGTCATGCATGACGCATTTCATATGTAATTCGACACCGCTTACTTCATCACGTGTTTCTAACTTGCACTATAGCTAGTATATTTTAAAAATAGCTGACGTTAAACCTTTCTTTGATATTCAGACTATCCATGGTGATTCGAGGTTTGAAACTCTTGCCAGTTTTAGGAAGGTTTGATACAACTTAGCGACCCCCGCTCAGATGATACATTTTTGCACGGGACAACATCATGGAAATGCGTTTATCACGTGAACGCGACGTGCTGCTGATGTCGGGGAAATGATTCACAACACAAACATTGTTTTCTTCCATCGCGTCAGGCAAGCGGAGGGACAAAAATAGTGACTTTACTGTCATTTGCCTGTAGACTACTTTCGACTGTTACTGTGCATTTTTTTTCTGGTCTATGTTCTTCAAGCGCTAGAAGGGAAAAGACTGAAGTGGACGGTCATAGGTCATACATATGGACCCAGAAAACATAAGAACTGAAGCACTTTTATTTCAACAATGAGACAAGAGTTTGGAGACCGCATATACCACACCGTGAGATATTTGGGGCTTTTGTAAGTTTCTTTTTTTATATTGCCTCATTGATTATGCAATAAGGTTGCATAATGTAGCTCAATTGATGGTCTTCTCTACTACTCAAATTATGTATATTGTATGTGTCCATATGTGTCTAGATATAGTCTATCAGTCGATGTTGAAGCAGGAAGACGACCATTGTAGGTAGATTCAGTACCGAGCGGGGAGTAGTACCGTCCGTAAAAAGCCTTCCGACATGTTCACAATACTCATATCAAGTCTGACTCATATGAAACTGTAAAGACTGGCTATGTACAGACTGGTTAAAGACCTTCACAAATATGCATAAACACAGACAGACAGACGGACAGACAGACAGACAGAGACAGACACAGACACACACGGCTTTCCTCACTACATGGCCACCAAATGACATGTAAACATGGCCTGGGTACATGACTTCCGCTGTGGAGGTAAAATGTAGTGGTAGGAGAGGGATGGGCTATGATAGAGTTTGGCAGAGGCTATTGACAGGATGTCCTTACCGAAGAAACACATCCCTACCGAACTTCGATCACTGATACCACAAGTGAGCCATTTGAGCAGTACATCGAGAAGCTGTATAATAATTCATTCCAATACCTGCGTATCCTGTCAATAACAAAATTTTACACTATTGACAGAAGAATCCTGTCAATAGCTATGGCAATAGAGTTAAGTTCTGTACAGGAAAACTCCCACTGCACAAGCATGTGTGGTGGGGGTGGCTTGTGGTAACATTTCCTTGGGGGTATGTTTGCCCCGGAGCCGAGGAGCTGGTCTCTGTAGGCCCTGTAAACAACCTGGTATCCAGGCAACCACTGTACATAGATTCTTACATATTGTAAACTTACATTACATAAACCATGCTGTCCACAGCAACAAACGGTGTAACACCAAACTTTATGGAGACCCATGTATGATACGTATTCTCCCTTAGAAAAATTTCCGTGAACACATTGTCTGGAGCAGTCTAACAGTTTTAGAAGTGCAATTTCCGGTGCATCTACAGATAGAGGCGCTTTGTAACGAATGTGATCATGAATGGAACTCAGAGACCTTTACGACAGGAAGGATTTGCTGTGAAATGAAGTCTGGGATGTACCTATCAATCATTCTTTGTTTCCAGTGTATCGATCGAGATTCACAACGCGGTTGTTCTTGGGTAACGAGTAGGCTAGGAGGCAGGTGGAAAATTTCTGAAGATCAATAAAGATTTGAGGATCAAAGGCCGAGCCGATAATCCCTGTGCAGTGTACCCAGCCCGCAGTCTGCTGGAGCGCTGTCTGTTCCACCGGTCGAGTGTAACAGAGGATTACTTCTACCTAATTGACTGGACTTCTCATAGTTAACACAGGCTAGTGAACAGGAGCGAGATAAGAGGAGATCATCCCTGTGAACCACCAATTTCTACTCATTGAAACGCATCAAACGAGTGCTGTATCTGGCACAAAGGATATTTGGTACACGTGTAGTAAGATCTACTGATAATTATATCAGAGGTCAGTGTACCGTGGGTAATCGTGGCTTTGAACGTACTTCTTACAATCGTTTTAATCATCACATTTCACTTTTAGTACTTTCCTTTCATCACCTTTTGTCACCGAACGTCCCTGCAAGGCTTTTCATCTGAGACGCTGACTCTAGACAGAATTTGGGTGGCTTGTTGAAATCTGTATGTATCTACATGTTTAAGCTTTTCATCCATTTGTGAAGGGAGGAACCATAATTAGCGTTATGTATGATATTCTTCCTGTCAGTGACGTCATAAGTACATCCTAGACTTTTGCTTCAGCTGAGTCTGATGTCTTGCCATTGTATTCATCTAATACATACAGCATCATCATTACGTACCAAGACACCATAAATAGTTTGAAGCAAATGTTAATTTTACATATTCAACCAGCAAAAAAAAGAAAGTCCCGTTAAGTTAGATGGAGTTTGCCCCCCCCCTCCCATTGGACGCTGATGTCGGAGTGGGCCTGATCACACGCTTGCCTGGCAGCTGAAGTGGTCTGAAGAGGACCTCCTTTGGCGGCGCTTTGCTATCAGACCCGTCATTGACATCCGAAGATGGACGTTCAATGATTACTGTTGCAATAGCTGGCCTTTTATCATGCGAGTGTACATAGTACTTCTGACGCAACTCATACATCGCTGCAGCGAAAAGCTACATAGGAGCGCCTAAACAATGACAGCCTTGGCACGTTCTAGAGCACATTCAAAATCACCACAAGGGCTTATCAACCATATTTGTGAAAGTTTTGAATTATTTGTAATAAAGCAATATTCAGGTCACAGTAATGCTCAATGACCTGCAGTGGACCCTTCTCTCTGAAAGGAGGAGGAACGCCCGCCTCACCTTTTTCTATAAGCTAGTTAATAACCACATCAATATTAATACAGATAGTCTACTGAAACCAGCTCAGGGGCGCACCCGGGGAAGCCACACGCTCAAATTTCAACCTCTTTACGCCCGAACAGACTTACAAATATTCATACTTCCCCCGCACCATACCCGAGTGGAACGCCCTGCCTGGCGCGGTTGTTACGGCTCCCACCGTTGAGTCATTCCGCGCCAGGCTGGAGGCCTGCCCGCCTTAGCCTGGGACCTCCTCCCCCCCCTACTTTGCCCCTAGCGGGGTTATTTGGGGGTAGTTTAAGTTGAAGTTGAAGTTGAAATCTCTAAAATTATCGAAATAATGATTTGAATATTTTGAATATATTTAGATATTTTGGAAACATTTTGAAAGTGACTGTACAGCGAAATCTTTGTTCAGAATAGTTTTTAAATATCAATGTGCTTCGTTTTTGCTTGTATGAATTTGATTTTTTTTACAATTATTTTACAACAGTTTCCAAACAGTAAATTGGAGTTATTGTTTCCATAAAAGCAGGTGCTAATTTGACCCTACTGCTGGACACTGGTAGTTCGAGCTCTTTCGGGCATATCACCCTGTACATTACAGGGTGTGTGTGATTGCTTTATTCCCATCCAACTGACCCATCTAGAAACAAAATGCTGCTACCATTATCTAAAAAACTAGAGTCCGTTCCGAATCACCTCAAGGGTTGTTATTGTCATAATTTACAATACCACTCAACTCTCTGTAATCATTTGTCTATGACATCTGATTCATTTTTGAATGTCATTTCAATTTTCTAAATATGTCCCCGGGTTGTGTTCCATATGGCTCGATAGGCTCCTTCTTTTCATGAATCTATTAAGGTATAATTCGTGTTTGATTGAGCCTAGGCGTATTCACGTCTTCAAAACATTACAATCAGCGTTATCGTTCCATTGATATTAGATTCTACAGGCAGGTCTGGAAGTTTGATGTCGCTGATATTTGCTCGGGCGGGCATCATGTAACCGCAAGATGCGGAAATAACGTTCGTAAGACATCGTCCAAGGTTATTGCAGATGCAGGTGAATTTGAGCATTCGTTATCTAGATCTATCAAGTAAGTGAATGTGCGAGCAGATTGAACGGACCGTAGTTAGACCACGAATGCTGAAATAATTGCGTGAGTTAAGCTGATTCACATGGGAACTATGCACACCTTCACGTCAATTACATTTGCCGCCTCAGGTTCAACTCACCGGGCGAGTGTTAAGGTTAGACTGACGTCAGGGAAATCTGTGCGCCGTGAAAACTTGTACTGCAGGCCCTTGAGAGGCCGCTGGCTTTACAATTCAGATTCACTCCGATGCAGGGTGTTTAATGTATTTGGCGATTTACCGGTGGATCCAGGCGCTAATCCTACATTATTGCGGATCTGCTATAGCATCGTCCAATGTACCTATTTTGGGTTAAATTGCCTGAAATTTGCATTGAAGATTCATAAACGGTACATAATAGTACATGATATGTTAAGCTATACATATGACCTACATGGGATGTAATGTTGTCAAATATTCAAAAAAATGCAAACTATAGTGGTGCTTCAATGTGGCTTTTCCTGATCAAATTGGTTGTGAAATAGGCTTGTCTCAAAAACATGAGCTGCATCTGAATCATGTTGTTACCTGATGTCCCGAGAGATTGCTAAAGCATTGATATGTGATATTGCCTAATACGTCATTGGGTTTGAAATACCTGGTTGTCAAGCGCAAACTACGGTGTTGTATTATATACATCGTAAAAGCAATCAAAGGAACAAATTGTACGTAAATATCCAGAAATATTGATTTTGTTACAAAAAAAAATTATTTCAGGGTTGCGCTTTATTAATCAGGTACCCCGTCGTATATAATATAGCGAGTCGTCCTGAAATGAAGTGGAGCGTGCACGTATTTCAATACAAGTACAAACTAAGGCTCCGATCATGAGGAGTCGTCTCGATACAGCTGAGACAAGCTAACAGGTAGGACCAGAGATACCGGCCATAGATTGATCACCCGTACCACTAGGAAGACAACCAGTCCGTTGTACTCGTAACTCAAGCATATCATATTTTGAAAGCGAAATACATGATCTGCTGAAAAAGCTCGAATCACTTAGGTCCCATTAGCTTTTAACGTCCCACCTACTCTATCGTGACCGTTTAATGGACTTGCTTAATGGTCACTTCTGGATTAACGCAAATGTAGTGGAACCACCCTCAGTGATATGGATGATGGAGAGGACAGAACTGTTTCCTTCAGCAGTCAATCAGACTGTACAATCAGACAGTAGAGCCCGGTATGCAATATCGGGCACCTGTTATGTCAGGGATATATATCTATATATCATAAGTGTATATGTGTTAAGTTTTAGTGTAATTATCTGTATGTCTGCAAGTTTGATATTTGAATAAAAATTTAAATGAAAAACAAAGCCAAATTGCAAGGAAAAACACACTGAAGACATCACACTGCTGGAAATAGACATGTAACAAATTGTAAAAACAAACAAACTAGTAGACTGTGATATGATATAAATGGGAGGTGCATGTTTCTATAATCTTTACATAGTTTTTGTAAACATTTTTTGTATCTATATTTTCCTCCCCATACACCGAATAGGAGGCTACATACTGACTCTGCTGTTCTTCTCTTAAATGTCTTACTCCTCCTTCTGCCATTTTACCCAGCACCCTTCCAGAATGCGCTATGGCTCTTTTATTGATACTTTCTTGGATCTGATAAGTAGGCAGTGGCTACATTGCTAGTCATCGATGTAGTATCGCACACGTGAGTTTAAAACACGTGTAGATAGTGCCCAGCGTGAAGGACCCTACATCCACGTGCGTCATCAGTGGGCTGGAGGGTCAATAGTGCAGCTGGTGTAAAGGACATCATTAATAACCATTGGGTTTATATGGGGAAAAGGTGAAATTTGACAAAATTCAATTCTTTGGCAAGTAAAAACAATCTCAGCTATTAGATTATAATGACATTGCAGATATTTGAAACTGACATGAGTTTTGATAAAAAATGCTCTCACGTTGTAATATAATGTATACGTCTCCAGGTATGTATGCGCATGCAAAGCAACATTTCTATTAGGCAATGCGTCAAACCGTGCATGCAACTGAAATTAAAAACTATTTTATTTTTTGTTCTGCAGACGACATTTCATGCAACCGCACTCCTGTTGAAACCGGAGTAGCAAAAACAAATTACTCTCAGAAAGTATAGGGCTGCCTTATGGGTGTTGATGCTGTCTGGCACAAAACACGTTTTTCCTGGGACTCTAGGCGATCTTAACTCTAACATTTTACAAAAGAAACGAAGAAGTTATGAAAAGTGACATGTATATAACCTTGTCCATGATTTAGGGAGCAGAGTGCTCTGTCAGTCAGCTTCAAAGGCGGCCTCGAACCATCCAATTAGTAATACGAACTCTAAGTTAATGGCGTGCGTACATCATCCTGACACCATAGCAACACATATGTGATTAATAAACATCCCTTTTGTTTTTATCATAAATGTTAGATATCCCGAAACTTCAACTACGCTTTCATAACCACACTGCTTGCTGTTTTCCCATTTGATAGGATGAAGTTATGATATGCGTGCGTAATTTTCACCTTTCAGGCGTTCCACACATCGATGAAGTTCGTCGAAGCATTATCGACTTCCTAGAATCTTCATTATGACCAAATCCCCTGTTTATTTGATTATAACTGGAGGGAGTCGGGGGACAGGACGTAATTAAGCGTCAGGTGCGACCGTGACGAGAGAGGATTTGCAACTATCAAGGAACCTGCAGAGCTGATGGGAGATGCTGGGAGAAGAAATCAACACCTTGTCAGCAAGACTCCGATGAAGAGAATAAGGTGAAGGTAAAATGCTCCTTTTACACGGCAGGGCAGCATTGGGTACCATGATGTTTGTAAAGCCAGTCTCAGTACTGCAGACTAACGGTCCGAAAGGGAGAAGATATTTCTGATCAGAAATGTATTTCATAAAGCCTCTTTGCAACATTGATGTCTTTGTTGTCACAGTCAAAGTAAGAACCCTTGTGTTACAAAACTGTGTTTTGATTTATGATTTGGTGATCGTTACATTTTTGTATTTGTCATTGATATTTGTCATTGATTCATCTGTATTCTTTCCTGTTACACCATACAGACTGTTGACTACTTACCAATGCAAATCAAGCAGCAAAGGTATATGAATGTATATATGTATATATATGCACCATTTCGTAACTATTCGACAGCTGTTTTGTCTGATTTCCTGTGAAGCAATTACAACATGCTGCGACGAGGCTGATTTTTCCCTCCTTGGTTGAATGTTCCTCATCGAATTCTTATGGGTGATAGAATATATGATTCACTGACGATCAAAGACAGTTTGTATTCTGAGGTTGTGTGCGTGTACATGTGCTCCGACACGATCAAACACTGCCGACCAGCTACCTTCTTCAATTAGCTAAGACTCCCCAGGTTCTGGCTGGGTAGACCCGGAATCTGCATTCACAGACTTGAATATCAAACAAGTGAAGAACTATTCATTTACAACACTACTTACCGATCGATGAACATGTAATCATTAGCTGAAATTATTGGATTCAAGTAGCTCAAACCTGGGTTCATGTGCAAGTTACGAGGTGCGAGATGCCCGCGTGGTGTGCTTCTGGCTTTTGTGTCCAAAGTAGCTAGCAGAAAATGTCACTGGTTATCGACGTGTTCTCTCTCTGTACGCTGTTACAAACTATCGTGGGTAGCTGGTATAAAAGAAATTGGTTGAATGATTGCCAGAGGAGCTAGTTAGCCGGGCAGAGGGTTATCATTTGCTACCAACGGAGTCCGTAGCGGGTCGCCATATTATTTTTTGTCGTTGGATGAAAATAGTAACTATGACTGTGGCCGGCTATCTCCTCTGGTACATCATGCAGCATGTTTGGCCTATTTTATTAATTTTCCAGCAACCCACGGAATCTGGTAGAAACTACTGTACCCGCTTTGAAGTTGTTCAGTGGAGAGTTTCCCTGAAATACCTTAGTCAGTTTCAATTTCAAATAAGCAGATTCCCAGAAGCTTACGATGATCATCGTTCCACCGTGCTCAGTTCGTGGATAACCAGCGGGCATGAAAACAGAAATAGCCAGCGTCCTTTTATAGTGGATGATGGGATGAAACACGATCCAGTGCTGCCGACTCATCAGCTTCTTCAATCAGTTGGCCTGTTTCTTTGAACCTTTCTTTAATCATGAGAAGCTCAGATTGTCCAGAAGGCCTCTTTTCATCGAGGTAATTATGGAGAAGGTAAGAATAGACCCAGCAACTTCCCAGTCATGCACGACTACTTAACTTGTGAAGAACTACTTATAGCTCTAATGGTAGTCGACTTTCCGAGGGATGAACATGCAATCATTAGCAATTAGTGGATTCAAGTAGCTCAAATGTCTCACGTACGAGATACGAGATGCACGTTTGGCGTGCTTCTGGCTTTTGTGACTGAAAGCAGCTATAGCTAGCAGATAATAGTACTGGGGAGCACACGACGCTTACTAATTGTTTTCTGTCGGTTTGCTTAAAACTGTAGGTTTTTCGTACTTGCAAATATAAATTCACTGTACAGAGGGCGACATGTAACTGCTGAAAATGCATCCCCTTTCCAGACAAAAAAATAGTCAATGGGCTGATCATGATGAAAAATGCTTTTAAGAACTGCAAGATACTCTTGCATTTAACGAATGGTTTTCAGCCGATATAGGACGCGAGACAGGTGATGTTTTACTTCATGTAATGTACTTGTCAACTATACATCGATCTCTGCTGTCTATCTTGTTCTTTGATCTGAAGATGATTGTAATGGTTATATGGAAACGGGTAGTATTTGAGTTTTTCTTCCTGCGACAACATCTGAAAGAATTAGGTCAGAACGAATTTGAGACATTCATTTCAGAATCATTTTTTGAACTGTTTGCTCAACTCCTTTTTACCGAATGATGAAAGAATATGTTTCATCAATGAAGTAGAGAGAAAAAGAAAGGCAACCGCTATGGTGCCATCAACTTCAGAGCTACTCAGATTCTTTCTTTGATTTCCTCATGATTACACACAGGTGAGACTATATATTTCAGTATATGTTACTGTATAACGGACTGTCAAACGTGAACAGAAGTCGGGATCAAGAATCATCGTAGGCAACGTATTTATGTATATATGTATGTTTCGCATTTTGAACATATCGGTGCTATGCTACATGTCTACAATGATTCACAGTCATTTCATCTTGTTGTCTTTTCTACGGTTTTCTATTTCTGGCCTGTCTTGCAAATACAACCATTGTTTTAGGCCTATAGGGAACCATTCGAAGGACATAGCGCTACATGTATATGCAGTTTCTTTTCCGACTAAATAATTTGTTTTTACCTCGGGTAAAAAATTAAATCTGAGACCGTCATCCTCCCAGAGATGATTGGCACATTGAATACTAGTAACCAGCACACGTTTCCATGTGGGATGTGTTGTATGGTGACAAAATGGTTTATTAGACCTTAATGGCATCCAAAATTGTGGTCAAAGGCCGTTTTCTCTGAGCTTGAATCCATGAAAATGATACACTTAGTCTTCGCACTTTTGGAAATTGTTTCGGTCGATGCATATGAAACCATCGTGGCGTTGACCTGTGAATATAAGTAAAGAACGTGTCTGACAACTGAACGCTTTTTCTTCAACATGTAATTTTGCCTGGTTGTTATACCCCCAGTAAGCTGCATTGCTGCTTGTTTCTATGTTTGCGAACAAGATGATAAAAAATCTGTAAATGATTTTTACGATATCCTTTCTGCTTGCAGATGTATTGTAGGGGGTATTGAAAGTTTACAGATAAAGATAATACATCAGCTCTTCCCGTACCGATAGCATTCTTTTAAACTGCTGGTGTCTTGCCATGAAAAATGGAGATATAGTTTTGGGTGTGTCTGTTTGTTTGTCTGTTTGTGTTTCGGCACCACTCCAGTCAGCATAACTCAAGAGCCTCTTGATGGATTACAATGATATTTGGTATGTGGGCGGGTGTTGTGAAGCCGAAATTCAAGGTCGATTCTGGGCCCCCTGGTATGTGACCTTGGTACTGCAGCAGAACTTCAATTTTTGTATCTTTTGACCCGGACGGGCTGTGGTCTTGATTTTTTGGTGGCACATAGCTTGTGATGTAATAAAGAAGTGGTGTAGGTTTGGGCCCCCTAGCAGCTACTGCTGGAACTGCAGGGGCGTTTTTGTGAAAATCTCCTTAGGAGAATAACTGAACAAGGGAACAACGGATTTCCATGACATTTAGTATGCAGGTAGCTTAGATAGAGATATACACAATGAAGTGCAAATTATGCTAATTGGGACTTACTTTGTATAGCTAATAAGGAAAATCTATATTTGAAGTGTTTTCCATTACATGTTATATATATAGTTAATGGAAAGTGGGGCATCAACAGATACCAATTATGCATATAACTTCCTTATTTGCATAATTAATGCAAAACACCACATCTCATCTAAATGGAAAATTATAGGACTGTCAATATGATACTTAGTATGCAGGTAGCTTAGACAGAGATAAACATAATGAAGTGCAAATTATGCTAATTGGGACTTAATTTGCATAGCTAATGAGGAAAATCTATATTTGCAGTGTTTTTCATTATCAGACTCAAATACGTGTAACATATGTAGTTTATGGAAAGTGGAGCATCAACAGATACCAATTATGCAAATAAATCCCTAATTTGCATAATTAATGCAAAAACACCATAATTCATATAATTGGAAAATTATAGGACTGCCAATATTGCAACATCTGTAAGTTAGATAAAGGTGTTTATGACTAAGCATTTATTATGCAAATTTGTAAGTCATTTGCATTAATAGAATTGTTCATGGAGATATGAGGTCGTGGAACTCTTGTTGCTTTTGTTAACAGCATACATGTAACGGAAAACATATATTTTTGCTAAAAGCTTGTTATTTGTCCGCAACCTTCGGCCAGGAGTGATTGTTCCGTTACACAGTAAATTACATACATGTCAAGTTATAAAGCATGACATGCTATGCTTCCTTTGCAGATGTTTGTGCTCCTGAAGTGCCTTTTCTAGTTTGTTCTGATGACTATTCGCGCCAGCGATTGAAGTTGTTCAGTTGAGAGTTTCCTTGAAGTTCTCTTTTAGTTTCATACAAATATATTCACCAGAAGTTTATGATGAAACATCGTGCTCATTGTCTGGGGATGCTAAACAGACAGGTACATCTTTATAAACAAAAAGAGTCAGTGTCTTTTAGAGGATGGTCCAGAGAATGAAGTAATAATTGGTAGCAAACTGACAAAGATGACACCACCGACCCTACATCTGTACAACTATCGCCGTGACGTAGATATCACAAGAGAACCGAAGCCTTTTGCAACCCCATATCAACGCATGAAGATTGCTTTGGGGGCCGGCTGAGCGATGTTTTCATTGATTTGTTGGAGCGGTTCCAAAGGACATGCAAAATCCGTTAGAGTATAGCACTATCCCGTGGGAGATGACCTTACGGCTGCAAACACTAGATATCCACCCCGCCTGAACAGTGATACTGGTACATGGTGATAACAGAGTTTGTGAAGCCGTCGCTCAATATTGTTTAAAAGAGACAAGCTCAAGCCCGATTTCAGATGAGTTTTGGTATCACATTGATTGTGGTTCGTTCTGAATGTGTAGGAAGACACGTACTTCTGCCACGGCTTCCAACAAATTTCATTTTAAGTACAAATACTGATGGCTAAGTATCACTTCCCTATCATATTCATCTTTCAGTGTAGTAAGGGCAAGGTTACACTGCTTGCTTGTGATCCTCGGCAGACCGAGATGCGCCAAAAATTACTATAATTAGCCCTCATAATGCCCTCATAGCTGCATGTTATATCACAAATAATACCCTAAAGCTGTTAAATCACAAATAATACCCTAAAGCTGCTATATTACAAATAATATCAACGCATTACAAAAGGCGCCTTCGCTAATTGTTCCGTAGTTGTAGATAATGATGTGTAATGAAACCGGCGCGGTGACAAATTGAACGATATTCAAAGCAATTGCTGTCTGTAAGAGCTTATTTCCCCACACTTCCGTGGGTGCAATCCTGTTGTTTGTTATAGTTAACAACCCAAGGTTGATTTTATCATCCATTGAACTACCTCTGGGTACATATATGTTGTATTGTGGATAATGATGAAGAGAAATGGCATAGATACAAACATGTAGAATTGACGTACATCGTCTGTAATCCCCGCGCGCATGTCTCTGACGAAGGTCTGTTAGCTCCTATCCATTTGATACAGTCTTCATTCACAGGGTAGCAACGCGTCCCAGAACATGTCTTTGAAATAGAATTGGCATTTGCGAAGTGTGTTTGAAATCCCTGCAGGGGATTGTACACACAGTATTATCAAGCTCGAGAGGTTTCGAAAACGAGATCTCGCGAGACTTGTGACATCACAGATTCGATACGGAGAACTGAATGTTGATCTGATCTCATTCACCAGAGCATGGCTGGAGGGAGCCAGGTACGCTTAAGGTGCGTCTCGATTCAGCTGTACAAAATCTACTTTCTGTGTAGCCATGAATGTGAGTAAACATTAGTGACAGTACAACTTAGTTTTTCCTAACTTGGTGACTGTTAAAACTGGAGGAACGATGGGTAGTATTGTCTGTTCCGATAGGACCTGGAGGAACCATGTCTAGGTAGGTAGTGTTCCGTGCTGTTCAGAATGAAATTCCGTACTGTATACGTAGCGGACTGAATTTTGTTGTCAAAAATTCTACTGCAGAAGGTCCATAGTTCATCCACATTCCCGGGTGGAAAGTATAATTCTTTTTCTCTCACAATCTAAATGATAACATATCTGGAGTTTTGACAACTGCTCATTCGATTTTCCGATAAAATAATTCACGGCGAAGACGCGGGTGTATACATGTACCGCTATAGAGCTAGACTAAGAACACAGGGCGAATGATTTAGTTGCCCCTTTTCTACTAGACAGCGATTACTAAGCGGCCGTACAGCGACCAAAAGTAGATTTGGTTGACCATTAATTTTATAATTCGAATCTGGGGGGACCCTGGTACATTAGAGGCACACACGAAACATTTTAAAAATCGTTCTTTATATATGAAATTCTTTGAGCGATCTGTCCTATTTTTGTCGCTAAGCTCTCGCAGCTGGAAAAGAGGTGTTAGCAAATTCATGTTGGTAATACAGTCTTTCAAATCGATGTTCTTTGTACTGCTATTATGAAGACAGAACACAGAATATTTGATCCGAGTGATGATGAAAGCTCAGACGGCTCCACGCACATGATGAAAAAAATGAACATATGGCACCATTCCCTGCATGATAGTACTTAATGTAATAGCTGTGGATGAAATGTGGGCGCCGCACATCTTTTATCTTATTAATATCATTAGCGAGAGAGAAAAGTGTTTCGTTTAACGGCCATGTGCTATTACTGTCCTAGTTGTTTGTGATTATGAGCGGTAGCTTTTGATTCAGTGGCTCAACAACATTAGTCATTGGATTTAAATCAAATCAGATTGATCAAACAAAATCGAAGTATCTTGAAATACCACATGCATATATGTATAGTGTTACATTCGTATGTGTCTTTGTTGAGCCCATGTGGTTGGCGATGTAGTTCTTTGGTGAAAAGGCAGTGTCCTCTTGCAGCTTGCAATGTGGTTGGGGGATGAGTCGGAGCTAATCCGTTGTTATGAATGCTGATATAACACATTCTCGTTTGAAAAGTAGCCAAGCTATATTTGAGGCTATCTGGCTACCATGCCGCCCGACGTCTGCCTGTTACATGCGCCACAATGGAGCATAATTGCAACCGTAGGGCTTTGCAAATTGTTGCAGGAGTGTGCCACCAACAGAGCTGTGAGTCCAATTACTTTGGGTGTTCCTATAGATCTAGCTATGACGTGTTCTAAATTGGGTCGTGTGCGAGGAGTGGGCGGGTAATGTGAGGGGCAGACACTGATGACCAGATGATGACGGTACACATGCATACTCCCACTGACATCAGCAGGTTAGGACCCTTAGCGCTACTTCTCAACACAGGGATAAGACAAACAGGACACGAATTTTACACGGGAGATTCGCTTTGTTACATATAGGTTCAGTAAGCAAAGCTGTAGTAGGCAAATTATTTTTCGTCTCTGTGGTGAATGCCCGGCAAAGCTTACCCGAAACTTCCTAACACATCGACATAAACGTATCCTTACTCTTCTTGTCTTGATGAAGGTCCCTTGCCTGGTTCTAAAGACTTTTCTTCATCTATGTTGGCCTTCAGTCTTCAGACTTCTTGTTTTAGTACGAAAACTATACCCGCTCTCCTATTGTGATGTTCGTCCATCGTTGTCGATGAAGACCTCGGCCCATGTGGGTGCGGGCATGGCTAATCAGACCAATTCTATCATGGATAGGTTCATTAGATCTTTTTTACGTTAATTTCTGGCTTGGATTTAATTGCTTGAGAGGAACGCAGCTGGTGCATGCAAGAGTCCAGATACTGACCTGGGCTCATGGACTGAAGATTAAAGAAAGGAAATTTGCACGACAGATTTTGGGGAAAAATTCAACTGCCTAAGAGGAACATTGAAATGCTACAGAACATTTTAAACAGCCTTTTCCAGTATTCTGCCTGATCGTCAAAGGAATCAAACCAACTTAGGAATTCGTAGCATCTGACGACTGCTGCCGGGAAACAATCCTGCCAACCAGAATGCCGCGATGCCGGCTGAGGATCAGTGAACGAGCCTCACAATCTGTTAACCCCCCAGCCTCTCGCACAGAAGTTATCCCATATAATACCCTGTCGTGGTTGCTAACTATCTTCGCCATACGTCGTCTATATAATGGTTAATATAAAACTGTGACTGCAGATGTGTCTGTGCAGATGTGTGACAGACCTACCCCTACCAATAGATGTGAATTAGATCTTAAGAAAAGCGGGGCTGATGTAGGTATCATTGTACTAGTGTTCTACATACATGTACTTGTATGTACTGGGGTACCATGTGTTTTTGTTTGATCCCACATACTGTACTATTGCCGCTAGCGCCGGCAACTTTCGCTTTTACTCGCACTTAGATGTAACATGTAAGGACGTCATACTGTACTTTGTTAATACAACGAATTAGCACTTCAGAAACCTACGCTCAGTTTTGGTGCTTAGTTCCACTTAGAGAAATGTCAAGCAGCACTAGAGGCACAATATAGTCGTTATATAAAACAAAAGTCAGGATGACCTGAATGTTAATTTCGTTTCTTAACGTGACATTTATGTCTGTGAAAATGATATCATTTCGTTGGTTCTGCACGAAACACGCGTGTACTATTTCGTAGGATCCATATGGTTTCCAGCACATCTTATGTTGCCATATTTACACTGTTAATACATTTACAAAACGTTGCACCAACAGGCATTTATGACTATATAACGGTGATTTTGAATTAATAATCACTAGACGGGTTCAGCGGCAACCAACATAAACCTGACGGTCCTACATCACGCAGCAGGTCTTAAACCGTAGTGATTGCGGTCTAGAAAATAGAAACATCTTTAACTCCTATATTCAATCAAACAGTAAGACTTTGGTGTCCACATTAAAACCAGCTACAGAATAAGATGAGTATTTCTTTGTCAAAGAAAAGTAATATGACACATATACATTAATGTCTGTTTCTGCCATTGATGTCTGTATCTGTCAACCGGTGTTTGATACATTCTATGACAAAAGAAAAGTGGATTTGCAACTGTCCATGAAGATGATAATTGTAAACGGTTTGAAATGCAACAGCTACCAGTAACCACGCGTTTGTATAGCTGAACAAAAGTTAGTTCCCCCAACGTCTATTCCGTACTAGTAGGCAATGTCGTTGCCGTCTTTTTTGCTACTTTTTTCAAGGTCTTAGAACACAGTATTAATTTGCGACAATAGTAGTTCGGGTATGAAGTAGTGCGTCACATTGCTTTAAAAGGCCGTAGTTTTTCTTCTGTGCACTTCTTACTTTGGGATCCTTAACCATGTAAATCCCTATAGGCGAAATACTGTGGTCTGCAACCTCAACCCTGTAGTTGATCGGCGCAGAATGGTTGGCAGACGCCATTTTGCTGTCAGGAAACCAAAAACAACAGCAATGCGGAACGAGCAAATGTCTGTTTACGGACGTTAAGGACAAATAGGACGTTTTGTGACAGAACTAAAAGAAGTTTACCACATATATATATCTAATTTTCGGCATCTTGACCATCGTCGGAGGGTCACAAAGTTGTGTGCGCGCTGATGCCATCCATATGTTTTACTTTCAGTTGCCTTATAACGTTAGAAATAGCGCTTTTTAATTATGATTTATTTGTATATTCTGATACCTCAAATCTAATATCGATGTTTCCTTTGACTTTCAGTCAGTGTCGAAGTGAAAATTCTAATTCGACATCTTCGGACGGATTCTTCAAGTTGTGTAGCGACCGATTCCTCATGATCAAGTCCGTGAGCTGACCGTCAACTCAAACTGTCATCCCGTCCTTTCCGCGATCGACCCTGACTAGCCAGAGAAGAACAACTGGTACGTCCAAATTACCGAAACGTCTTGCGAACGATTGTAAGTAAAACGATTATTTGAGTTAATGCATGGGTAAGAACGAGTTTTGATAAAGTTTTGTGTGTCTTTTTGTCTTTTAGGTAGTACTTTTACATCTTGCATCATAATTGAATTATGAAATCAAGGGTCACACAAATCCAAATTCGGTCGCTGTACGGTCGCTCAGCAATCGCAGTCTGTTTGAAAGGGGGCCTTAGCTAGCTACTGCTCTACATGTTGCATGAGGTTTATTGTTGTTGAACTCAAATATAACCTATTGGACAACATATGCACGCTGGATGACACTACCCACTTCATATTTAGGCTCAAATGAAAACCTTCGTACGTCTACACACTGAAATTCGCTCACACATACAGCCTTGGTGACCTTTTGATAATTTCACACTCCAGATATGATTTTAAGCTTCATGGTCGCCCATACCGTCCACCAGATACAATATCAGCTCTCCATGCACCGCCCATATTTCCCTCCAGGCACTGTACAAATGCATGATGGAACCACCCTTTTCTTTTACCCTACACTGTACATACTATATTAGGCTTCATTAACCACCCAAATCTCCCACTGTAAGACATATACAGGCAACATAAACAAAGCATCAGGGCCCCAAGAACAAAGTATATCGTTCACTAGACACCATATGGTCATGTGAACAAAGTATATGCGGAGATTTTACATGTATACATGTATATTGGCAATACAAACATGTTTCATGAAATCGACAATATCTCCCACTAGACATAAGGATTCCATTAACCACCACTGTATCCTTCAAGACACTGTCTACGGCCTAAAAGAATATTTCCGAGCAATTCTGAAGTTCATGTAACTGCTTTAACTTACGGCCGCTGCATATATATAATAGCAGTTTTACATTGATAATTGTTTGACGCTCTCAAAAGTTGCCGACAATGTTTGAGCGGACAAAATGAAGCAGACACAAAGATGGCGTTAGATGTGCGATGCACGAACGGACTTTCAGAGCGGAAATCGATTGTTTGCACGCTCTGATTGTTTCTGGAGGCAACGCCGAAAAGTCATTACCCCGATATATTGATTTCCCTAGAGTAGAAGACCACCTTTGATCAGATTTATTCTGGACTAATCCAGAGTTTAGACAGGAGTAAATGCGGAGCCTTCAATTAGTCACTACCTCTCCCTTTGAAGTTCCTTTTCCCAACCTTCCTCGTCGACACGAATTCAATCAAACTGTAAACGAAACTTTGCGACGGCAGCGCAGATTCGAAGTCAAACGCAGCTGAAGCAATAGACATTTTTTTTCGATTCGATTTATTTGCACATATTAAAATCATTTTGTATTACATAATAGAACATGAAAATATACGTGCTTGGGGAAGAAAAAAAGCCATAGTGGCTTATACAAGGTCTTCCCCCATCTGAATTAACAAAAAATAAAATAAATCTAACAATTCATAACATAATTATAGTAGTAAATGATAACAATAACAAATCAGACAATAATAATAGAAACAGAATACTGACAAAAAAGTTATTGGTTGCATATAAAGATTAAACATCAAATCATAGCTTAACTCGATACCGAAGTGATAGAGATTAGAGAGTCAATCGCAGTTAACAAACTAACAATAATATAACAATTCATAACATAATTGTAGTCATAAACAATAACAATATCACATCAAATCATACGATAATTAAAGTAACAAATGATGACAATATAATAATTCATGGCAAATAATTATAAAAATCATATGTTAGATCATAGTATAATTCAATACTGAAATAATGTAGTTTAACACAAAGTCTATCGCAGTTAACAAAACATAGCAAATAAGTGTAAGGTGAAAAAGAAAAATGAAATTCAACTCGGAAAGCTGGATTCGTCGACTGGATTATCAGCCCTTTGTTCATTTACCCAATCATCATTAGACCATGCAGTCGCTTTCGTTCATGTTGTCAAACAATTCTAGCTTTACTATATCTGTTGGTATACACGTTTATATGGATATCTGTACTTGATCATGCACAGGGAACGCGTCAGTTTGAAATACGTTTAGTTCAATTTCCTGCGTAGTGTCGAGGCTTACGTTACATGTAATTGTATGAAACTTGTTAAACTGCCATGGCTTGGTACCAATAATCATCTAATTGATATAAACTAGCGGCATTTTGATCACGTGGAGGGGGAATTGTATTTTGAGTTGGTCAAAGTAGCATGTTCTGTTTTGTCTGAATACCATTGTCGTTGATTGTTTGATTGCAATTGATTGGAGCGTTATATACATGCAAAAGCTGTCAACTTCGCAAGTTTGCTGTACGCTGGCGGCGTCGCTGCGTCCTAAACTGGATTTGTGTTACCCTTGACTTTGTCATGGGAATATCATTCAAAACGTACAACTATGACCAAAAAGACAACAAAACACACAAAGCTTAAAAAGATTCGGTTTCTGTCGATGAAATTCGTTGAGTGCTTTGTCAATTCGATCGTCCGCAGCGACGCCGCCAGCCTGCCGCGGTTCCGAGAGGGGGGCTTAAAACCCATTCCAGTGGTAGCCTGCCAATGTTTAGGAGACCTTCTGGTACATTCCTCGGGGCTATCGTAACTTGTCCCACTGGTTGTATACAAAGAGCCTTAATACCCAGTGATTTACCAAACCGATTAAACTACTCACAGATGATTATTCCAACACCTTTCCACAACCATAGAACGCTAAGCTAGCAATCTTTTTGCTGACGTACTTTAAGTCTGTTGACCTCGTCCTAGACACGTACTAGACACGTGAAATCACGAAGCGTATAAAAAAGCCTGTAGCCTGTTTGAAATATTCCCTGGCCTAATATTGTACATTAATGTAATAAAGATCGTCCTACCATGATCAACTAAACTTGATTAAAATTCAAGTTTATCCACGACCGGAAATGAAAATTGACAGGTAAAGTGATGGTGATCCACCAGTGCATATTTGTCCAACCGCTAAAGTAATTTTGAACGGAGATAAACCTCACCGCACACATCCTCTTACTGCAGTGTAGCAATAAATCTACACTCTGTCCACGAGGCGTGCATGTGTTCCAAAAGACTATATTGAAACACACGGATTGTTTTTACTGTGCATGAGTGAGTATATTTAATATCTACAGACCTTTAATTTCCTCGGCAAGAACATCTTGCCCCGCCCCTTCCCTAGTTGCAGCCTTGGGTTCGTGACCTGCACCTCCATGCAGACAGTTTGTAATTAAACAACGTGACTTAAGCCGCACTCTATTGTACTTGAATGGACTTAAGTGCACAACAAATACCTTTTCTTTAATATCATTAGAGGACTAGAACTTTGAAGCCCAAGACATTTTATTCTTTTCTCTGGCTGGACACATCTTTTCTTAACATATCACCTGAGAGACGCGTATATCAAGTTATATGAGTTATATGGTGCGCGAATGTGTAACCCACATACCATTGGCCATAGCCATTGGTACTAGAAAATAAGACACATCAGCGCGCTCAAGGTGTGAAACTTATGGATGCTTTTCGGCTGAATAATTTATTGTTTGATAAGTCCGTCTGAAATAAGTACAGAAAAACATCACGAGAGAGCTCACCTTGGTTCGGACACACTAGTTTGCTCTATGGCATTCACATTTAAAAGAAGTTAGTACCCGTCCTGAAATTCAATCGCCATTTCTCGGGCTAATCTCTACTCACACAAAAGGTTTTGGAACATGACAAAACTGTGTGTTATGATGTTCAGGAAACGACAACATCGGCAGTTTAAATGGAGTCATCGAGTCAGCAAGTATATTCTTTCTTATGCCATGAACAGGGCACGAAAATCTATTCATAGTTTTCTATTAATTTTAAACTAATGATATAAACAAAACGACAAACAAATTTTAAAGGAATTGGACAGGAAGCCCAATATATATCTAAAACGCACATATCCATCAACACCTATGTAACAGCAAAAACCATAACCTTTTTGTTATCCTGTCCATAAAATGATCAAATCAACAAGGCAACAATCAAAACATCCTCGTTATTTAAAGCTCTAACTCTTCAACACCTACCTTGGAGGGTTGCTTGATTTGAGTGATTTTGTCGGAGCAGTATCCTGCCAAGCTGGCCTCCGATGCTATATGTGACTATTGGGGAATCTAGATTTGCCATCGCGGAGCGTGCAAGGCCTACCCGTCTGGCCATGACTGAAGAATTCTTAGAAATTTCTGAGTCAGAATCCAAATCTGCCAATTAAGCATTTTCTGTCTCTGCCCCTAGATCTACCGCATATAAAACTCATTAAAAGTTCCATTAATAGCCTGCTGACTTTTACCCTCTCCACGGGTAATTTCCGTTGAACGCCTCATCGGAGCCAATTAGGAAAAAAATACAAATTTCAACTGTCGACCTTCAATATCTTTATGTTCCCTCGTCAAATAATTAGGCGAATTCTTCAGGCAGCGGAGGTCTGACATCTGTCCAGCTTACGTTACAGGTTGGCTTGTAGACGTATGCTTTGTAATTGTTTCCTGTATAATCAGTAAAGAGACATTAATTGAGGAGACAGAAGGCTTCTAAATTACATGTAACCTTCCACTGCATCTGAACGTTATAAGGGTTGTTGGACCTCTCAGTCTGAAGCACCTCCTGACGAGTAGACTAAGGGGTATCATGGTGGCATCAAGTGGTTCTTCTATATCGCAGCTCAACTTCCACATGTGAATAAGAACCACGTGAAGAGCTGACATTAACATGACGATAAAATATCAAATTCTCTTAAACCTTTCCTGTCACCCGGCCCTGCACGTCTGAAATTTGATTCGAGACAACTTCTGAAATATCTGCTGTTGAAATATGTTTCTCAGGATATCTTTATAGGGACAGTGTTCGGACAAATTGTATCTACTGCTTCTTGTGAATGATGTAAACAACCACATCCTGATCCCCGTGACGCCCGACTGTCGTCGGAGATAGAACTGAAATAATCTACCGAGGTGGCCATGGAGTCTGATATGTATCAGAAACGCGCAGGTTGATTGTGTTGACTGTTAGAGAAGGTCGTGTGGTCTAATGGAGTATCAGGTATCTGGCTATATCTTGGGTCAATGGGTCTGAATGGATCTGTCCTTTTCACTGCTGAGCATCTCCAAGGACATCGGAGAGTTTACACGTTTGAAGAAGATGATGATATGCCCTTGAATTCCCAAACTGAACGTTTTCCAAAAACCACAATTTACTTGGTATCTATTGAGTTTGCAAAGTATCTGGAAGACAGACGTCAAACGTAGACTGGATATTGGGGTTTGGGACGGCACTCTCACTAATGCACCGGCTCAGGCTCATGAAAATTAGAATGTAGCCATCAGACCAACGCCCAATGGATTACATTTGGAAATATCCGCTGTGACCCAGCGTGCTCCGTCTGGGCGAAATACATGTGGACAAACCAAAAGCACTCAGCGAGTTCAAAAACTCTGCCGACAAGTTCATAGAAAGGTGTGGACATGCATTTTCAACAGTAAGCAGCACCTGTGTAGAGTTTACACATGGAGAGACCACTAGCTCTAAACAGCCAATCATTTGGGGTCATTTTTTCCAAGAAACGGGTATTTCATTTCGCTAATAGAAGTCATGCTAATCCGTGTATACCTTCTTTATGTATCCTGTTTCCAAGCCCGACAAGCGTATCGCAGGCGATTGAGAATGACATCTTATATCAGCTCGTTAGACTATCTATGGCCTGTCAGTGGCTAGCCCTACGTAGGTGATTACTTAATGACGTCCTCTTGTCAGTTTATATATATCAAAGCCCGAGGGCGTTTTAGTGATTTCTAAGAGCTAGCGTTGCTATCATCACATATGGTCAGTGGAGAGGGGAATGCAGAGGGCTTGTATATCAATCCTTAGCGTCATTGGGGAAGTTGGTCCTCTGAACATCAGGCAATATTTCATCATTATAGTCTTGTATATTTGTGCCATTTGGCGGCCCATGCTTTTTGTCCATCGAGATGGGCACTTGATTGGATGGCGGTTATTTCAAACAAACTGGTTGCTTGTGTTCACGTGGATAGAGAAGTCTGTGGTGGCCACATGCAGTGTCATGTATCTTGCTTATCTCTATACAGTTGTGTAGTTTGGCTCGTTTTTCTGTGCCTATCATACGCCTCGTGTTGTGCGTACGTACCTTGGCCAGTAGCGCTATCGTAATGTCCACGGTAACCAAGCGTGCAAGGACGATGCAATAAAAGCAACAACCAAAAAAAAAAAAACGCGAGAAAACTTGTCAAAATCTCATTTGGAAGTAGTATCTTTATCATAAACTAGCAGCAGGCATTGGTGTAACGTGTCCCAGGGTTCCCATTGAGTACGGTGGTGGTGAGACGGAAATAGCTGCTACCGGGCTATGGTTAGAAAGAGTAGATACTGAACAGATAGACAAATAACATGCAGGAGGAGTTAGCTGGCCATAGGAGAACAGTTTGCCAGCTAACTCATCTGGCATCTGATCCGTCTATTTGGCCAGTATCTACTCTTTCCAGCCATCTCTGGAGCCTGAAAGAGGTTAGGAAGGAAACTACTGTAAATGCAGAAAAGTTCGCGGGGATTTTATTTCGCGGTAGGAAGGAAATGGAGTGTTCGCGGTGGTTTTGAGTTCACGTTTGAAACAATCCTAGCGCTACAGTTACACGACGGAACGGCTTTTTTCGCGCTGGTTTTCAGTTCGCGGTAAAGAATTCACTATGAAAACCGCGAACCTAAAACTACCGCGAATTTTTCTGCATTTACAGTATTTCCCTTCCTCTTGCCACAGTTATACCGACTCTTAGAGTTGGCATTATGGTGAAGCCGGGCCCGTGGGTATCCTAAGGGGCGCCAATCGAGCTCTAAGGAATGTGTAAAGGAACGACGGCGCGTTTTTCAATGCCAAGAACACACCTCGTAACTTACCAGGTGAAAGGTACATTCTTGTCACGTAATGCATGTGTAATTTTGTATGTTAGTAACTACTACTGCGCAAGGCTTCAAGTTTCCATCAAAGTGGAAAATAATTACAGCCTTGCTGTTGACACTGACGTACACAGGCAGGAATCCCCCGAGTCCTTTTACTTCTAAATACAAAACAGATAAGAAAGCAAAACATAGCGGAGTGCACATGATATGACCTCTGATAAACTAAAAAGCCCCAGCTCCTGTTATCGATCCCATTTCATAATTCATCCGATTTACATAAACACGTCAAACACGTCCTTCATGGGAGTCTGAAAAGGATTTTTCCCACAGAGTTTCCCCAGAAGCCCGATACATGACTGGACTGTGACGTGCGACCAACACGGTACGGTTTCTCCCACCCTGGGACACAAAGAGCCGGAACTGCATCTGGCTTGCTGTGGAGAGCAGAGCGTTGGATAAATCAATGCTGTGCTCCAAGTCAAGTAGCTCCCAACTTAACCTCCATTATAGTCTCCGGAATCAATCATTTCGCTACGACTGACGCTTCATACGGCACGCCGTCCCTTGGTGCTGTATGTTATTTTCATTCCTGTTGAGAGGGTTTCACTCCAGCTCTATTTATATGTAACAGTGCGAAGAAGTAACGGCCACTAACCCAATTCTGAGTCTCACGTAAGTAGGGGAGTCGTGTTTTCTGTGTTCAGCTTTCAATGGCGGCCAAGCGTGGTGTCTGTGTAACGCTGGCTTGCCTCGCACACACGGTCCTGAATGTAGGTTATGGAAAACCTCTGCTAAAAGACAACAACCTTTTTTTCATCGTTTGTTATTACGTATCCCCGGCTACGAAAGGTATGTTTGTTAGAATGGCTTTGTGTGAATAGAAGTGTGGATATAATTGTAGTTGTAGGCCAGGAAGGTCTTTTTAGTTCAGATATCACACCTGCCTACTAAAGAGCTGCCCAGGGGGTAGCGTGTAACAAAGTGAAATCCTACTCCTGGGTTACAAGTGCTCTCCAGTCCTTACCCTCCGCATTTTGCCTCTTGTAGGTCAGCAGAAGTGGATCGGGGAAACAACATGTCGGCGAACACTACGGTCTCTCCCACCGAGACAACCGCTAACCTCACCGCCAATTCCACCGAGGCGTCCGTCGGGTCCTGTTTCGCCCCCAACCCGTACAGTGCAGGGGTCCAGGCCGTTCTAGGTCTGATCACGGTGATTCTCATCCTTCTGACTGTGATAGGTAACGTGTTAGTGATTCTAGCCGTCACCTGCCACCGGAAAATGCGAACTGTGACCAACTTCTTCATAGTATCGCTGGCTTGCGCAGACCTCAGCGTCGGGATCACCGTCCTGCCCTTCGCTGCCACCAACGACATCCTCGGCTACTGGCCTTTCGGCGGCTACTGTGACGTCTGGGTGTCGTTCGACGTCCTGAACTCCACGGCGAGTATCCTGAACCTGGTTGTGATCGCATTCGACCGATTCCTCGCCATCACAGCCCCCTTTACCTACCACACTCGCATGACGGAACGAACTGCCGGTATTCTGATAGCGACGGTGTGGGGGATCTCGCTGGTCATGTCCTTCCTACCCATCCAGGCGGGATGGTACAGGGACAACCTGTCCGAAGAGGCCTTGGCGATCTATTCGGACCCGTGTTTATGCATCTTCACTGCGAGCACGGCTTACACCATCGTGTCGTCTCTCATATCGTTCTACATACCGCTCCTCATCATGCTCGTGTTCTACGGGATCATCTTCAAGGCAGCCCGAGACCAAGCTCGCAAGATCAACGCTCTGGAAGGGCGTATAGAGCAGGAAAACAACCGGGGCAAGAAAATATCTCTGGCAAAGGAGAAAAAGGCGGCAAAGACACTAGGCATCATCATGGGAGTGTTTATCCTGTGTTGGTTGCCGTTTTTCGTGGTGAACATTGTGAACCCGTTCTGTGACAGGTGTGTGCAGCCAGCCGTGTTCATCGCGCTCACATGGCTCGGATGGATCAACTCCGGCTTCAATCCGATCATCTACGCCTTCAACAAGGAGTTCAGGAAGGTCTTCACAAAGATGATCTGTTGTCACACGTGCAGAGGTGTGACAGTGGGGCCTAACCACGCAGACTTGAACTACGACCCCGTAGCGATGCGGCTCAAGAAGAAGGGAGAAAACACCAATGGGACCGTCAACGGCGACGCCAACGGCAAGGCCAACGGCAGCATAGAGGCCGGAGAAGGAACGTCAAGTTCATAAGGTAACGTGTTTAGTTTAGGCGAAAGGGAGCTGGACTCTCACGAAAACTGAAACTAAAGTTTCTGAGAGTTGATAGAAGAATCGAGGGACAAATTGAACACCACTGCCAATATGAAGTGGGTATGAAAGATAGTACCAGCACAACATCATTGTACGATATCGGCAGATGATATCGAATGAAAGAAAAGACTACGGCAGAGAATAAAAGAACAAGACTCTGCTTGACAATGTGTGTACCCACGGGTCGGTTCCTGTGACAAAGTCAGCTGCTATGGACATAAACACAGCTGACTCATATCATAAAGACCCGAAAGGAGAAAGACACTGTATTGAAAACTTGTGGAGACAAAGCCTTTCAAACCCAAAAGAGATTGACCTCGAAGTAGATCGTACACAGACTATCGAATCAAGACTACGAAGAATTTATTGTGCACATACACGGAGTCAAGGGGCCAAATTCTATCAAACGAAACTAGGACGACTTGTGAAGAATCGCTGCAGAGCTCGACTCTACGTTGGCGTACGATGAAATAAACAGTTCTATCGACCGTGTGCCAAGAACACTAGATCGGTTCCGCCGCGCCGACCATGACATCACTACAAGTCAATGACATCGTTCAGGGAACCACCCGGGAGATATTGTTTTCAAGTATGGATAATCACCATGGTGACGGCAATACCATGTAAATAATCTACAAGGTAGGATACAATGTGACATGTCTTCTGTGATTCTGACGTCATGAGGTGTGTATACTGTATACTCGCTAGCACTTCTAAGAAACCACTTCTAAGAAATAAGTACATAGTTTTAATATTGTTTATTTTTACGACTTATTTATCAAACCATTATGTGTAAATTTGACACAGAGGTATGTATCATATAATCAATGTGTATCTTTTACCATCCTAGGGGGTGCGTGTTAACATAAGGATTGGAATATGTTAAAATGCTAATTCACAAAGATCGAATCGTGTTTGAACAAAAGTTGTGGTTTTGATGTACAGATTTGCTACAAATACGTAAAGAGGTTTGGGCCAATTTGTACATGCATGTAAATATCACAAATCAAGAGGATAATATAATAACTGGTGGCAGAAGTTTGGTTTGCCCATGACTTGAGTACAGGGCAATAATATATTTGCATTCCTATAAGGCAACAGAGCAATACTAAATGTATTTTCTTCACAGGGTTGATATCTTCAGTCAGCTACAGATATTTTTGAAATATAGTATCATGTGTCAGGGTGTAAGGTGTAAGGTGGATCCTTATGTTACTTATTCAGGCTATGTCATCCATGGAAGTCTTAAAAAGATATACAAAATAACTTTTTACGCGAGATTCATGTCATTCCTTATGATAAACATCTAACCTTTTGGAACAAAGCGTACATGTAGGCGGTGTTGTGAGTTTTGAGGCAGGCCGCACCCTGCTGCGACTGTTTTCCATTGAAAGTGTTGGTGACATTTTGTATCGTCAGGTGTAAGTGACACCAGTTATGATATAGTACAATGCTTAACTTTCTTCCAAGACTAATGTATTCACGGATCAAAATCAGTTATAACAGTTGTGTCTGAAAGATAAGACATTTTCTTTGTAAAAAAGCAAACCCACGCACTGAACATGTGTCTTTGATCGACTAATAAGTCTAAAACATCATCGCAGACATGGTTCTGGACACTCTGCAGGTGAAATGATATCTCGATGTTTGGGCCGACTCTGTTTTCAAACGCCAGCGACCCACTTTAGTACCGTTTAAAAGACAACGAGGCGTGTCAAAAGCACACGTCTGTCACCATCCCTAGTATGATATCTCTACCATTCAATACGTCTCTGTTGCAGAAAGGGCAGGCTATGATTTTAACATCCAAGAAAAGAAGATAAATGAGCCTCTTGCCCGTAGACTGAGTGAATACATGTTAGACAACAATAAATGGTAACCATATGAGGACACGACAAACAGCGTGTTGTTGTCAGGTTCTGTTTGTGTAGCTGAGATGAACAGTACTGATCCCTCATTAGCGGAAACCGATACCCTTCACGGGCTGCCCTGCCAGCTCCAGCACCTTTGTTCTCTGTGGCTATCGGGTTACCTGTCCTTTGGACGGGACTGGTTGGACAACAGCACCAAGCATGTGGGGCAGAAGGATCACAACACATCAGGACACTTTCTGACCCATTACTCAGTTAGATACAGCCCAGTGTTTGGAGGGCGCAAAATATCTCCAAGCAGATACGGAGGAGACCGCCTTGTATTCCTACTAAAACGTTTTCGTTACGGGGCTAAAAATGGCTGACAGTCAACAAAAAACGCACAACGAGAACACAGTTTGGAGATGAGGTGCACGGACCAAGGACATTATGTCATGCCCTTGCAGGGACTTACCACTCACTGGCCAAAGTCATGCTATTGTTAGTTAAGTTGCCTTTAGAACATTTATAAAACACGGATTTGGCAAGTTTCACAGATTTGTCCAGTGGCAACCACCTCGCCACCACCACTCTTCCTGCAGGGGATCCCCTTATATCCGCAAGAACACACTAGGTTCTCATTGACATTTACATCCATTTAACGGTCATTGGTATTAGTGGAAGGACGTAAACGCCGGGATTGTCTGCAGTCCAATGACGTCACTTCATCTGCTGACGAGGTCTGGCGTGGTGCAGTGCGCATGTCACGAAGACTCCGACAGAATCACAGTCCCGCTGTCGGGGACTCTCAGGTTACATGTGCTCAGGTTTCAAAAAACGAGCCGTGCGTCATGATCACACCGCAGTCATGACGGCTTAGCCTCTGCGGGGTCTTCTCAAGTCATGCACACGATGTTTGTGAGCATAGGACAGGTAGACGATGATGAACGGGATTTTCAAGGACCTTCGCCTGAGTTTAGTTCCATTTGATCTAACATTGAAAAAAAAACAATTCAAAGAAAGAGAAAATATGTTCACTGCTTACCGTACACTGTAGGTACACAGGCGCACAAATTGATGACGAGGAAAGGGCGTGCAAAAATAGCATCTGCTTTGATAGTGCTCCATCCTGTATGTTGTGTTAAGTAATGGGTGGCGCCCGTTTACTTCTACAGCGATGGTCTAAATGGGGAGGTCTATCACAACAATGGCAAGATCTTTGGTGAGTTCACTCATTGTAATGGTGAGTGTGTTTGATATTATCCAGCTGCTGTGAAAAAGTAAAGACCACAAAGTAATAACAAAAGGTAGAGAAGCAGAAAAAAGCTAATATGCATTATTTAGCACTTCCTTAGCGAATGTGCTTCTGTGAGCGGTTGAGAGACAACGCCTGTCTAGAATGTATTTTTGTACTGCCTCCTGTTCTTTTTGAAGGAAACGTACCGAGACATGCCTTCAACATGGCATGTTATTAGGACAGGCCAAATGTGTAAACTGTAAAGTGACTCAAGAGCTCCTCAGTATTGTATATTGTTCCAATATGTATCAAGATTCATAAAAACATGCCGTCGTTTTCTTTCTTGACGAATGTGTAGTACGTACGTATGCGTATCGGGTCGTGTATAACAGATATTTGAGATATGAACGAATCAGCATCATACTGGGCACAGCCATGGCAATCTTTCATGAGTTTTTGCGGTCGTGAGCGAAAGGTACCATAGACTATACAGTTTGTGAAGAGCCCCAGAGTTGCAGGTTATATTCGGTCTATTGGCGTCCACCACAGATGCAGTAAACGCTATGACAGAGAACTGAGAAACAAAGCTGCATTGAAAACTAACGTAACGAAAGTTAGCAATAAAATATACACCCTCTCTTTCCAGCGCTCAATGCATTATAAAAAAGTGCTTAATAAAACGCATAGTGTAATACGAGCGGATGGCTAAATACAACACCGCTTCATGATTTGTGTCTGTTTTGATAGTGTTAATTGCTTCAGACAAGCCAATTTCATAATTCTTTGTGATCGATGGGAAAACTATAAGACTGTCAGTTTAGTCAAGTCAGTTTTGTAACATAAGGATATCTCAGTCAAACAGATTATTTATACAAAATACAGTTGTTCTAGTGCTCATACATTTCTATGAAAATTTGATCACCGTATATATATATATATGTCTCTTACGTACGGTTGATGTTAGTCTGCACAGGAAATACGTACATAGGTTATCATACAAATAGTACCATCAATTGCTTGAATTTCGTGTCAATATTATGTGTTGCCGGGTGATACATTACGTCATGATGTCGTCAGTTTTGTATGGTAGGTAAAGAATATGATACCACAAGATTTACATATCTAGCATGATACGATTTGAATATATGTTTTGTAAACTTTACTTAGATGGTCTTCACGAATGTCTACGAACAGACCATAGCTATTTTGAAGAAATGGTTTACTTCGGTGTGCAAGAATTAAGT
The DNA here is from genome assembly GCF_035083965.1 of Branchiostoma lanceolatum. Classification (NCBI taxonomy): domain Eukaryota; kingdom Metazoa; phylum Chordata; class Leptocardii; order Amphioxiformes; family Branchiostomatidae; genus Branchiostoma; species Branchiostoma lanceolatum. The sequence goes on along the minus strand of NC_089724.1, from coordinate 22,073,472 downwards.
TGCTTTCATCATTTAATCAGATTCTGCCGGGTTGTCCATCATATTGTGTATTGTATGTTCTGGATGTTATTTAATAAACGACTGTGAGACTGTAAGAAATTTGCCGTGTAATATTTCGTGCCTCAAACGATAGTCACAACGAAGTAGATGAAAAAGAAGACACAGCAAAGTCAGGATATAGATCCCAGGATTTCATTAAGTATGTAGTCTCCGTAGCAGACGTGTCAGTTATGAATGTACCCACAGCAGTTTCATGTAGGCAGCCTCTCGTAAGCAGGGACATACAATCAGATAACAACACATAGTAAGCACTCAAAGCCCACTCCGTAAACCTGCTAAGGACGCTATAGAGTATGTAGGATTCGAAAAGAAACTAAGCTTCTTGTTCACTTTTCAAATTGTATCGCACAGGTCGATGACCTGACATGCAGGGATGATGAACCATTACCATCTTCCTGTCCCCTACTGCTATTAGGATGCATTCGTAGTTCAAAGCAAATCTGAGGTATATATTAGGTACAGAGGGTTCCAATTACTTACTACTCCCCTGGGATAGAGTACTCCACTCATGAGCGGTGTTTTGATCACCCCATGAGTGCTTTTTGGAAAGGTTACTCCAGAACATTTCCCCCACAAAACAGCAAGCCCGTAGTGCTTCTGATTACATCATAGTTAGACTGGTAAGCATTCTCCTAATCTGGCATGCTGAACTGTTAGGTTGCTAATACACGCAGGTTACAGGTGCCAAAGGCCCTGTAAACAACATCCCAAAAACCACGTTCCATGCGTGTTTACGGCCCATGGCATTGTGTACAGAGTCCGAATCTGCCCCTGTTCAGCGCCATGTCTATATACATAGCAGCTGTACCATGGCACGTCCACACAATAGGACGACCTTTTGGGGGTAACACGATCTAGGATGAGATCACCCGAAAGGCCAGACAGGTGGATCAGTATGTAAAACAGCTGTCACATACTTCGTTTTCTAGAAGAATATCTACTAAGATTTAAACCTTGGACAGTTCGTAGTACGGGAGGCCTTGAAGCATTTTATAATTTTGCATGGGTAAATGCATATGAAAAGACACTCTGCGACATAATACGATCATTACACGACAATGTACGGTTCCTCACGGTTGCAAAGAAAATCTACTTTGTCCAAAGCCGACTTAGTACGAATGTACATGACATTGTATGACATCGCGCACATGATACACAACAGGGCACCCCCAAGTATTTGGATTGTACTGGGCATTGCATTTGAAAAATTTGAATTGTTCTCATAAGTTTGAAATTTCCCCACTCGTGGACCGATCCATGGTAACAGAAATTTTCTAGGGAGTAGACGACCTCTATTCAAACATTCGAAATGGCACAAGATTAGAAGGTCGTGTGGTAAAAGTTGCGATGCTGTAAAGTATACTGGTATATATACATACGTTGCCAAGTAATGTCCCATGCAGCGTAACATAGTCAAAGTTCCCCTGATGACTCCTCGTATATTACCCCCGAGTGTATACCAGCACTCACAGGCCATTATCAGCTTATATAGACGTTTTCCGCAACAGTATCACTTTTTAATCACATTATATCACCGACGAAACACCGTTAGGCCGTTACTCGTTTGGTTATGATATCGAATACAACCGTGTATCATCCCTATCATCCCGGGTCAACCTTTGGCTTTTGTTGAACGAACTTCAACGTAAGCCGCCAAGCGGATAAAGAGACATTCTCAGTGGTGAAGAGCAACACACACAAGGGACACATCCGCTTATTCGAGAAAGGTCATGCGCGAAACACAGCAATATAAGAGAGACCGCATGGGAACATCTGGTCATGACTGAGGAAACGTCATGCATCAACCACCTGTAGCCAATAACCAACGGTGCGTAGTGCAGAACAATCATTCAGTCTGGAAGGATTTGATTATGTAAACTATCAGTATCAGCTTTATATCAAAGTGCAGGAGCACGATAGAGTAAATCCACCGCCAATTGCAACAGTCGATGTTTTCATGTTTGAAGGAATATCCGAGTTAATAGCGAACCCTGTCGGAATGTGTTCGAACTGCATGGTCGAATATCGCGCAATAAAGTTCTTCGTATGATATCAGTACTTTCTCAATAGTTGATACATCAGCCTTAAATATGTATGTCAAGATTGTTATTTGATACTGTATTTCAAACAAGACGACAGTGCAGTGAATAGATGTCCGTAACAAGGTGAAAAGGCCATTCCTAGGAGCGATCTAAATATTTCACAATGTCCCCCCCACTTCGCAATGGCCGAGTCCGAACACGGAAGTGTTGAAGGTTATGGTGTCCAGGTGTGCAGCAGCCAGTCTTGTTGACTAGGTAAGTGACCACACTTCCGCTCGTCTTTGTGGGGGTACATACCGATCTAGATAGACAGACAGGGCTGGGGATGCTGACGGTGCTGGCAGTGGCGTCACGGGGGCGATAGTTGTGAAAATGGCAATGATTATGCTGACAAGTTGACAATTCTGACCCTACGCGGTGCATGTGTCAATGCCACTGACCAGCAAAGTGGCCACGACGAGGTCGCTCTCCGCAATATGAAAACTTAAGTGTCCTTCCCACGGGGGCGTGTGTTGAGTATACATGGCAAGAAATTGGGCATAAGAAAACAAGCTGCATTCTAGAAACTTACATTGAAGAAAATTGCACCCAAGGGAATGCATTCTAGAAACTTACATTGAAGAAAATTGCACCCAAGGGAATGAATTCTAGAAACCTACATTGAAGAAAATTGCACCCAATGGAATTCATCGTTTTCGGCCATCACTTCAATCAAGGGCAACCTGTACATGCCATTGCTTTATTCTATAGGTCGATTGCCAAACGTCTGGCCAAATTATCATCAAGCATTCTCAAATGTGAAACACAATTCATTCAGCCGTATCTGTAAATTGTAAAGTGTAACTGTAAACTGTAACCAAGATGATATACAACTCCGAGCAGGCATTGTTCCTTTGTTACTGCGTTACAAACACGGGGCAGTGCAGTGAGTAGATGTCCACAACAGGGGGTGGGTGTTTTATCCGCCCAGGAGCGATTTAACTTTTCCACACGTTCCCTCACGATCGAGTCCAAACACGAAAACACCGACGGTCACTGTAGTCAGGTCTACTTTAATTTGTAACCGACAGTACCCGTTTGTGCTAAATACACGTTTGTGCGAAACATTCAATACTTTTCGTATTTAACATCGCACCGTCGAAAAGTATTCTTCTCCTTGGAGATTTCTCTCGCAAGGTAATCAAATTCTGAGAGGCACAAAACCGACCATTCCCAAAACTTATTATACAGTCACATAGACTTATGTTGGCATCGCCACACGGCAACACAATTGATATATTCAATCAAAAATGGTAACAGCGATATCACACAACAAGGGACAAGAGGAATCCTCATATAGTGTATGCCAAAGTCCATTGACAGCAGTTCATTCATCGAAATGGCAATACAGGCAGTACAGATTAATGATTAGTAACATTTGCTCGACAAATAATAGCACCTTGACGACAGTCCTCAGTCAGTATTCACCCAGTCAGTCCGCTGGAAAGTTAACACTTGCGCGGCCGGTCAAGCACTGTGGTTGCCAATCTCCCCTGGAAATTATTATCCCTAATTCAATATCCCTATAGCCGGCTTTAGTCTGGTAGAGACGAGTCACTCGCCAACCTTATAGAGTTTTCTTTTTGAAGAAAAAACAATAACACACTAGAGTCAATTCCGCATTACCGCGTGGGTGTTTGTTGAGTTCTTGTTCTAATATTTAATTTTGAAACCTCTGTAACAATCTGACTGAGATATAACTGTTTATAGAAGGATTTCTAACATTTATTTGACGTTCTAAATATTTCCAACAGTGTTCTGACATGTTAGAAATGTTTCTCATCGAATACGTTATCTATATTTAGTTTTTAAGATGTTGGAACATGATTTCACAATGCGTTCTAACGTGTTGTCGAGTTATGAGTGTTTAAAGTTCTTAAGGGCTAAGCCCAACCCTAACCCTAGCTTTTTTGAAAGTGTCTTCAAATCGGCAAAACTTGGGCTCATTAGAAAGGTCTCTTGGAGGGGAATTGTAAACTGAAAACGGATGTCAAATATCGTGTTTTGTTGTCAAGTTAAGATAAATGACGTTTTGAACAAAGCGGACGATAATTGTTAGCGCTACGTTACCTACTTTTGTGTGTGTGTGGGGGGGGGGGGAGATACCATTTGGAAAATGTTACAAATATTTCTAAAAGGTTGGAACATGTTTTAACAGTGAAGGGGTCACATAGATGTTTGGAATTATTCTAAATATAGAGATTCTACAGTTACTTTAAAAAAGATCCCAACATACATAAATGAATTGAAAGATGTTGATACTTAGATTTTATCTTATTCAAATTGGTTAAATGATTATAGATAGTATCTAAAATCCCTTGCGGTGGCTTAGAATTGACTTTATTTTGCTCTGACATCGGTACCTTATAAATCCATCTAGTGCTATAATCAACATGGCTGACAACGACTTCCGGTGGGGTCAGCTCACCTACACCCTGAAGGAGTTCCGGGACAGTTTCACCTTGCCCAAGATAGTGAAGGTGACGGAAGGGCATTATGGGAACACGGAAGTGGAGTCACTAGCGGCTGGTCAGGTGTGGTTATAGAGATGATACAGCTATAAATGCCCCAATCATGAATATCTTACTAAACATTTTGTATTAGGCCACAAGCAAGTAAATCTTATGGATGACCACAGCGCGTGCATTGATTTTCGCCTGATTTCGAAATAAAAAACATGAATTTTTTGTACCCTTTGGCAATGGTCAACATATCATTAATATGAAAATATATCGCAAACGTCTGTCAGTTCTATCCTCAAAACGTCCTAGAAGCCGTAAAAGGCATTTGCACATGTAATAATGGTAAAAAATCCGTGCAAATGTGTTCTACAATCATATGCGAGATGTAGTAATTGCACCTTGTCACCAACTTAAAGGAAGCTTCGAAGGCACAGTGAAGCCCCGATTCCAAGCTTGTAAATGGAATCAGTCTGTTATTACTGTATAATTATCATCAACAACGTGTAATTCGATGAGTAATTCTTTAATGAAGTGAATCGAACTACTACTAGTAACAAATCCGATAACAGGGTCAGATGAAGTAACTTTTGTTTGGAAATATTTGTGTCAGCGGATTACTTTCCTTCCGTCGGTACTCCTCTTTTCCTCTGTCCTAACATTTTGGGTCTCAATGTTTTATTTTCGATCGTCTCCTTGTGCAGTTTCTCCATCTTTCCCATCCCCGTGGTCCATATAATGATCTGTTCCCGCGGGAGAATTTTGTGCCTGAATGACGTACTATTTATGACACCTACAGATCGTCCGGATCCACAGACAGGTCAGGCAGCTCAGGGTGATCGCAGAGGACAGGCACGGCCGCCGTCTCAGCATCCCTGCCGACCGGAAGGGCGTGGCTCTGTTTGACGTCATATCCGGCAGCGGTAATGAAGGTGAGAGATACTAGTCGTTAGTAAGTAGCTAATTCAGCAATAACCTGTTGATAGTTTGAAGGACTTCGACGGATTAATTGAGGAGATCGTAATGAAAAGTAAGCAGGGGTCCGATCTCTTTCTAATCTACCCTGACGTTTAGATAAAAAATGAAATCACTAATGGTGATCCAATAAAGAGGACTAGTTATTTCATCATATTAATCTTCGACTTTATACTTAATTCATCATCGTTGACATATCAATGGATACGATTTACCTCCCTTCGCGGTGTCGTTCCTTAGAAATCGGCCAAGACATAGTCCACATCCTGCAGACGTACACGCTGCCCCTGAGGGCCCAGTTCTCCCGTGAGATCGGCCTGAGGAGTGCGGACCGACACGGCGTGCAGATGTTCGGGGAGCTGACTCTACTGGAGACGTACGAGGAGACATACCTGCAGGGGAACTCATACACAGGCAGTAAGACTACTGACACTACCAACTTTAACATGTGTTAACTGCACCTTCTATATATTGCCCTTCTTTCAACGCTTTCAGATGGCTGCATATAGGGTAGCCTCCTGTGCATACCTTCTGGGGGGTTTGAAGGTTGGCGTACCGCGATTAAGCTTGGCCACATAAGACGTGTGGCAGATCAGGAAAGATTGCAGAACAGCAAAAAAGCCATAGAAAACCGCCAGCCATCCAGAAACTGGAGAACGGCATGGAGTCTAATCGACCTTGTCCCTGACTCATGGTGCTGTATTCAGAGTCTCAAACCTGTCAACATCTATCACATATCTTCCCGTCTTTTCCCCCATAGACAAGTTAGTAGAGACCGTCCTCCTGATCCCCATGTACCTGAGCCTGCGTGTCGCAGTGGCTGAAGGGCTTCTGCGGGGCGGTGACAGTGACTGGACCCGCCTGTGTCAGACTCTCTCCGACATCACCGCAAACACAGTCAGATTCGATGACATCGTCGGGAATGAAGGTACACTCAAAAAACGTTTTAAGTGACTTCTAGATCAATTTATAACCAGTATCAATAATGCTGAGTTCTGATAGTGCATGTATCATTTAGTGTATTTCTTGCATTTAAATTTTTCATATTTACATCTGATGTACAGACGTTTCTCTGTACACGAAGACATCAGTGGAAGAACATAACAACATCTACGATGAGATAGAGCCCAGCCGCATCCTTAAAGTCTATGCAGTGAAAGATCCCATGTCGTCTGAGGTTCTCCATATCGGGAAGACGTACGCACCGCTTCCTCCGGCCCCTGATGAGAAAAAGAAAAAGAAGAAGGATAAGGATAAGAAGAAGAATCCTCCACCTGTACCATTCAAACCGAAGTCCCTAAGAAGGCCGGCTGGAATCCCACTGCCTGGATTGACACCTCAATCATTGCAAGGTAAAAATACATTTCTTGCATGCACTTGAATAACCAATCATTTTATGAATGAATGAAGCCTTGTATTGCGCATACACATGTACATGTACATACCCACTATGTTAAGTATAGGTCACAACAAAAGAATAGTTTACAAATAAATGTATACGTACATTAAGTTACTACAAGAATTATAATTCAAATGTTACTCTCAGAGTTCTTCTTGCTGTTTTGCAATGGTGAAAATGTAAAGGAAGATATGTTTCATAATCGAAGTTTTGTCTATATTATGGAAATGTGAATGCATGTGAATGGATCTAACTGTATTCTAATGCTCCCGGTCGGTAATGTCCACTACTAACAGGCAAACCACAGCAGGACAGAAGATCAGTAGTCCAACAGCAGCCTGCCGTAGAGAAACCATCGGCGGACTCCTACCAGACCCTGATGTTTGACTCGAGTGAGACGTGCTACCAGGGACTGTACATGGAGGGTGAGCAGGGAGCGGTCCAGGACGCAGCAGCCAGCACACACCAAACAGGGAACGTGCCGGGAACAGTGTCCGCACCTGTGACGCCACCAGCCGATAAAGGTGCGTACATGTACTTTGGACCTGGATTCCTCGGTTACTGTAAGTACGGCTTTGAATTTTGTCCGATCGAGCCTGGTTCGAACCGATCTGCATGGATCGGTCAGTCTTTTCATTGTGATGAAAGATCATATTCAAGTGGTAACATTTCCGTGGCTTAACCCGCACACAAGCTCGTTTGTAGATTGTAAAATTCACATATTATGGACTAACTTGGTTGCAAAGATCATAGCGTGTTAAACATAATCGACGAAATGGCCAACAAAGATGCCACAATTGCTGATATATGGTTCGTTTCTTTATTTCTTGTATCGTTCTAGGGCATAAGTGATAACAGGTTTCTCACTTCCCACTACTACAGTTGTCCCGTCCAGAAAGGTGTTGCCCCCTACACCGACAGGAGGGGTACCCACGGCCGTAGTCTTTGCCTCCCCTGCTGTCACAAACAAATCTACACCGAAGGACGAACCCGCCGTTACGCCAACAACAAAAGGCAACCTTACCAATACAGACCCAGAACAAGGAGCAGCTCATCCCAGAACTACCGCTGGAGGGCGCTCCAGTGCCACTGGAGAACAACTGGGGGTCTTCATTGAAACGTTCAGTGACATCCCGAATGACATGAGGACTCTTAACATCGCACAGATGTCGGACTGCCTCCGTCTCTTAAAGCTTGATAAGTACGTTAATCACAGACACCCTACTCCCGTCCTCTTTTCCCGTCGGTACAAACAAAAACAGAAATCACTCCAAAGATGGAGTATAGTAGCAGAAAGCGGACGGCATTTTGTGGTGGCCTTCAATTTTCAATATTCACTTGTGTTGTACCCCACACTGTCTACAATATGCCCCCTCAGCTGAACTCATATGAGTCAGCTGATAATTGGAAGTCATTTAAGAATCTCTAATCTGAGTATCTGACCAGTCCGGTATTCTGACAACTGAGTCATATCAATAACGTCCATGTCCATCTTCCCCCAGGTACATCGCGACATTTGAAGAGAACATGGTGGACGGTGATCTGCTGATGGACCTGGACAAGGGCATGATGCGGACCGACCTCAACATGTCACCTCTCGACTGTGTCAAACTTCTCAAGTTCAGGGACGAAGGCTGGCGTCCAAAGGACCAATGAAAAGGCCACGACCTTTCTATAATTTGCATACATTTGCATAAAGAGAAATAGAGCCATGGTGTCCCACCTGGACTTAGCTAACATTCAATGGTACTGGACTAATATCATATGCATGATGGAGAGCAATAGAACCATGGCGTCCCACCTGGACTAAGCTAATATTCAATGATACTGGACTAATATTATATACAGGATGGAGAGCAATAGAACCACGGTGTCCCACCTGGACTAAGCTAATATTCAATGATACTGGACTAATATTATATACAGGATGGAGAGCAATAGAACCACGGTGTCCCACCTGGACTAAGCTAATATTCAATGGTACTGGACTAATATCATATGCATGATGGAGTGCAATAGAACCACGGTGTCCCACCTGGACTAAGCTAATATTCAATGATACTGGACTAATTATATACAGGATGGAGAGCAATAGAACCACGGTGTCCCACCTGGACTAAGCTAACATTCAATGATAGTGGGCTAATTATATACAGGATGGAGAGCAATAGAGCCACGGTGTCCCACCTGGACTTAGCTATCATTCAATGATACTGGACTAATATTATATACAGGATGGAGAGCAATAGAACCACGGTGTCCCACCTGGACTTAGCTATCCTTCAATGATACTGGACTAATTATATACAGGATGGAGAGAAATATAACCACGGTGTCCCACCTGGACTTAGCTATCATTCAATGATACTGGACTAATTATATACAGGATGGAGAGCAATAGAACTACGGTGTCCCACCTGGACTTAGCTATCCTTCAATGATACTGGACTAATCATAAACGTTACAGGACGTCTACGAGTTTTTTTCCCAGGTTTCTCCTCCTAGGCCACCTCATGCGTTTCCTGGTAAGCAGAGTCGTTCCGACATTTTTGTCCATTGAAAGGATAAGATTACAAATATGTACCCATGAAGCAGAAAATTACAATTTTGGAAACCACGGCTAGCCGAGTGATATATGGTGTGCTTTGGTCAAGCACCGCTAGGTGCGCTCTTAGTCACATCGTCCTCTACTGGCGATCAGGCTTAATGGAACAGTTTCGTACTGGTCGAACCAGACAGAGATAGAGTAGCGGAAACAGATACATTAGCTGTCCTAGATGTGGGGTTTCAAATTGTACGGTAGAGACCATGGCGCATTTATTCTATTCACTGGTATGATCATTCCCGATTGTTTGCGACCTTGTTTGGGTATCAATGTTTTCAATAATTGAATCAAATTAAATGAAATCAAATAAAGCTAGATTTCCACGACCTCATACCTTCGCCAAGTGATTTTGTCCCATTGCAATGTTATCTGTTAACCATGGCAATCACCTACCGGGAATTTTCATGACATATTGTTTACAATGTCGACATTTACATACTAGTAATGTGCATATGTTATACATAGGGAATCTCTATCATTTACCAATGTGTTTGAGCAGCCTTTGCTCATTAGATATATGCAAAGAAGTCTCTAATTAGCATGATTAGCATATTGCAGAGTCCCCTCATTAATTAAATAAATGATGTCTTGTCATTTAGCACCATTTAGATACAAACTTTCCTCGTCAATTATGCAAATAAAGCCCAAATTTACAAAATTCATTACAATTACGTTGGTCTTCATCAAAGTTACCGGCAGGTCAAAATCACAAACATTATTTCATCCCTTCTTGATTTATCCTGTTTCAAAGTGTGCAGCTGAAATGCCGCTGCAGTTCCAAAGGAACCCAAACTTATGTCACGTCTTTCCGAGCATTAGAGTTATCTACGACGGTCACCCCAAAATCAAGACCCTAGCATGTTTAGATCACGAGATCTCAAGAACTTAGGTCCTGCTGCTGTACCATGGAAAACCGCCAGGGGGGCCAAATTATAATAGTTTCTTCCTTTTGTCGCCACCTACCAACATACCAAGTCCTTGTATCATAAAGATCCATCCACGACTTGTCGAGTCATACTGTTCACAAACACACGCCAACCCTGCGCTCGCGTGTAATGATAGCCTGCATAGGATGAAAGTAATGTGCTGCACTGCTGGGATCAAGTGTGGCATCACATGCATACGCCGGACTCGTGCGTTGATGGTGCCGCCAAGTCTTCATCCTGAAATTACTTGTACCGAGCGGTAAATGTATCTCCACACATCTCCTCTGATGATCTACACCGCGTTCATTGGATTACGTGGCAGCCTCTGGGCTTCTTTCGAGACAATTGTGCATTTACTTCAACCTATTTCACTAGACAGCGACCTCGCTACGACCTCGCTGCAACGTAATAAGTTGGATTTTTGTAACCCTAGACTTCATACTATTAATTGGAATAATGCGAAATGTAAAAGACAACAAAATATGCAAGGCATAAAAAGATTTATCTTTCGTCTGAGACATTCTTTGAGCGCTCTGTCAAATTACTTGATCGCACGGCGGTCGCAGCGAGGCCACCGCGCTGGTGGAACGGGGTGTTGAGGAACATCCGTTGCCAAAACATCAGACCTAGAGGTCTTTCATGGGCACGATTCTCCGCTACAGGAGAGCTGCAATGGTGATAAACAAGTCCTCTGTTCCGGGAGGCACTCTTCATCAGTGTGCGAGGTCTCCAACTGTTCACCTCGTTAAGGTGTGATTGGAGATTGGAGATAAATCGATTTGAAGCGGCTAGAAATTAATCGACTTGAAAGTTTTAGGCAGTAATTAGTGTGATCATTTTGCAAAGTTTCCCCCTGGCCACTGGCCTCAAACAAGATTCGGCGACGTAACACAAAATTTCATTTTCAAAGTCTGCAACTTACCGAAGTATTGGCGAAAACATTATGGCACATTGGTGTTCTGAAACTCCATGTCGAAAAGTCCTGATATTCTAAACCTCAAAATGTACAATTGAGTGACAATGAGGAAAAATATGCAATGGAGAGGCGAGAGTCATTCCTCAGTAATTCTGATTTACAATAGACAAAAAGTTTATTTGCAAGTTCATACCCGAAAGCTAATTTCAAGTACTTGGTAGAAACACAGGAGACATACGTGTGACAACGGACATTGATCGACGTTATTGCAACAAGGAACTACTCAAGTACTAGTATTCGCTATATCTTGACAAGTTGGATTTTCAATATACTGTAATATTTACATTGCGGGTAATTAAAGTTAATGCCCTTCCACGTAGCTTGATCCGTCAAGTACAACTCTTCAGTAGCCATACAACGAGGCCGATCTTGAAAACAGCGAACACGGTGATTTGGTGGTTGTCAATGTACGCTCATTGATTTTCAGGAGTTATAGGAGAACTAACTGCCTCATTGGTTTGAGTTAAAAGAAACGTTTGTGTCCAACATGCCTGGAGGCCTCTATCATTTTCAAATTGACACAGTTGTCACCATTCTTTAACATCATACTGGTGTTTGTCGTCAATACGCGTCTCATCGCAACTGTTTTCTTTATGTTGCTCATTAAATGCCAAAAGTACCTCGAAATGACTCAAACTGGCCATTAGTACAATTTGGTGCAATGATGTGTTTGTGAGCTGGGAGGATGACATGATACGATGTGATGAGCAACCCTAACTCTTGATCACGAAGATGTGATGTCGTGATGTCGTGTCGTCGGTCATACATTCGATGAGAACTATACATTTGGATCATCTTAAACGATCATGGCAGTAGGCCAAAGACTAGGTATTAGGTAAAAAAATATTGGAGTCTTAAACTTCTTATAAGATTATCATGCCCGATAATACCCCCACTCCACTTGGACGGCGCTCTCGCCGCGCTCTCGCTGCGACCTAAAATTGGCCAGAGCGCAGTGAGAGCGCCGAACCCCCGAAAAACGTGCTCAAGTGGAATCTCTCCGGCGACCCTTGCGCACTCTCTGCGCGACCAAAATCTCAAATGCCAGCAACTTTTAAGGGTGACCAAAGATTTCACAGATCACTCAACGAATTCCAGAGATAATCTACCTCTTGCATCATATTCAATTTATGGCATCAAGGGGAAAACAAATTCAATTTTGGTCGCTGCACGGTCGCTCAGCGTGTGTCTTAAGCTATATACATGTTCAACTTGTTTTTTCTGTGTTGTCTGTCATATAACCTATTTGCAATAAATATCTTTTATCATGCTACGTTATAATAGAAACGTAAGTCACAGAATTTGAAACCCTTTTTGAACTACTGACAATAAAACTTGGAGGGAATTTAATCTGAATGAAAGCATGCGCATGTACTTGTATTCATTCGTCAATTCGCAAAAAAATCAATCCATGAGCAAAAGTATAATTTGACAGCAAAATTCCCAGAAATTCAAGATGCACCATTTCAAGAATGAAATTTGTTTGAACTACAGTTGAGACTATTCAATCCTCGTAGAGCGCTCGCTGTGTCCCTTGAGCGCTCGCTGCGGCATCTCTTGGCGCTCTCTCTGGAGGCGCTCATTGTTGGATCGCCGTCCTCGGCGCTCTCACGGCGACTGTTTTGAACATGTTCAAAGCAGTCGTAGAAGTGACGGTTTTGAACATGTTCAAAGCAGTCGCAGAAGTGACGGTTTTGAACATGTTCAAAGCATGCGCAGTCGCAGAAGCTTCGAAGAGACAGCGCGCATGGCGCTCCCTGCCCCCATGGCGCTCCCTATAGTTGTAATCACTGAATGCTGGACTTTTTTTTCTGAATTAACGTATGGACGTTCCTCTTCCTTAAAAAATAACAAATATGTATTTTGATCTAAATCAAAATTTGTTTTTCTCTTTCTTTTTACGCAGATTTAATGTAACTATCATCATCAGTATCATAAAAGACAGCAATGTAGGGTTAAACAAAATCAACTGTCGTTCTGTGTTTATAGCTGGGGAAAATACTTGAAAATACTTAGAAGTCAGGTCATGTGAAATGCTACTTTCCACGAAACCGCTAAGTATTAGAAATGTGACTTCGGCGTCCGGGTTACCACATTATGCCATGACAACAACAGATCCTTCAGGCACACATACACATCATTACATAAAATTGTCCTAATGGCCACGCGCCAGCTTCTGCGTCATTTAGCACATTTAATAAGCAACATGAATAGAATTAATACGTATTGACGATGTACTGCAGATTCTCTCAGCCCACATTCATCGTTATGACATCAAATTGCGCTATAATCATAATGGCAACGTGCCAACGTCTGCGTCACGCAGAGGATATCAGCACTAGTATGGACAGTAAACACCAGTATGATGTGAACATTACAGATGTCTTGAGGCATGGTGGACACATGGACATACATGTGTACCAATTTTTTCTTGAATTTCTTTTGGGAAAGTGAAACCAGTGAGGCAGTTCTGGCAGGAATTTGGATCCCAGAGGCTCCCCGGTATCTAAATTATTATTTTTATTTTTTTATTTATTGCAACATCGAAAGAACAACACATAGTGATAACGCGCTCAAGCAAATAAGCTTATTTAAGCGACATCACTAAACACAAGGACCAAAAACATGTGACGAAGTATGAAACATTAAACAATATGGGAATAATACGTGCAGCAACCGAGGTGCAAAAGCAAACAATGATACATATAACAAAAACAAAATCATAAGCTTACTTATGAAAACGCTTAGTGTCCAATATACACAGTTGAGTTACAGATAAAATTTGCACATTGATATTTGAAGGTAATAAAGAAGATCCATTAAGCAAAAGATGTACATTATCATTATTAGATGAAGTATCAATATCTAACAAAGGTATTTTCAAGTCTGTCAAGGAGACGTGAGCGTTGATTAATGTAGTTAAATTATGTGTACAAGTATGTATTCGGTAAAAACTATTAACTGTTCAGTGCAAGACCTTGCAAGTTGATGAAGAAGTATTTCCTGGAAGAGTCTAATTAGTTATCTCGAATGAAAGCTGACTTCGACGAAACGTGCCGTTGCATTGCCAACCACAACATCATTGCGGTCGATGTTTTCAAGATTGGAAGGTTGCGAAAACTGTCTCCGATCGTTTTCGCTGAGCAGAAACTTTCGGCGTCTCCATGGCGTCTTCATTCACGGTTGACCCAGCTGTCACTATCCCTCGACATCATACTGGTGTTTGTCGTCAATACGGGTCTCAGCACAGTTGTTTTCTTCGCGCTGTTCATTAAATGTAAACAGGAATGACGCGTGGCCATTAGTGCAATGTGGTGTGACGTTATGTGTGTGGACTGGGGGTTCTGTAGTCATCTTACATCATCATCAGCAAGGAACCGTCCAAGGAGGAAGAGAGAGAAGTAAGCAACAAACAAGTTGGGAGGATAATATCAGAGAATGGACAGGCATGAAAATAAGTGAAAGACTAAGAATAAAATAAAAACGTAGAAGGGTGGAGAAAGCTGATTGCCAGATCTTTTGTAGTGCCCAAACGGCCAAATACATAGACCAAGGAATTAGATGAGAGATGATTGCATCATGATAATGACTAATGTTCACAACAGCATGTTATAGAAAAAAGATGTTGTCTGTTAGTAAGTTGGTTTCGTAAAAATAGATCCAAACCCTCCTTCTACCTAAGATGAAAACACTAGTGGGTGATTTACCGCCAAAATTATATATCTGCTAATCTGAATGTCTGTAGGTACAAAACACTTCGTTTGTCCGATTTGCCCAGCTGTAATGTAGTCATTGTAAGTCAGGAAGCTTGATAGTAAACTTAAGTAGTACATCCTATTCTTCGTTTTTCCTTGTGCATGTATGATGTGTAGTTCCGGTACAATGATGTATGATTTCCAATGATTCATTCCCACATACACACCAGCATGTCGAGCGCAAGCCACGTGTTCGTTAACAGACGTGTAGATAAATGTTGTGAAATTATTTGGCACGCCTGGTGCATGCACGGACGCCATTACCGATAAAGGGGATTTGTCCCTCTGCCATGGTTTGTTAATCTAAGAGGCTAAGTAAAGGATTGATGACTAAGGAAGTGATTTTCGTGGGTGGACTGCGGCCTTGGAAGAAAACGATTGAATTTGGAAAGTAGTCAGGAAGTTTAAAAGAAATTTACACACGATATCAACACAATACATGCACACTTTAGAATATTGCAACTTTCTGGTCGTCAAGTTATCGTTAGGTAATTCGGTACAATATCGAACTGCCAAGCTCGGGGTAGTGGTCAAAAGCCTACAATGCCCGGTTCCAGACCAACATCAACGAAAGTCGTGTTTTTTTTTCAACACAAACGTTCCAGTTGTATTTCACAACCCGCAGAGGATGTATTGTCTCTGATGTCGCGGAAGAGAGGGAAAATCTGCTTTCGATTGCTCTGTAGTTTGTAAATGCATTTCAAAGTATGATATCTTTACTAGTAACAACTTACAAAAACAATATTGTGTTTCATAGCAATCATTTAATTTAGCGGAATCAGTGGGAACAGATATAAATACATCAGAGCGACTCATACTTACCTAATCCACCTTTCATTAATTCTATTGCTTCCACGTCTTTCCTCACTAAAATTGGTTCATAGGTAATACACACCACCCCTCAATAAATTGAATTGAACCACAGTATATATTATGTTCATGACATTTTCGCCGTGGGGTTAGATATCAAGATACATCCTTTAGAAATAGGTTAATATGATAAGTTGAAGAATCAAGGCATCAAAGACAGGCAGAGAAGTTCGTCTATATATATGTTGTGCCTCACGTGGCAACACATTTGTTTACCCATCAGGAAACGCATGAAAAATTGCTATGGATATTACCAAACAATTTCCCAGAACATCCTTGTCAATGTTCTATAGTTTTGATGACCGAATGCTGTGAATGAGCTTCTTCTGCGGTCGGTATTTTTTCTAAATAATCTTAAGGTCGACGTTCTTTGTGCTCTAGAAAAATAAATCTGTATTTTCATCTAAATAGAATTCAGTAGAGTCCATTCCGAGTCACCGCAAGGGTTGTTATTGTCACAATTTACAACTGTTACTAATTCTTTGTAATTATTTGTCTAGGAGATTTCATACTTTGGAAATATTGTGAATGTCATTTCAACTTTATAATTATTTGCCCGGTTGTGTAAATCTTTGGAAATATTAATGATGTGGAATATGATATTGCTAATAGTTTCCAAATAATGGTTACAGCATTCTACCATTTTCTACCATTTTTTACAATTATTTGTAACATATCATAAATGGGTCAATGGGCTGTGAAGAAAGAAATTCACACATATTTGCGAATTATGCTTGGGCACCATGCATAAATGGCTTGCACAAAGGACCTAACAGTGTCCAGCAGTGTCATCTAAAAATACACAGAGGCAGAAAATAGGGCTGGATTAGCACCTAATTCTATGGGGCAATTACCCTAATCAAGGACATTATATAGTAATGTCCTTGCCCTAATCCACTATTCAGAAAGCTTTGTCTATATTCTCTATATTTCAAAATTTAGAGGAATCACATAGATATTTGCAATTTATTCTAAATAAAGATATTTTTGTGCAGTCTCTTTCAAAATGTTTCTAAAAAAATTTTCAAATAAATTCAAATTTTCATATTGATTTTTTTTGCAAAATTGAGAATCATTGTGACTTAGATATTCTTTTATTCAAATTTATTCAAACTTATTACAAATATCATCTAAAAACCATTGTGGTGACTTGGAATGGACTCTATGTCTCTCTGTTTTTTACGGAGATTTAATGTAACTATCATTATCAGTATCATTAGAGATTTATAATAAAACCAAAGTTGCAATTTTCATGTTTGATAACAACAGTAGTAAGGTATAAGCTGTTTCTCGGTCATTGACAAGCACTGACGTGCTGGAACGGTACAGCGATATACGGTAATGTCATACAAAACAACTGTCGGTCTATGTATATAGCTGGAGAACATACTTGTGACATGCTACTTTCCAGGACACAGCTTAGTACATTTTGTATTTGATCACTTTAAAGTACCAGCTACGTATACATCAGTTTTAAAAGAAAACAAATACTCAGGAGTTGAAGCAAGCGTCTGTTGCTAAACCACTTGCTATGATTCAGCCAGAAAGGGAAATGGGTGGGGGTGTTGGTGAGGGAGGCTAATGTAAAGTTGGCGGTCTAACAAGTCCTTTTTTCGGTTCGATAACAAGGCTGCACGGCGATGGGTCAAAACTAGAGTCGATGTCATTGCCATGACGGCGTTTGGATTTCGACCGCGATTTAGCTGTCGTTAACGACAACACTTACCTTACATCGCAACCGATCATAACACTGCAACCGACATCGCTATCTTTACATATCGCAGCAATCGAGTCTTTACATCGCAATCGAGTCTTTACATCACATTCGAGTCGCTACATCGCAACCGAGGCCTTGACACCGCAATCGAGTTCTTAAATCGCAACCGAGTTTTAAAACAGCAATCGAGTATTTAAAACAACAGTCGAGTTTTTAAAACAGCAACCGAACCTTAAAAAAGCGGTCGAGGATTAACTCCACGGGAGCCTAATCACATGTAGCACCTCGTTCACTTCACACCTTCTTAACACCTAATGGTTATAGGCCACCGGAGGGCGCAAATAATCGACTAGTTAGGCATATGGCATTGGTCTCCGTTGGTTCAAGGAGGTTTAATCCTCCTTGGTTGATTGGAAACATTATGCTGATTTGTTTATATATTTTTCTCATGAGATCTAATCTCATGAACGCAAACTTGAGTCAAACCACTCAAGGGACTGAGGGAAATGATTGCTGAGGACAGGAGATTGCAGAGGACCAAGGAGAGGACGGGCTATGTAAAAATGGATGAACTGTTTGTTATGTCTTGTGACTGGAGGTGGTTCCCTGTGCCAGGTGGTTGCCCGACTAGGTTTGACTGTACTAAATTTCCTAAACTTTCACAGATTAACACTGAAATTGTTATAATCATCTGCATCTGGCACGCCCATGGATGATTGGAATAATTTGTGGGGCGTCATCAGAAACAACACACATCCACATCTCACCTGCATGTTCTTAAGGAGTAAACATAAAATCCAATAATGGATAACACTGCAAATATAGATTTTCCGCAATAGTTATGCAAATTAAGTCATATTTGCATAATTTACTTCATTATGTACATTTCTGTCTAAGCTACCTGCATACTAAATATCATGGAAATCGGTTAATCCTTTGTTCAGTTATCCTCCTTGGAAGATTCTGACTGCAGTTCCAGAGCAAGCCGCTAGGGGGTCCAAAAGTACAGCACTTCTTCCTTACATCACAATCTGCCACCAAAAAATAAAGACCACAGCACGTTCAAGTCAAATGAT
The DNA here is from genome assembly GCF_035083965.1 of Branchiostoma lanceolatum. NCBI lineage: Eukaryota > Metazoa > Chordata > Leptocardii > Amphioxiformes > Branchiostomatidae > Branchiostoma > Branchiostoma lanceolatum. Next base: position 22,054,573 of record NC_089724.1, on the reverse strand, counting down.
TTAAAAAAAAAGAAAGTTGTGATGCAGTACCAAGCTCACATACCAGGGGGACCAAAAATCAACATTGACCTTCGTATTCCCAACACCGACCCACATATCAAATATCATTACAATCCATCTTGACTAATGCTGACTACAAACATCCGGAAGGAAAGGAAGAAGGAAGCACAAACATACTATACCAAACATACTATAGCAATCAGCACAAAGAGAGCGACGTGAGAGCGCGCAGCGAGCGCAGTGAGCACCGTTAGGGCCCTGTCACACTTGTGCGTATATTCAAGTGCGTATGAGTTGCGCATCAACATTTCTTTGGTTTAAGTAAAGTTTGAGGGAAAGAAGTTGTTTTTCACTTTGACCTACCGTTGTGCAGCCTGCTTATCGAACCAAAGACATGACGTCATCGGCTGCAAACTAAAAAAACCTAAACCAAAAATATGTTAATACGCAATTCCTGCGGACTTGTATGTACGCAGAAGTGTGACAGGGGCTTTAAGGGCCCTGTCACATTTGTGCGTATATCATGGCCGTGTCAGTTGCGTATCAACATTTTTTTCATACGCAGGCGTGCGCACAATACGCACCTAATGCGTATCTCAATCGTTTTGTGAAAGTTTTACGTACGCAGGCACACGCAAGGTACGGCCCAGTACGCCTGATATTTTTGAAACTACCGAAAACTTTCGTGCGAACGCTGTTACGCAGCTCAGACGTTATAAATACGCAGTGCATACGTCCGACATCGGTCGAGTGCGGTACGAGCGCGCTTTGTGTTCGCGCTTTATACGCGGTAGTACGCTCTCTTGCGGCACGATCTCTGCGCAGCGTACACATAGCGTACTTGCAGCGCAGATACAACGCATGATGATCGAACGTATAGCGAATAATAATATACGTCACGAATTAGTGCCGTTCGTCCTGCGATCGGGCAGCGCATTGTACGTATCAGTGGCGTATGACAAACGCAGAGATAACGAACGGATAGCGTACATATAGTACTCGACGAACATCCGGGGTACATTCCAGATTGGGTAAATTATTGGTCGGGTATTCAATTTAGTTTAAGGGCAGAGAGAAAACAAACACAACCAGCAAAGTGTACATAACTTTTGATTTAAATAATTATTGAAATGCCCCGCGCACATGCATCCCTGTTACATACACATAAAAGTTCTACTTGTCGTTACTTGTGGAGGCGTCTTCTAATAACAGTTTTCGTAACTACTGATATCGACGCAACCAAATTCACAGGGTAAATAATGGCTCTAAATGTCATGGAGTGTTCCAAAAGTAAAATTGGTTTCCCTGTTACACATATACAAACGGTCCTACTTGTCATCAGTTGTGGAGGCGTCTTCCCATAACAGTTTAAGTAAACACTAATATCAATGCAACCAAATACGTTCATAATTCGATTAGCATCAGTGGGAAGTGCGTCAGGCATGCGGTCGGCAGACGTTGTGTACGTCCGGAATACGCTCAACATACACACCTGATACGCAGCTATTCGCTGCAAGGATAACAGTATTGCGCACTTCATATGCAAATCATACGTGTCTCATATGCTGAATTCGTTACTCATGCGCTATATGAGCGCCGCGCATAACTCAAGAAATTTGATATTTTGAGCGTACAACTGCGTATCGTCAAAATTTCATACGGAGCTCACGCGGAATTGCTTATACGCACAAGTGTGACAGGGATTTAGGCCTCAGCTTGAGCGCGACGATAGCGCCGACGCAAATTTCCCTTTCGTGAACGGTCGTTGCCTTTGAGAACGGTCGTTGCCATTTCTCAGAACGGACGTTGCCAAATCCGAGCGACCGATCTTGAATTCCGAACGCTCGTGGCGTGTTCGGGAACTTCTCGTAACTTCACGGATTTCTGAGAATTGTGGGTAATGACACTAGTGGCGACAGAAGAAGAGCCACTCGCGCCAGAACTTGTGGAAGCCCAGCCAGGACCTTCTAAATCCATCAAGAAGCCATCTTGTTGTTGTTGTCCTTTAACATTTGTTATTTCGCCAGGGGTGGTCACTTGCTGCTGGGTTTCACTTTTAATTGTTTCCCCAGAAAATTAGATATTTACAGAAGAGACAATATGAATCTAGGGAACATATATTGTCGATTATCAATCCTTGATTTGACCTTGAAATGTAGCGTGTATGGCAATCAATGTTGTTCTGGTCCCTTGTGTCAAAATAATTTTTCACCAAGTTTTACTACCTTGTTTACCCTTGGACAGTAGGACAAGGACACGGATGAGGTGTGACTTTCATTCACCCCTCAATTCACACAGGAACAATTTGCATACCTGTCCAGGCCCTCATTTCTCACCCTTATATTCTCCCGGGGTGTTAACAGCCCTTTTTGTTCGATTTACTTTGTGATAGCAAGGAGGTTAACCTGATAGATAGCTGATGGGAGCAGCCAAGATACTGGATACTAGTATAACAGCAGTGTCGCCCGCCCACCAGGGGGTTCTAGTCTCCCCGAGGGCTCTGGGCGAAGCCCGAGTGGATACTAGAAACCCCAAGGTGGTGGGACTGCTGTTATATCCAGATATCGAGGCCATTATACCGTCAACTATCTAACTTACCCCATTGCATACTTCCCCGAAGCTTCCCTAGTTCATCAGCTCTACCAAATGTTACTTTATTTTGTCCTGAAAGACCAGAAATCTTTCTTTTTGCTTGACATGTTGACAAACGAGTAACAGCTGTAACGCTAGCACATACACGGCAAGTAAAACATATGGGGAGAGTCACAAATCCTCTGGGCAATTAGAACTCAGAACAGTGGTTGGTCAGTCTGAGAATAGGTCACATGCTTACTATGACCCGGGAAGTTACGAGAAGTTCCCGAACACGCCACGAGCGTTCCGAATTCAAGATCGGTCGCTCGGATTTGGCAACGACCGTTCAAAATGGCAACGCCCGTTCTGAGAAATGGCAACGACCGTTCTTAAAGGCAACGACCGTTCACGAAACGGAAATTTGCAGCGCCGACAAGTAGAATGGGGGCATTAAAGTCATACATAAGACCAGAGGAGAGTGTTCTGGTTCGGCTGATGGCATTTTTCTGAATCCAAGATCGTATATTTGTATTGGTATTTACCGCCCACCAAATACTGACATCAGCAGAGAACTCAATAAATGTATGAAGGAATCCATGAGCACTATCAATAGCACCTCGTTACATTACCGGTGATTTTGATATTAATCCACTCAGCAACACAAACCAACATACCACCGACCATGTTAACGATATGTTTTCATATGGCTTCTATCCACTTATTTCTAATTCCACGAGAATAATACTCATTTTCACATATTAAAGAATAAAAAGACCGGTGGAATAAATCGCTTGGTTGTGTAAGAATAGTCTTTTTATTCATTAATATATGCAACTGAGTATTTGTAAGTTGAAAGAGCCAGTCATCCTCCATAGCCCAGAAACATGAAACTATTCCACAATTCCAAAACAGGTGGATGGCTGTCTCTTCTTCCGCTAGAGTTTTATAGGCCCCATGTGGATAGTGCTTTAGTAGTAACTGTTCCAAATGTGAAAAGCAGCTCATATTGAAAAATTCTAGTATGGAAAGTTCATAAGGTAAGCTGTAATGTTGTTTCCAAAGTATAGGTGTATTGAAGCGTTCTTCCCAAGAATGTTGTATTTTGTTAGGATTCACACAGCTTTGCTTTTTTCATAAAAAGATTTACAAATATTTCTATACTTTTTTTTCTGAATTCCAAGTCCTGTCCCTAAGTCGGCGTACAAACCCATAAATCTGGGGATGCCTGCCTTAAAAACGATTTCCAATAGACTGAATTCGTAGAAATTAACTGGCTATATTGAAGTTCTGGACGGACATATACAAATTTTGAGGTGAAGTTCGCATAAGTAAGAAATCCATTTTCTGAATCCAAAATATCATTCAGAAATCAAACTCCTCCCGTATCAAAAGCTGTCAAAAATAATGGTCTTTTATTCTAAAATGTTTCTTATTTCAAAAGTTGAAATTTCTTCTCCTAAAACAAACAAGTATGGGGAAAGAAGGCAACCCCAGGTATGTCCGAAGACCGTGGATTGCAATTCATCAATAAAGCGATAAACTCCACGGCCATTCCGGGACGATTTAGAGATGACCCACTCAACGGCAATACCGTCACTAATAGCGGCGATTCGCCGTGGAATTCATCTATTTAGTGATGAACTCCACGGACATTCCGAGACGATTTAGTGATGAACTCAATGGCAATGCCGTCACTAATAGCGGCGATTCGCCGTGGAATTCATCGATTAAGCAATGAACTTCACGGCCATTCCGAGACGATTCAGTGATGAACTCAACGGCAATACCGTCACTAATAGCGGCGATTCGCCGTGGAATTCATCTATTCAGTGATGAACTCCACGGACATTCCGAGACGATTTAGTGATGAACTCAACGGCAATGCCGTCACTAATAGCGGCGATTCGCCGTGGAATTCATCTATTTAGTGATAAACTCCACGGTCATTCCGAGACGATTTAGTGAGGAACTCAACGGCAATGCCGTCACTAATAGCGGCGATTCGCCGTGGAATTCATCTATTTAGTGATGAACTCCACGGTCATTCCGAGACGATTTAGTGATGAACTCAACGGCAATGCCGTCACTAATAGCGGCGATTTGCTTGAGTGTGGCATCACTATGTATTGTCTTTTTTGATGTTGGAATAAGAAAAACGTGGAATTCATCGATTTAGTGAGGAACTCAACGACTATGCCGAGGCGATTCATAATTCATCGATTTAGTGATGAACTCCACGGCCATGCAGAGACAATTTAGAGATGAACTCAAAATTATGAACCCCACGGTCGCAGGAATCGTAATGAGATATACGGCCGCGGGAATTACTCTTACCAATTTGATAGCGTCCGACTTTGGAACCACGGAGCACTGGCCGGCCATGCCTCATATTTCCGGCGCGATTTCTATATTATGACAATTGGGAGGGTACGTTGCGAGTACGTCACCTTCGCTGAAAAAAACGCATTTCAACTGGTAGGTGGTTACATTTGGAGTTCGTTTGTTTGCTATGTGCATAATGTAACATTTTTTCGGGATCAAACTACATGAGCCATTTGCTTTGCCATTCCCCGAGGGCGTTCAGATCTCCTTGCAGAAGTTGTGAATCATTCGGGCTTGTGCGTCAGTGTGCCGGTTGAAATGGCGATTTTTGTTTTAGACTTTTAAAAAAAAACGCAAGTGGCAAAATGCCGCGAGCTTGCCGGGAGCTTGCCGGGAGCTCACCACGCTGTTTGTTGTGTAAAAAGTGATATGTTAGTTTCAAATTTATACATATATTCGTATATTCTATAATATGTTACCTTTATTGCACCTAGTGTCATAAGTGAACATCCTTAATTATCGCCTCAAATCAATTTTTGATGCATTTCACTAATTGTACATTGTATTTTGATAAATTGACAACACTGCGATTTCCAATGAATTGAAATCACTATCATCATCAAACTACATTCGGTCCATCCCCCTAGCTATTGATCTGTTTGCCAGTTTGGTTAAACCTATCTTAGTGTATTGTAGTGAACTTACTGGAATAGATGCAGAGATCTAACTTTCAGTGGGATGACGCAATGTCCCAATGAACACATCAGAACATCTAGATCTACAGCTACAATCCCCAACTTGATATCTAAATGTTGATGAACTCCATAGTTACGGCACTATCTATCTATCTATCTATCTATCTATCTATCTATCTATCTATCTATCTATCTATATATATATCTATCCATCTATGTATCTATCTATCTATCTATCTATCTATCTGTCTATCTATCTATCTATTTTTTTCATTAATTTTTAAAAATAATATATCTATATAGAATAACAAAATTGAGAATCAGCACACATTGTTCCCGGATTTGTCTCGTTGACGTTGTGCCCCTGGGAGAGGCACATTACTGGACATTTTTCTCACTTCACTCATCAGGTGAAAACGAGTACCTAGCTTCGGTTAGGGACGTCACTCTGATAGGACGTTAAATGGAGGTCCCATGTTTGAGGAGATCCTGACCTCCCGATGTAGACACCATTATAGACGTTATTTATCTTTTTAATCATTATATACGAAATCAGGTCCGTCTTTTACATGATTAATGAGGAAAAGTTGAAATTCCCTTTCAATGTGCTATTTTTGGGATGACGACCAATATACGAGGACACATATGGACAGTGACAGGCTTTGGGTCAACATGTGGGCAGTGCTTTTCACAATGTCAATGGCGCTTTAAGGCATATGAACTGGGAACTGTGACATAGAGAGGAAAACCGATTGATAAATCGATTATGTAAATACGGACATGATTTGTTTAATAAGTTTTGTACTTCAATCATGTACTTTTGACAAGTCTCCATGTTGTTCAGTTTTTCTGTGTCATATGGTTTTGTCATTACAGTTGTATTTGCGTATTAGTTATTTTGATATCGATACTAGGCAAAGTGTTCTGTACTGTCCCGCTAAACAGGCTGAGAAGTGCAACAGACAGAAAACTCAGGGAGGAACAGGCTGTTTTCCGACCCAACAGGTCCTGCAGTGATCAAATATTCACATTACGAAACATTATTGAACAGAGTCTTAAGTTCCGAAAACCAATATCCTTAAACTTTATTGACTTTAAAAAAGCATTCGATAGTATACACAGAGAATCAATACTGAGAATCAGTACTCAGAATCAGTACTCAGAACATATGGTACACATAAAAGGTTCACAGACATCTTACGAGGGATCAAGTTGTTGTGTGAAGGTCGACTCAGCTATACTGACAGCTTTGATATAGTCACTGCAGTAAGACGGGTGTGTTCTATCCCCTCTGTTGTTCATTATCACCATAGATTATGTTATGTGTAAAGCCATGGACAACCCAAACTTTGGCCTAGTCTGGAAAGGAAGTAGTCGTCTGACCGATCTTGACTTTGCAGACGACATTACCTTAACAGCCGAGTCCCATCAAATTCTCCAAGATATGACCATCAACACAGAGACAAATTCAGCCAAAGTAGGTCTGAGAATTAGCGGCAACAAAACCAAAGCAATGCAGGTTGGAGAGCACCCCCCCCCCCCCCAAACACACATCTTTCATACAAGTTAACACCATTCGGCGAAGCTATGGGATCGCTGAACTCTAGTTGTAGAATTGATTAGCCTTGCTCTAAATGATGTAATGATGATAATGTAATGACGATGATGTAATGATAATGATGATGTGCTTACTTGCTTACTTACTTATGTCGAGACCTTCCAGTCACGAGTCGAGATGGCAGCCCAAGTGTTTTGGTCCTTTATCGCCTGGAGCAAACTATCCACTTCAATGCCGGTGTCTTTCTTGAGAGTGTCTATAAAGGTTGCTGCGGGTCTTCCTGGCCTCCTTTTCTCATGCTTGGGAATCCAGAGTACCAGGTCAGCTACTTCTTCCTTGCTCCTGAGGCAGTGTCTGTCGAACTTCAACCTCCTTGTCCTGATCTTATCGGTCAGCTTTGGTAGGCCAGCATACAAGTCTTTGTTGGTAATGTGTTGTGTCCAGTGGATGTTGAGCGTTGTTCTCAGAAGCCTCGTGTAACACCCATCCAACTGCTTTTCTAACTTGGAGGTAACTGTCCATGTAAAAGTAAATCAGTCATCCTCAATTGAGGTGAAGTGCAATGCTTTTTCAAGCAGCTAGTGGTAGTGCAATGCGGCTTCGCTGCGGCTCGCGTTTTTTGGCCAAGCACACCGGGTCACCCCTACTCTTCTCGATAAGTGTATTGGGTTCTTTTACGTGCAGAGGTTTGACGCTTGAGGCTTACTCCCGAAGCTCCCTCAGGAAGAGCCTCACTTTCAACTTGTGTGAGAGAGTTGATCTCCAAACCTTCTTCATCTTGTTACAAGCCTGCCAGGCTGCTGCCTTGTCCCTTGCTGTACTTTCCATTCTGGACTTTTACCTCCTCCAAGGCAGTACCATCGCTTGTCTTGAGGCAGTAAGGGGTTGGAATGTTAAAGGGCATAAACTTTGTTTTGCCAGCGTTCATGCAGAGACCAACCTTGCCCACTGAGCTCTCCACACACCCAAGCAGTTGCTGAGCTTGTTGAATTGCCTCTGATATTAACGCAATGTCATCAGCGAAATCCAAATCAGGAACTGTCTTCGGGCCAACTCTTCTGCTCCTCCTCCTTTCTATCTGTAGACCTCCTCTCTACCGTCAATATCCGTCCTCAGTGCATAGTCTGTATCTGAATCTGTATCTATATAGCCGGTACCGCCATTAGGCGCAACACACCAGCTTCGCAGGCACGCGGCGCGACAGCAGCTGGTTATGTTATACCGAACGGTCTGTTACACCTAGTCTTTGCATATCTGACTGCAACCGTTCCTTAAAGCTACTTAGTGAAGATGCTCCTACAGTACTTGATGACAACGAGTTCCATTCTACTATGGTTCTCGGAAAATGCGAATTTTTGAACACATCAATCCTTGGCTGATAACTCTGGTACTTAAAAGCATGGCGATTTCTAGTCCTCTTCTGAGCTGGCATTAGATACTTATCAGTCTGTACGTCTACAGGTTTATTAGTCATTTTGTACATCATGCAAAGTCTGGACGTTGTTCTTCTGTATTCAAGGGACATCCATTGCAGATCAACAACAATCACAAACAGCCTGATATGGAGCTAGTGTGTCCCTGTAGCACCCCTGCATACAACTCAAAGAGTTCAGTTTCACCATCAGGGGAGATGACTTTTGCCTTTGTGTCCTGGTACATGCTGGCTATGGCTTCCACCAGTTGGTCAGGAATACCTTAATCTTCAACATTTTTCCTCTATGTACAGTATCAAAGGCTTTCTTAAAGTCGATGTGATTATTGCTGTGAGATGATGATGTAATGATGGTTTACTGCCCTACATTGCACCATGTACGTTTGTCTAGCAATAAAGTTCATTCAATAAATTCAATAACTTGCTCATCTGGGCTTCACATGCGCCGCACGTCAGTGAAAGTGCAAATGAAAATTGGTGAAAAACTTTAGCGACGGTGCCGTCATGAGCTGCCGCCGCAGTGCCGCCGCAGTGCCACCGCGGTGCCGCAGCCCAGTGAGAGCCCACTGATATTTCTAAGTGGTTCCCTCCAGCCAGGGAGAATCGTGTCTTCCAGACGTTCTTTAAATGTATTTCCAAAACGGTTGGCATTAACTGCGGGGTTAAGTCAAACATGTCAACATAGTATATCCTGAACGTGAATAACCCAGTAATGTTCTTCTTCGACTGAAGTGTCGTGTTTTTTTAAAAGTAATCGTGTCAGAAGATAACTAATTCAATCTTAAGCTTAGCGAGAGTATCTAATCAACTGTGTTTGACTGTCAACGATCAATAGGAATTCTCTTAATTCATCCCTTACGGCGAAACATTGAGTACAATTTGCGATACAGCTGTGTCTGACTGGTATATCAAGTTCAGTTTATCACTGTATTTCTTGAATGGCACAAGATCAGGTCGAGTACAGGTAGACGAGGGGTCTGATTTCTTTCCAAAGCGACTAACTCGCATTCTATCAACTTCCGTACTGGAATAAATGTACAATGCATAGATCTAATTTTCAGTGGGATTAAACAATATTCCAATGACTAGATCAGAACATTTACAGCTACAATCCTCAACCTCACTACAATGCAGTAAAATGGGTTGAACCAAACTCTTAAACAGATCAATAGCTAGGGAGATGGACCGATTGTAGTTTGATGGTAGTCAATTAATCAGAAATCGCAGTGCTGTCAATGAATCAAAATACTACAATGTAAAATCATACAAGTGCATTACAAATGGATGTCAAACGATAACTGGACTTTCACTAATGACACTTGGTGCAACATAGGTAACATGTTATAGTAGAGAGAGTTAAAATCATCTTTATTGTACTGGAACAGACAACGAATACAAGATGAATATTTAAAAACACCTAGGACAGCCCCTTGTCTGGGTTAGGACACCCAGGAGGCGCAAGGTAAAAAGTACTGACATATCAATTTTTACACCCTTGGTCTTTTGGCCGCGGTGAGCTCCCGGTAAGCTCCCGGCAAGCTCCCGTCGTGCGCGCAGCACTTTGCCACTTGCGTTTTTTTTTTTAAATTAAAAAAAAAATTCGCTATTTTAACTGGCACGCTGGCGGTAGTGGACCGGCACTGGAACGACACTGGGACGTCACTAGGACGGTGCGCCAAGCTAGGTTTGTGCACGGCAGTGCGGCGGCAGCCATTCACACGCTACCGCCACAGTGCCGCAGCTCAGTGAGAGGGGGACTTAAGACTTTCAAATCTCGCATCGCCATAGCTTAAGTAGTAGCTTGAATGTGAAAGAAAGGTTTAATGTCAGCTACTTTGTCAGCTCTCCTCAAAGAAATCCTCAAACACGGGACCTCCATTTAACGTCCTATCCGAGGGACGTCCTTAAAAGCTTGAAGCCCCGGTTACACATAGCCGAACATACATGGCTCCCGAACGCTAGCCGACCCAGGTCGGCGGTAGTTCGGAAGTTGTGTGACCAGTTTTTAGGCCACGCCTATTTTTGGCGCCGAACTTGAGCCGAACATGCGCCGAGCATGTCCCAACCATCTCCTAACCAGTAACTGACTGAACCCCGAAGGCTTTCTAACCTACTACCAACCAACCCGACCTCTAGCCGAATCTTTCCTGACTACCTCCCGACCGGTCGCTAACCCTCTCACGAATTGAAATGGACATATTCAGCGACTTTTAAAAGAGGGGTGATTTTCCTTTTTAATCAAAATAATCCATTCTTCTATGTTGTTAACATCACTATTAAAGAGATCAAATTCGGATCGCGTTCAAAGGCTTTTAGCTTTCTTCTCTATTTATGGTCGTGTGAAGGGGGTGATTCGCCCATGTTCTGGTAGTAGTCAGTTTGGTTGGGAATGAGTTAGCAGAAATTTATCTACAACCTTGTTGAGAGTTATTCAGCAGTGGTTATAGCGTGGTTAAGATTCCAATTTTACTGCTGAATTACTCCCGAACCGTGACCAGCCGAACACTAGCCGACCGTGCCGAACACCAGCCAACCCATTCCAGATCATTCCAGACCCTCCGTCCATCTGCAGAGCCGAATGTTTTGAAATTTTCAAAACATTCGGCTGGTACAGCCGAACACCAGCCGACTCAGCCGAATGCCAGCCGACTCAGCCGAACACCAGCCCACCTAGCCCCCGAATCACTCTAACCATGGTCGAGAGAGAGTCGGGAGGCCATGTTCGGCTATGTGTAACCGGGGCTTAACTTAGGGTACTAATTTTCACCTGAGTGGGGAAAGTCGTGTAAAGTGGGGAAAGTCGTGTAAAGTGCCTTTCCCAAGGGCACAACGTCAACGAGACAAATCAGGGGACCCCGGATTTGAACCCAGGACTGCGCCACCGCGACGCTTCTTGGTAACTTGCTGTTACAGGTTCAGGAGTTTATTCTGTTTTGTCGCTGGACGTAAACCTAATTCATTGCTTTGTATAAGGAGAGGCATGACTAAGGATCATATTTATGACGTTCTTTATTGCTCATGAAAACTACCTTTAGCAAAATACACATCGCAAGACCCAAAGTGGACCACAATTGGTAGCGCACCATAACTGGAGTGGTACCTTGCGCTACGTTAGGTCTCGAAAGCAGGGCAAATAGCCAAAAACTTACTTTCCAAGCAGATGTTGGTGGGGAAGATTATATACCTTTTTTCATATGCCCCATTTTGCGTCCGCAGCCCCCCTTGGGGTACATGACAAGAAGGTAAGAATCTTCCGCCATTAACTTCTGTTTGGAAAGTGCCAAAATGTTACAAGACAACAACTTTAGCGTCCGGATCAGGTTCTTTGCTGATTAGTTTTGATAGACTCCCCATGAATACAATGGAACAATCCGATGAACTCGTTCTCGAAACTCTCACAGATTTTTATTACCATAGTTAGATGTTTCCATCATGGTGAATTTACCTTTAAAGCGTCGTCAAGATCCCACATGAAGACTCAATATACTCTATTCAGACCATATGTCTAATATCTGAAGCTAAACTGAGGTTACTCCAGCTCCCTGGTTACGTGGAGTCCTGGGAACGAGGGTGACCCCCGACCTTTCATGTCCACTGGCGCGAGGTGTGAAAACCGTTCGTCACACAAACATGCACACGAGCACATGTCGTGGCATGTTAGGAACCGACGCGACAGGGAATGCACGTTGTATCGCCACAGCTCCTATCTGACGGTAAGTTTATGTTTATGTTTTGCTCGTAACTTTCTTTCTTTCTTTGTGATACCCTCTAACAACCCCTGGAGGGGTATCGCTGAGGGGTAACTAACTGCCTCCCTAACTGAACTAACTGTAACTGTGAACTGTTATTCAAGTCAAAGAAACATGGCCCGGCGCCATGATAGCCGCGGCGACTATTGGAGGGCTTTTTTTACTGCTAATGTATAAGACTGCAAGACTAAAAAAAGCCCTCCAACAGTCGCCGCTAGCCTCTACCAGGCTCCGCGGATCGCTAGGAAAATAGTAGAAATCGGCAAATAGAGTGAAAAGTATGCCAAGGGAAGCTCAATAGGCGACCCACGGAGCTTCCCAGTATAGCGGAGTACCACCCGTACCGAGTACCCTTGGCATACTTTTCACTCTATTTGGCCGATTTCTACTATTTTCCCAGCGATCCGCGGAGCCTGGTAAAGTCGCCTCGGCGCCATGACGCATCATATATATGAGACGAAAATTAGACCAACTTGAGCAAGGATTTTTGAATAGATAGTACTGATGATACAACTGCTGCCTTGCATACTAGTAGGTCATAAAACAAACAAAGAGATATATGTATTTTGTCCGTTAGACCTCACATCACACAGACAGCATGCATTATCTTAGGCGGATATAAAACCTGTTCCAAACCTTGAAGTTTTTGTTTAGTGAGAACCTGAATGTGTAACCTTTACATCTTCTGTCTTGTACAGGTCACAAGCGCCATGTGTGCCTTATCTCCAGATAATTTGTGGGGGTGAAACGGAAAGGTTGGAATGTTCTAGACTCACAGCCAGGCTTCTGTGACAGCTGTTTACAGGTATGTACAAAACTGATATTTCAAAATACATCAAAACCGCATTCAGTTGTATGATAAAACCCTATATTTTGAGGTTGTTGTGTTGCGCCAAAATAATGGTCCCATCTACTATATCAGCTACATATATACCAATGCTATTAGTTTTTATCTAACAAGTCGATGGCTCAGCTTGTAAATACCCTGCTTTGAAAAGATATCTGAAGAAAATGAGAACCAATAAAGAAATGTATGTCATGGCTCTTCAGATACTATTCTCTGAAACCTCCTGGCCATGTTGAAAAAAAAGCGGGTAAAGTAATCTTCCTCCTTGTTCTAAACTAGTAGAGGCTGTGGGGGATCTTGACAAGACAACAGAGAAATGAGCATCTCTCTATTCTGTTGTTGTTGTATATTCTGAGTAATTTTGTTCACAGCGACTTGTTTTTTGTTTGTTATCTTTGATGTGAACCGTTGGTTAATGTAAGGTTAATGCCCTGTTGTTGATGAGAAATTTTGTAGGGAAAATACAGAAAACAGCCAAACAAGTCAACGCTTGTGTCAAGTGTCATAAACCTTACCAAAACAAAAGGAAACCTGGCATCTGCAGTTAGGGAGTTTTCACACCCACTGACATGACCACCCATTGTGTTGTGTTTCTGTTCAGCAGACAAACTAGAAAAACCACATTTGACAGCAAATATAATACTTCAATCCATCACCCTTCCTATGTTGCTATAAAGGGACTGTTTTACTTTTATATCAATGTTTACTAGAAATGAAACATCCTGAAATGTTACTTCTACCCACAAAGGGACAGCCGACTACTACTAGTAAGTATTCCAACATCACCCCACTGGATTTTATGAATTTGTAGCCCCCATGCCAGGCCCATAAGTTTCCCGAGAAAAAAAGGCTACTTGAGTATCAAATATATATGGCTATCTTGAGCTAGTCCAAAGTTGAAACTTTATTCAGTATTTACAACTTCGCAGGTTTTTTGTAAACCTGAATTGCGTTGCAAATTTACACAAACAACAAGTCACCATTAGATAAGAAAATGAACCATCAAAACTACACAGAGGCAAATCACAATTGACACGGTCACAATAGATAAGTAAAATCTCTTTGAAGCACGCTTACCATAGTCACATTAGATATATAAAATCTTGTTGGCGATCATCGTGCAAATACTAAGCTAAAACATTAACAGATATAGCGATGATGGCAATCAATGTAACCTTTTGGCTTATTGTTGCATCAAATTTAGAGTTCTGGGGAAGAAGGACTGTTCATGCCTCTTTGTACGGCTCAACGGCACTTTGTAGGCTGAAGTTTGTCTTAGAAAACATGCTGGATGAAGTTCTACAATGACGGGACAGACAAAATTTTCCAATTGTCTCAAAATTGTCACAGATTTGTGAATTGAATTGTCCCCTACTCAAAGAGTCTATCTCAGTTGACATTGGGACAATGTAAATTTCGATCAAACCATGGAACGACTACAAACTACTAGTACTGTAGTCAGTACTCTCCAAGGAGAGGAGAGGCTCCAGCTGGGACGGGGGTGTTTAAATGTTTGGTCAGTCTGTCTCGAACACGGTTAGTGTTCCCGCATATTTGCCGGTAGCATAAGTAAAGGAATATTCTACTTAGCAGAAGAAATAATTCCAACTAACACAGGCAAGCATTGGTGGAGGGGTCCCTCAGTCCCTGGGCTTGGGGTAGGTACTAACACAGGCAAGCATTGGTGGAGGGGTCCCTCAGTCCCTGGGCTTGGGGTTAAGGTACTAACACAGGCAAGCATTGGTGGAGGGGTCCCTCAGTCCCTGGGCTTGGGGTTAAGGTACTAACACAGGCAAGCATTTGTGGGTGGAGGGGTCCCTCTGTCCCTGTGCTTGGGGTACTGGTACTAACACAGGCAAGCATTGGCGCTGATGCTTAAACTAACAGCACATATGACGGTGATATCACATGTATGGAATGTTTTCCTCATATTTTCCAGATGTCTCAAAGATTCAATATTTGCCAACCCATCTTGTTTTACTATAGATACAGAGAGGAGAGGCAGCCTGCAGCGCGGCCCTGCAGTTATTGTCCAAATCCACCAGGCGGACATCATCTCCGGTGATGGGGATGGACGACTTGACACACCTGTGGTAGCAGCTGCAACAGTATGTAATGAAATTTGGGTGAAGGAGATAACTAACATTATACAAATGTATACATTTTGGAAATGAGGAGCTTTTCTGCATGATAACATGCTATTATTCCTTAGTGGAACATGATAGGAATAGAAGCTAAAGAAATAAACAAAATTGTCTACCTTCCTACGTTACTAGACCAGAGGCTGGCCCCTTGCTTCTCTCTGTCTGGTTTCTACAAGTTACATGGTTCATAATAGTAAGCCATAGCGTCTGCAGCGGGTAAGCTTAATCCTGTGTCTTTTACAATCTGGTCTAGAAGTTTAGATTTGTCCTTTTCCTTACATTTATCTAGCATTTACATTGCATTCTAGAGGAAAAGCAGTGGAGCCACTCCAAGAGAAGAGACTGCTAGCTTCCCTATCAACAGAAGGGATACCAACATGGGAAATTCTCAAATGCAGCAACTCAGCATTTTCCTGACACAAGACTGGGCCAAAGAACTTGGCATTCCTTAAGTTAAGTGACACTTTTCCCTCAATGAACCCCTTTCTCAGGACTTTTTATCATTTGTAATTAACATAAAACTACTGTAATTTTTGTTTCTTTCACTGTTACTTTATGTTCACTGTTATTATTGTCACCTCTGTATTGTGAACTTATAATCATTATGGAAAACCTGTTGTGATTATTTATTATTCCTTCACACGTCCGTTCTGTGAAGTTAAAGTTCAGTGAAAATGTCCATTTTCCTTACACCCTGAAATTTTGCTACCGTGAAGATAAAGTGAATTACAGTAACTGCACTCTTACCATACTGAGCACTTCCAATTCACTGCACTCAAGCCATTCTAAGCACCTGTAAGTCCCTACACTCCAGCAGTCTAAGCACATGTAAATCACATCAGCCACTCTAAGCACCTGTAAGTCACTCCAGCCATTGTAAGCACCTGTAAGTCAGTCCAACCATTGTAAGCACCTGTAAGTCGATACAGCCACTCTAAGCACATGTAAGTCCCTCAGCCACTCTAAGCACTTGTACGTCACTGCAATCCAGTCACTTTAAGCACCAGTATCATTAATCTTTAGGGTGGTCCCTTCAGTTACTATGTAACTGATTTCCAAGGGAGCCCGTCCGGGTGAATGGTGTTAATAAACGTATGGCTGATACGAGACGGGGTTTCGCCAGGCCTCCATCTGGGTGATTTGTAGTGAATCACCAACTCCAGACAGAAGGATTTGGACCATCGCACACCAGGGCATGCCCCTACTCGTTTTACACCTGTCACTGCACTCCAGCCACTCTAAGCACCTGTAAGTCACTCCAGCCATTCTAAGCACCTGTAAGTCACTCCAGCCATTCTAAGCACCTGTAAGTCGCTCCAATCACTCTAAGCACCTGTAAGCCACACCAGTCACTCTAAGCACCTGTAAGTCACTCTAGCCATTCTAAGCACCTGTAAGTCGCTCCAATCACTCTAAGCACCTGTAAGCCACACCAGTCACTCTAAGCACCTGTAAGTCACTCTAGCCATTCCAAGCACTTGTACCTCAATGTGCTCAGCCATTCTAAGCACCTCTGACTGCACCCAGGCCAATCTTAGCACCTCTTACTCACTTGTATCATCCTATGTAGTCTGGCCATTCTGATCACTTTTAGCTATTCAAACTCACTACACTCTGGCTGTTCTGATTACTTGGGTGTTTGGATGCATGATCGAATAAATGATTTGTTAGCCCCTGAGCAGACGTAGGTGTTTGTATGCATGTTATGACAAATGATCTTTCCTCCAAGCAAACACAGGTGTTTGGCTTCTATTATTCTGATGAATGATGTTTTTACTCTGAGGAGTTACGGGTTTTTGGTTTCTAATGTTCTATTAGATAATTTTTCCCATCTTACCAGACACAGGTATTTAGTTTCTATTGTTCTTCTGATGAACAATATTTTTTTTCCTCCAAGCAGAAACATATGTTTGGCTACATGTAATGATGATATTGATTTTTTTATCCTCCAAGCAGATACCTTGGCTAATCTATTATTCTGATGAATGATATTTTCCCTCTCAGCAGACACAGGTATTATTCTGATGAATGAGTTTTTTTTCTCTTAGCAGACACAGGTGTTTGGCAGCATGTAATGATAAATAATTTTATTCCTCCAAGCAGATACAGGCATTTGGCCTCTATTATTCTAATGAATCATTTTTTTCTTTGAGCAGACACAAGTATTTGCTTTCTGCTCCCGTGTGAAATCATGTGCACTTGCGCCAAATTGTGCTCTCGCAAGAGCAGATTCAAAATGGTGCCATAGTTTGGAAAGGAGTCTATCATATCAGTGCCAGATGTGAGGAAAAATGACAGAATATTTTTCAGACCTGGGCAGAACTGAGACTGGCCATGAGAAGATGGGATTTTCGTTGTCATACTTAAAGTACAACAAATGTAATGAAAGGAGATTACTAACATATGTATACATTTTGGAAATGAAGAGCTTGTCTGCATGATAACATGCTATTATTCCTTAGTGGAACATGATAGGAATAGAAACTAAAGAAATAAACAAAATTGTCTACCTTCCTACCATGCTTCCTACGTAACTAGACCAGAGGCTGACCCCTTGCTTCTCTCTGTCTGGTTTCTACAAGTTACATGGTTCATAATAGTAAGCCATAGCGTCTGCAGCGGGTAAGCTTAATCCTGTGTCTTTTACAATCTGGTCTAGAAGTTTAGATTTGTCCTTTTCCTTACATTTATCTAGCATTTACATTGAATTCTAGAGGAAAAGCAGTGGAGCCACTCCAAGAGAAGAGACTGCTAGCTCCCTATCAACAGAAGGGATACCAACATGGGAAATTCTCAAATGCAGCAACTCAGCATTTTCCTGACACAAGACTGGGCCCAAGAACTTGGCATTCCTTAAGTTAAGTGACACTTTTCCCTCAATGAACCCCTTTCACAGGATTTACTGAAAACTGTTTATCATTTGTGATTTACTTCAAACTACTGTAATTCTTGTTTCTTTCACCGTAACTCTATGTTCCCTGTTATCACTGTCATCTCTGTATTGTGAACTTATCATCATCATGGAAAATCTGTTGTGATTATTGAAAATTTCTTCACACATCCGTTCTGTGAAGTTAAAGTTCAGTGAAAATGTCCATTTTCTTTACAACGCCACTCCAGCAACTCTAAGCATCTATAAGTCACTTCACTCCAGCCTTTCAAAGCACCTGCAGCTGTAAGCCACTCCAGCCACTCTAAGCACCTGTAAGGCACTCCACTCCAGCCACTCTAAGCACCTGTCACTCCAGCCATTCTTAGAACATGTAAGTCACTGCACTAGCCACTCTAAGCACCTGTAAGCCACACCAGTCACTCTAAGCACCTGTCACTCAAGTCATTCTAAGCACCTGTAAGTCATTCCAGCCACTTTAAGCACCTGTAAGTCACTCTAGCCATTCCAAGCACTTGTACCTCAATGTGCTCAGCCATTCTAAGCACCTCTGACTGCACCCTGGCCAATCTTAGCACCTCTTACTCACTTGTATCATCCTATGTAGTCTGGCCATTCTGATCACTTTTAGCTATTCAAACTCACTACACTCTGGCTGTTCTGATTACTTGGGTGTTTGGATGCATGATTGAATAAATGATTTGTTACCCCCTGAGCAGACGTAGGTGTTTGACTGCATTTTCTGACGAATAATATTTCCTCTGAGCAGACACAGGTATTTGGCTTCTATTATTCTGATGAATGATTTTTACTCTGAGCAGGTACATGTTTTTTTGT
Organism: Branchiostoma lanceolatum; assembly: GCF_035083965.1. NCBI lineage: Eukaryota > Metazoa > Chordata > Leptocardii > Amphioxiformes > Branchiostomatidae > Branchiostoma > Branchiostoma lanceolatum. Next base: position 22,035,525 of record NC_089724.1, on the reverse strand, counting down.
TTCTAATGTTGTAATTAATGATTTTTTCCTGTCTTAGCAGACACATACAGGTATTTAGTTTTTTATGTTCTGATGAATGATTTTTTTCCTCCAAGGAAACATACATGTATGTTTGGCTGCATGTAATAATAATATCGATTATTTTTATCCTCCAAGCAGATACTGGTATTTGGCTAATCTATTTTTATTTTATTTTCCTCTGAGCAGACCTGGGTATTTGGCTGCATGTAATGATAAATCATTTTATTCCTCCAAGCAGATACAGGTATTTGGCTTCTATTAATCTGATGAATGATTTTATTACTTTGAGCACACACAGGTATTTGCTTTCTGTTCTATTGATGAATGATTTTTTTCTCTGAGCAGACACATGTTTGGCTGCATGTAATGATACATTATTTTATTCCTCCAAGTAGATACAGGTATTTGGCTTCTATTATTCTGAAGAATGATTTTTTTATTTGAACGGACACAGGTATTTGCTTTCTGTTCTACTGATGAATGATTTCATTCCTCCAAGCAAATACTAGTACAGGCTTCTATTATTCTGATGAATGATTTTTTCCTCTGAGCAGACACAGATGTTTGGCTGCATATAATGATAAATGATTTTTTCCCTCCATGCAGATACAGGTATTTGTCTAATCTATTGTTCTTAGACTCATAAATTATTATTTTTTTCTTAGCAGACACAGGTATTTGGCTTCTATTATTCTGATGATGACTTTTTCCCTCTCATCAGACACAGGTGTTTGGCTTCTATTTTTCTGATGAATCATTTTGTCCTCTTAGCAGACACAGGTGTTTGGCTTCTATTTTTCTGATGAATCATTTTTTCCTCTTAGCAGACACAGGTGTTTGGCTTCTATTATTCTGATGACTCATTTTTTCCCTCTCATCAGACAAAGGTGTTTGGCTTCTATTATTCTGATGAATGATTTTTTCCTCTTAGCAGACACAGGTGTTTGGCTTCTATTATTCTGATGAATCATTTTTTTTCCTCTCACCAGATACAGGTATTTGGCTTCTATTATTCTGATGATGATATTTTTCCCTCTCAGCAGACACAGGTGTTTGGCTTCTATTATTGTGATGAATGTTTTTTTTTTCCTCTTAGCAGACACAGGTGTTTGCCTTCTATTATTCTGATGAATGATTTTTTTCCTCTCAGCAGATACATGTGTTTGGCTTCTATTATTGTGATGAATGATTTTTTCCTCTTAGCAGACACAGGTGTTTGGCTTCTACTATTCTGATGAATCATTTTTTTCCTCTCAGCAGATACAGGTGTTTGGCTTCTATTATTCTGATGAATGACTTTTTCCCTCTCAGCAGACACAGGTGTTTGGCTTCTATTATTCTGATGAATGATTTTTTTCCCTCTCAGCAGATACATGTGTTTGGCTTCTATTATTCTGATAAAATGATTTTTTTCCTCTTAGCAGATACAGGTGTTTGGCTTCTATTATTCTGATGAATGATTCTTTCCCTCTTAGCAGACATGGGTATTTTATTTCTGTTCTACTGATGAATGATTTTTTTCCTCTGAGCAGACACACCCTCACACACGTGTTTGGCTGCATGTGCTGATAAAGGATTTTTTTTCCTATAGCAGACACATGTGTTTGGCTTCTATTATTCTTTTGAATGTTTTTTTTCCTCTGAGCAGTAACCGGTTTTTGGTTTATATTGTCCTAATTAATGATTTCCCCCCCCCTCCAAGAATACACGGGTATTTGGCTTCTATTGTTTTGATGAATGGTTTTTCCCATCTCAGCAGGTACAAGCGAATTGCACATTCTAATGAATAACTTTCTGTCAACTGTGCAGATTCTCTGGTTCTTTTGCTAATGAACATTTTTTTTTGCCAGCCAAACGACATAAGGGGACAGTGACACAAGGATAGATGGTTGGTGTACACCCTTTCTCATCGGACATTAAGGTCTCATTCCTGTATTACTCCGAGTGGGTACCCTAAAAGAATATGTACCCCAAAATATTAACGACTGCATGAACGTGTGTTTAGATTGGTGGGAAAATTCCCTTTTAGCCAGCCCAACTGATCTCAAGCATCAAACTGATAAAAGCTTGTTTGTAACTGAAGAAATTAGCAGGTAAAGTTTGGCAGCCATGCGCGATGTCGGACGTCCACAGCCAGGCATTGTCGGGGATGCGGTCGTGCGCTTTCAGCTGGAAAGTGCCTTTTGGGGGGTGTACTAGTAGCTAAGTGCAGTGTGTAATTGCTATAAAAAGAGATTGTATGTAGTGAAACTGTTGCCAATTTTATTACATGATGTAGGGTACATGTGCTCAACATAGAATGAATGACCTTGGTGCATTTTCTATAGCTTCATTACGAACGCGCCCATATGTAAAACATGTTTTATAGCTATGGGGCGAAAAAACTCATGAATGAGACCTTGATAATGTGTTCATGTGTCTTTGAACAGGGTGAACCACCAACAAGGAGAGCGTTCATCGTTGTCAGGCTTGGAGAGGATATTGACAGCATCAGGTAATACTGCTGAAGGCATGGTTTGTATTTAGAAGCACACCATCCACGCAAGACTTACCAGTTTGTTCAGATCAATGGGTTAATGCACCTTTCGTAAAGCATGTTCCACAATTGTTTGGGAGTACAGTACAGTATTGAATGTGAACTTGATAGATTGACAAC